>NC_050449.1:36720274-37020274 GCF_903995425.1 Onychomys torridus | reverse complement strand
GTTGCTTTTTTAAATTTAAAATTATATTCAATAATCTACCCTTGTAGCCTATCATTCCTATATTCCCCTTTTTTCTTTTCAGAAAGAGATCCTTGAGTCTAACCTCCCTTGCTTATTCCCTCCCTTACCATGACCAGTAACAATTTGCAACCAACCCCCTAACAGATGACAAACATCCATAACCCACTGAATGATCAAAAAACCACATATCCTACCTCCTGGAAACGTGGGTGTTGTGCTTTTAAAATTCCTTCTTGTTGTCTTGGGGTGATGGCATTTTTAGGGGACCCTGAGATAACTGAGAGAACAGTCAAATCCTGGGAAATCTAGCTGTAACATTAGTTGTCCAATCTGTGCAGTGGGAAAGTTCAGAGCTCATCTGAAGTCCTGGCTAGAGTAGTCTGTGAGGCTACTACTCTCAGCTAGTAGCTTTGAAGTTGTCCTGATCAGTTTGTAGTTCAAAACTGATATTTGGGTGGTGTTTGTCAGCTTAATGGTATTTCTACAATCCAGGTAGAATCATTGTTGTGGGGGCTCCCATCATTCTTTTGGAGACTTCAAAGTTCGATATTAGGAATGGTCATGGTTCACTGCAGAAAACATAAACATTTTAAATGTTATATGCAGCATATCTCAGAGAGCTTAAAGGACCACAATTTGTTAAGTACATATGGGGTTCACAAATGTAATTCCTAGTTACCTGCTTCATACTCAAGCCTGAAATAATGTATAAGAAGCTAGATGAAGCCTAGTTCTAAAATTAGTTCGTGCTCTATACAACTATTAATATCTCAACAGAAAGTTTAAATATGTGTATATATATATATATATATATATATATATATATATATAATCTTATAAATTTAGAGACAATATATCTTAAGAAAAATTTTAAAGAGTCAAAATAAAACCAAAGGATTATGAGATTAGTGGCAATAGAATAATCCATTAATTTTGCTTTCTCTTCTATCCCATACCAGGTGGCTCTTTTGATTTGAGGTAGAGACTTTGGGTTTTCCTTTAACAAGCATGGTTGGGTTTAGAGAAGGAGAGAGCCATGCTCCAACTCCAAAGTCAGCTTTAAATTTTAATTGAATTGGGACTACAACAAGACCATCTGCCTTCTTTGTCTGTAGAGAACAGCAGAAACAAACATTTGGGAAGATTTTTGAAATTTTATCTTGTTATAAATGTACTATACCATTAGGCCAATTTATTCTTTTTCTTGGGACATTTTTCTCTGGTTGATTGACAAATATCTTATTTGTCCAGTAGTCTTCAGATTCCTTAGTTGGATGCTATTATTCTCCTGGAAAGACATAAACAAAACCCTGCCCCAACCCTAGCTTTCCCTTTTTGGCTGGTTATATCTGATCAAATGAAAGTCATCTGTTAGTCTTATAAGTTGGTTTAGATTGAATGGCCACACTGTTTGATGAACTATTGCCTCTCTTAATCAAGAGGTCTCTCTTGTTCTAATCTAATCTTTATCAATCTTAATGGTATCCATAGCTTTTCTTCTCCTGTGGAAACAAAAGCAAAACCTCTTCCCCAATGTAACTTGTACTGATTTTCGTTCTGAGGTCTTTAATGTATACAGGCTGATTTAAATCAGTGGGTTTTTTTTTTTTTTCTACTATCCAATGTCTCTCCGTAGCTGTAAATCCTTTCTCATTAGTATTTAAACATTTGAAGTTAATTAAGCATGTGTAATCTATCTCTGGGGGTCTTTATTACCCATTTCTGTTTATTAAGCATACCTTTTAAAGTGCAATTAGATCTTTTATAACTGTTTGTCCTGTAGGATTGTATAGTAAGTAACTTGTATTATGCTTTATGTTGTAATATGCAAAAAATCTGTTTCATTTTACTAGAGACATTATCCTGGAACATTGTCATTCTTAATTTGTACAAGTATTTCCATAATAGCCATAACTTCTAATAAATGTGTAATTACAGAATCAGCCTTCCCAAAACACAAAGCATTTGCCCATTGAAATCCTAAATATGTATCTATGATAGGGTAAACATACTTTAATTTTCTAAATGCTGCAAAATAAAACACAACCATTTGCCAAATTTAATTTCTTTGCATAACTTTTGGGTTACTTCTTGCACACAATGGAGTTTGGTTATACAAAGAACAAGTCAGACAGTTTCTTATAATTTTCTTGGCTTGTTACCAAGTGATAGAGAAATCTTTCTTCAAACCTTTGCTATTAACATTGTGTTTTTTAATAAAATTCTGAACACATTTCCAACCAACAGATGATCTATTTCATCTTTACCTTGTGCTAGAGAGCCTGGTATACCCATATGGGATCTGATAATGTGTTATATACAAGGGATTGTTTCTATTTTTGATTATTTCTTGTAATTGAATAAATAACAATGTTAATTCTGAATCATGTAGAATAAGTTCAATGGTTTCAATGTGTAAAATAACTCTTTATGCATATTGAGAGTCAGTAACTATATTAAGAGGTTCTGGAAAATCTAATAATACCATAAGAATAGCATATTATTCTGACTTTTGAATGGAGTCATTAAAGTATTGAGCTACTTTATTTAAATTTTCTGACTTATAACCTTCATTTCTTTATTTATTTGCACCAGTATAATTGTAAGGGCTCCAGAAACTGGTGATCCCCATATACTGTGAGGAAGAATCCAATTAGTTCTTTTTATAAACTGAAGTCTCTTGCTTTGGGGATATTTGTTTCTAATCTCTCCCAAGAAATTATTGCAAGCTCTTTGCCAATGTTCATTTTCTGACCTTAATGAGGCAATTTCAGCATTGGTAAAAGGTACCACAATTTCTGTCAAGTCTATTCTTGCTAATTGATATCTCAATTTTCCTTTCAGAATCAATAATAAATCTTTTCCACATATGTCTTTAATATTTTATTCTGTTTGTGTGGTAAAATATCCATTCTAAGATATTATCTTCTCTCTGCATAAGAATTCCTGTGTGAGAATGTGTAGAAGGTAAAATAACTAGAATACAATCAAGCTCTGGATCCAAATGATCCACATGTGCATCCTGTAATTTCTGTTCTACCAAAGCCAATTCTCTATTAGCCTCAGCTGATAATTTTCTTGGACTATTTAAGTCCTTCTCACCTTGTAAGGTTTGAAATAAATTACTTAGTTCTTGAGTTGTTAATCCAGTTGTGGCCCATAGCCAGTTAATAACTCCCAGCAATTTGAAAACTATTAAGAGTTCATAATTGATCTCTCCTATTTGTACTTTCTGTGGTTGAAGTTTTGTAAACTTATCTTATATCCTAAGTAATTAATAGAATCTCCTCTTTGTATTTTTTCAGAAGCAATTTGTAATTTACAACAAGGCAAAATATTCTTTACTTCTTCAAATATTTTTCTAAGGTATTTGCATCTGAATCAGCTAGTAAGATACCATCCATAGAACAGTAAATTATAGATTGAGGAAACTGTTTATAGATTATTTCCAATGGTTGTTTTTCAAAATATTGACATAAGGTAGGGCTGTTTAACATCCCTTGTGGAAGAATTTCCTACTGCTATCTTTTAACAGACTGGGAATTATTAGTAGTAGTCACTGTGAAGGCAAATTTTTCTCTATCCTGTTCTTGTAAAGCTTTAATAAAAAGGCAATCTTTTAAGTTAATCACTATAATAGACCATACTTTAGATAATAAAGAAGGCAAGGGAGTCAGGCAGTGGTGGCTCATGCCTTTAATCCCAGCACTTAGGAAGCAGAGGCAGGAGGATCACAGTGAATTCCAGGCCAGCCTGGTCTACAAATCAAGTTCTAAGATAGCCAGGACTATCACACAGAGAAATCCTGTTTTGACAAAAAAAAAAAAAAAAAAAAAAAAAAAAAAAAAAAAAAAGAAAGAAAGAAAGAAAGGAAGGAAGAAAGAGAAAAACCCAAGGGAATTCCAGGCTGTAAATATCCCATTGGCTGAATCACCTTATTTATGTCACTCAAATCTGTTAACATTCTCCATTTTCCAGATTTCTTTTTAATGACAAATATAGGAAAGTTCCAAGGACGATTGTTCAATATGTTGAGCATTTATCTGCTCCTATACAAGCTGTTCTAGTGCTTATAATTTTTCTGCTATCAAAGGCCATTGTTCCATCCCAATAGATTTGTCAGTTAACCATTTTAAAGGTAGGGCTGTTGGTACCTTTGAAAGAGTAACAGCTGTTGTACCATGCTTATGTACAACCTGAATGGTTGGTGAGTGCTTTTGATAATACCTTTTACTATTTTTCTCAGTAGCATATGTTAGTTTATGGTTTGTTTCTGAGAGTAGAGGAATGTTAATCTGTGTTTTTCATTTCAGCAACAAATCGTATCCCCATAAATTCATTGCTACATTAGCCATATATGGCTTTAATTTTCTTATCTGTCCTTCTGTCCCTATACACTTGACACATCTTTACCTGATATAAAGTTTCAGCTGAGTGGTGGTGCTGCACACCTTTAATCCCAGCACTAGGGAGGCAGAGGCAGGCGGATCTCTGAGTTCGAGGCCAGCCCCGTCTCCAAAGTGAGTTCCAGGAAAGGCACAAAACTACACAGAGAAACCCTGTCTCAAAACAAAACAACAACAACAAAAAGTTTCAATCCCTAGAAACTGAACATTTACCTCCTGAAGAGGCCAATTTAGATACCAAGATTTTGGTAAAATTATTGTTACCTCTGCCCCTGTATCTACCAAATCCTCAATTTTGATTCCATTTATTTGTATTTTTAGCTTTGGTCTCTGATCATTTACAGCAGTTTGCCAAAATACTTGTTTTGTGGTCTTGCTTAAAATTTTTATTCTCTCTAGTGAAGCTGTTATGTCATCCAGAGCAGTATGGCTTTTAACAATAGGCATTAATAATAGGCGGTAGTGGCACACGCCTTTAATCCCAGCACTCAGGAGGCAGAGGCAAGCAGATCTTTGTGAGTTCAAGGCCAGCCTAGTCTACAGAGCGAGATCCAGAAAAGGTGAAAAGCTACACAGAGAAATGTAGTGGGTAGCCATCCCAGCATTGGCCTGGAAGTTCCAACCCCCATTGAGGCTTCGGTAATGGTCATGCCCACAAGGCGGGGCAGAGGAGGAAGTGGAAGACCCAGGATCGAGAGGAGGTCTCTCTTGGTTCTGGGACGCTGGATGCAGGAGGTAGACCGAGCAGAGTTCTCCAGAGAACACCGCCAGACTGCGCCATACCTTTGCCAGACCCTACAACCTACCCCTTAATTTGTAAGTTACCCCACAAAATAAACCTCCCTTTTAACTACGTGGAGTATCCTTAATAATTTCACCAATAGAGAAACCCTGTCTTGAAAAACCAAAACACACACACACACACACACACACACACACACACACACACACACACGGCATTAAGTCTTTTAATTGCTCTCTGAATGGTTTTCTCCAATGCTGACAGGGAATGATTGAACCAAATTTGATATTGGGTCTGTGAGAGGCCCCCTAAGGCATTTCTTGATGGCAAAGGCTTAACTTGTCTGGCCCTTATAGATATTCATTTATTAGTTCAAAGCTGGCCTTTGCCACACCTTCTGCATACTCCAGAAGACTGGGGCCTTCTGTTTCAATTATTTCTAGAAAAATCATTGTTTCTAGGAATACCTTGCCTGCAGTCCATTTTCAGATGATCTGGTTTACCACAATTAAAACATTTAACCTTTTGATTTTTCTTAAAATTTTTAGGAATCACTTCTATACAAGTTTGAGATGGTAAGTGTGAGATCCAGTACCAGATGTATTTCTAATCAGTTCATCTGTTGGTACTGATCTTGCCTTTAAAGGCCTAATAACCTTTTTGAATTCTGAATTAGCACTTTAAAAAGCCAAAGATTCACTTAATATTTGTCTAACTTCTGGATCTGATATGATTCTATTTATAGCTGAAGTCAATCTTTGTAAAAAATCAGTGAAGGCTTCTTTTGGGCCATGTATAATTTTAGTAAATGACTCAGCTCTCTTTCTTGATTCTTTAGTGCTGGTCCCAAGCACTAAAAGGTGCTATATGGCATAGAGCCGAGGTGTGATTATCAAATCTACACTGTCTTTGCAAATCAGCATACTAGCCTTCATTGAGAAGCTGATCTTGGGAAATTCCCATACCTCTAGCCCTACTTTGTTGTTCTATGACCCTGGCTCCCTCCCTCCATTATGTTTTCCATTGTAATTGAGGACCAGCTTCCAATATTGCTGTAGCTAAATCTTTCCAGTCTTGTGGAATAATTCTGTTCCAAGTTGCCCGTGAATTTAGCATCTGCTGCACAAAAGATGAATGCATACCATCTGAAACTACTGCTTCCTTAAATCTCTTCAAATCTAACATATCCACAGGATTTCTGTTAACTTCTTTATAGCCTTGGGGGTGCCTGTCATCTGGTGGCTATTCTTGAATGGTAATTGGATAAATTAAGGTTGGGTTTCTAATAACCTTGGGACGCTCCTCTTCAGTTTCATAATGCTATGGTGCAGTAGGTTCTGCTCTAAACTCCTCTGTCTCTGTGTGAATATTTTTCTTAGTTTCATTAGTGGGTCTTTCTAAGGATTGTACCTCATCAGTCACGTTTTCACATTTGGCACAGTTATCAAACCATTATTTTAAGGATAAAACATGGCTGGAGAAAATGGTTCTCTAGGAGCACACCTCTGAAGACTTATCTGGTCCTAGGCCCTTCCTATTACTTCTCTGCTTCTGGATGCCATGGGGTGAGCAGTTCCTGTTATATGCTCCTTCTACCATGATGTCCTGCCTCACCTCAGGCCCAAAGCAATGGGTCCAGCTGAACTTGAATAATTTCTCTCAGGTATGTCACAGTGGCACAAAGCTGACTGCTATTCCTGGCCAAGCCTGCAAAACCTTCTCTGGGTCTCACACCTTTCCCAGGGTGTGAGCCCTGGTCCTGTTCAAACAAGGGGCTTTACTGTCTCTTCTACCTTCTCTGGAGGCTAGGTCAGCAACCCCCAAAAGTGGGACCCCAACAGCCTCTATGACAGTGATTCTCAACTTTCCTGATGCTGCAACCCCTTATTTCCTCATGTTGTGGTGACCCCAACCATACAATTATTGTTGTTGCTACTTCATAGCTGTCATTTTGCTACTGTTATAAATTGTAATGTAAATATCCGATATGCAGGATATCTGACATGTAAAAGTGGTATTTGACCCCCAAAGGGATCATGACCCACAGATTGAGAACTGCTGCTCTAGAGAGATTGCTATTTCCCCTTGTAAATGAGAGAGCCAGCTGGGGTTTGAGCTCCAACACCAGGCTCTTGGCAATAAATGTGCCCAGGGCTCTTCTCTACTCTGTGTCTATGTGGGTTTTCCAGGATGCATAAATGAGATATTCAGAAAGTTCCAGAGCATTCAACAACAGAGTATCTATGTAGGAAGGATAGCTATATTTTTCCTTCTACATTAGCACTAGCCCTTCCCTTATGGCCATTCCTCTTCTTTCTAATCCCAGCTTTTAGCTAAGATTGATATTTCTAGTGAACACTAATGTCATCCAGTCCCCTGAAGCCTCAGGACCATTGCTTTTCTCTATGACACGTATTTATTCATGTGTTTATATGTGGGGCCACTCGTACACCACAACACACAGGCCACTGTGAGCATGCCATGGTTTGTTTGTGGGTGTCAGAAGATGACCTTCCACAGTTATCTCCTTTCACCATGTGAGAGCCCACTCAGGTTGTCAGTCAAATGCATTTGCCCACCAAGGCATTTCCCTGGACCACTTTAATATGTTCTCTCGCTGAAGACAGTCAGCCACCATGGCGTCCCTCTAGAGTGTCCCTTGGACACCTAGCCTGAGGGAGTGGTCCCTCTAGAGTGTCCCTTGGACACCTAGCCTGAGGGAGTGGTGGAGAACCTTATCACAGGTGAAACCCCTGATGAGGAGGGCAGAGGAAGGGGGAAGATTGTGGGACACACCACTCTGACTAGTTTCAGCCGTTTTGAAGGTCATTTTTCCCCCTTTCCACCAAAGAATTTAATTAGGCTTCCAAGAAGCAGTTAGATTTAGGAGCGGAACATTTTTAGCTCCCCTGCAGGGAGGGCTCATGAATATTAAAGGCCAAGGATGGAGGCAAGAAGCAGGAGCGGGCCAGCTCATACCCTGCCTGATTCCCTGGGGACTAGGCACGTGGGCACAGGATGAGGGCATCTGGGGTCCCTGGATGGGGGATCCACTGCAGCTGCAGCCCCATCAGCCCTATATCACTGAAAGTCACCGTTCATCAACTGATCATCATCCCGCTCCACAGTGTGGCTGGGGCAGAGGTGCCTGTTGGCCTAAGGGCACAGGCAACAGCAGAGTGGCCAGCCCGAGCAGGGCACTGAAGACCCACTTCTGAATCTCCTTTCTTGTTCTCTCCACCCTGCAAGTGCCAAATGCCAAGTAGCCTCTCTTCTAGCTTGACCACTTTCTAGAGCAGGGGCTGATGGGCCAAGATGGCACAAAAGGGCACAAAGATGAACCTTAATCTGCCCTGTGGGGAGACAGACAGGCCTTCCAGAGTCCATTGGCAGGTTAAGTGCACAGGCCAGAACATGCCGTAGACAGGGCTGGATTCTTGGGTCTGAGGAATGTGAGCAGACAGGCAATGGCAGATAAAAACTCTACAGGGCTGGTAGCTGGTCATTGTGGGGGCCAGCTTTCTTGCCACCTCAGGACCCTCCTTGGGCAGCTCAGCAATTGATAGCAAGCAGACCTCTCCTGCAACAATCCTACAAAGCACAAATCTCCCCAGACATTCTCCTTCCCATCACCCCATAGGAGCCTCACTCACAGCATCTCCAAGAAAGGAGTGCAACAGGGTTAGCCTTCTGCTTCCATTTTGCAAGTGGGAAAAGGAGACTGTGGACATCAGCCCAGGTCCATATTTTGGCAGCAGTCATAGAACTTGCCAACAGGAACATTGGGTCCAGGTGGCAGGTACCAGGTACCTGGCTGGCTCAGTACATCCTTGTTTCAGGTAGTACTATGACTGGTAAAGCAGGGATGTACTGAGCCAGGTTCTGAGGTGTGTCAGAAGGAATTTGAAGTGTTGAGATCAGTCTGTACCCTGCTTTAAGTTACATATTAGATGACACATTGGTTTGTTATTCAATAAATTTCGACACTGTGGAAAGACAGGGTTGTGTCTATCTGTGCTTGTGGCCTAGAGTGCTCATGTGGTAAAGGCTAGCTAGCCTGTCACCTACACCTTTGTCAGCTCAATATATTATAAAATATGGTCACTGTTTGGCACCTAGGGCTGCAGGGGGGCCCCAGGGCCCTCATGAGTACCCAAATCTCTGAATATTCATGTTCCTTATATGAAATGGTTTATTGGGCCTTTGAGATGGCTTAGTGGAGAGAGACACTTGCTGCCAAGTTAGGAGGCTTGAGTTTGAGCCCCAGAACTCACATGATGGAAGGGAAGAACCAATTCCTTCAAATTGCCCCTCACTTTCTTTATATATATTTCCTTTTTTTTAATTAAGAAAAAATTTTCACTCATTTCACATACCAAAGATGCCCCTCTTCCTTCCTCCTGCTCCCCCAGCCTCTCCCCAACCCACCTCCACCTTCCCCCTACACATAATAAGGCAAGGCCTCCCATGGGGAGGTACATCCAGTAGAGGCAAGTTCAAGCCCTTCCCCCTGCCTCAAGGCTGCATGAGGTGTCCCATCATAGGTAGGGAGCTCCAAAAACTCCCCTCATGCACCAGGGGTGGATTCTGAGTCTACTGCCAGGGAGTGCCCCAAGCAGATCAAGCTACACAACTGTCTAACCATGCAGAGGGCCTAGTCCAGTCCCATGCAGGCTCCACACCCATATATCCAACTTTCATGAGTTCCCACTAGTTTGGTTTGGTCATCTCTGCAGGTTTCCCCATCATGATCTTCATGCACTTGCTCATAGAATCCCTCTTCTCTTTCTTTGACTGGACTCCTAGAGCTTTGCTTGGTGTTTGGCTGTGGATCTCTGCATCTGCCTCCATCAGTCACTGGAGAAAAGTTCTGTGATGACAGTTAGGGTATTCACTGGTCTGATCCCTGTGGTAAGCCAGTTCAGTTCAGACACCTCTCCACTATTTCTAGTAGTCCAAGGTGGGGTCATCCTTGGGGATTCCTGGCAACTTCCCCAGCACTGGGTATCTCTCTATCCCCATGATGTCTCCCTCTATCATGGTATCTCTTTCACTGCTTTCACACTCCATCCCTGTTCCAGTTCAGTCATCTGTTTCCCTTATGTTCTCATGCCCAATCCCCTACCCTCCATTGCCCACCACTTGTCCCCAGTTCACTCATGGAGATCTCATCTATTTCCCCTTCCCAGGGCGATCCATGTATCCCTCTTTGGGTCTTCCTTGTCAGCTAGCTTCTCTGGAGTTATGGGTTGTAGTCTGCTTATTCTTTGCTTTACATCTAGTATCCACTTATGAGTGGGTACATACTATGTTTTTCCTTCTGAGTCTGTTTGTACCAGGTTCTTACCACACCTTTCAAAAGAATGTGGTTGCAGATGAAAATCACAAAATATCCAAAGAAAGAGACACGCTGAATAAAGTCCCTCTGATCCCTGAGGAAAAAAAATCCACATGCTGAAGTTTACTGTGGATATATTTGTTTCCTTCTAGAAAACATTCCTTAATCTTAATTGGTCTTTATAAAGTGACACACTAATATGATGTTTCATAATTTGACTTCTTTTCTTCTTCCACTCCCTTGTATTTTTGTGTGTACATATTTCAGAAGTAAATTTTAAACTAATATTAATAGATCAAACTTATGATTGCAAAACCAGTGACATAGTATTGCTTTAATTCAAATATTTTAAGGGTTTATTAAATGGAAGCCCTACCTACTTAAGTGCAATTTCCATTTAAATTTGAAATTTTTGTAAATATAATCATTTACTTGTCTTTATAATGATGATGGAAGTATGTGCAGGTATTAACTTTCACATGCATGCTGTGGCATGTACACATACACATAAGCACAGATACATACAAAAACCAAATAAATGTAAAAAAAATATATTAAAGTGTAGTGTTTGTGTAGAATCTTTGGGCTTCTTCCTACATAGTTTAAAACATCTCTCTGTTACCCAAACAGTAGATGGTAGACTTCGGTGTAGCCCAGTGGTAGAGTACTTTCCTATCACGTGCAGAGTCTTGAGTCTGATCTCCAGTTAAAACAGAGTACCAGTGGTTGCTAGACTCTATTATTTACAAAAGAGCCATGGAGGGGGAAAGTCTGTGCACATCCCCTATAGACAGTTTCTCAAATATTTTCGGTCTTTGGTTAGTTTAATATATGTCTAGGCATCCACTAAGGGCTGGGCACTACACCATACTTGTTTGCTGGTGCACTGCGCCCAGGGTCAGTGTGGTGAATGGAGCAAGGGTCAGGGTGGCTGTGAACTGCAGGGCTGGGAGCTGGAGCCAGCCTCCCTGATGGCTGGCCTTCCTTCTGTTCTTGCTCATTTGCCTATGGAAGCCTTCTGATTGCCCGAGCCCTAGCCCAACACAACCTGGCAGGGCTCACAGCAGAGAACTGTGAAAGAGACTGCTAGCTTTCTGGAAGCCGCTGTCACTTGGGCTCCTCACAGTGACCAGCCTGAAAACATCTGTCTGGCCACCGAGCCACTGGGTTGAACCACTGAGTGATGTGCGCAAGAAGTCACCAAGCAGGCTGGAGCGCTTGCTGCCATGGCCAGGGACTCCGATGTGTTGTCTGAGCGATTCCACGTTGCTTTTAGGAAACAGAGATTGCACTGAGGCTCTGGGTTGCACTATTTATGAATGCCATTGTACTCTCTTACTGGCTTATTGAAGACTTGTCTTGTGACCATGAGCAGGACCCCCACTCCTTCTGAGCCTGCTTCCTCCACTGGCTTCAAAGCACCTGGAGTTTTCCCACCCAGTCTTTGGTTTGTTGTTGTTGTTAGCTTGTTTTCCTCAGCAGGGACAATATTCCAAGCAGCTTTACATTTTGAGTGCAAGTCCCAAGGGACACAAAGGGGATAGAAATTCTCTCCAAGTCCATATTGAGGTCCCACCTCTATCCTCTGGGTGACTTGTTGACCTCTGCGGACCTGCTCCTGAGTCAGCAGGGGGCAGGTAGGGGTGCCCATGCTGAGTGGGGATCTGGGTGGGACGAAAATGCCCACATCTTCACTCTGCAAGCACTAGACAGACCCCTTCTGCCTGCCGCTGGGAAGCTTCCTAGGCCTTCCTCCACCCTCTCCCCCGCCACCCTCCAGCTCACCATCTGCACTCCCTGGCCGTTCATCCATCTTGCCTATCTGAGGGCCTGCAGCACATGCTCCCAACCTTGTCAGCTTGAAATTAAAGACTTGTTCTGCGAGCCAGGTCCTCTCCGGAGACGCTGCACTTTGATTATCCCCTTGGAAGGAGCGGAATGGCTGATTTGGTTAGTGGTGTTCCGGGTAGAGACAGGGGAGGTGGAGTGGGGAGAGACTGCAGGAAGCTTTGCCTATCGGGAGAGGGACACCTGGCTGAGCCGAGGAAGCTCTGTGCCAGGTTCTTCCAGGAGGAAAACTGACCCCTGGTTTGGCTGTTGTGTGCCTGCTTGGAAGGGCTCTTGCTAGCTGGTTAGAATGGACTGCCTCAGTGGGCCTAAAGAAGGAGCCAGAGGCCGAGGTGATGGCGCCATCAGTAAAGTCTTTGCCATGCAAGCACAAGTAACTAATTTTGATCCCCAGAGCATATATTTTAAAGAAAAGCTGGTATGGTTGTGCATGTTGTAGTCCCAGCACTAAGAAGGCAGAGAAGTGGATCCCTGGCAGCCTAACCTAATCTGTGAGCAACAGCTCAACAGGAGACTGAGTTTTTAAAACACAGGGTAGACGGCACCCAATGAATGACAGCTGAGACTGTCCTCAGTCCTCTACATTCACATACCTGTGTGCCCAGACGTGCACCTGCACAGAAACAAACACACATACGTAAAAGGGCAGGGGAAGGGAACATCTCTAACGGAGGCTCAGTGCTCTGAGGAGGCTAATCTCACCCTTGCCATGTCTTCCTATCTCGGTTCCATTTTGGTTCAATCATGAGCCTCCTCCTTTCTCGAACCTGTTGGTCACAGTCTTAAGAGGTAGCTGTAGTACCAGGGAGCATAACCAAAGGTACTGTGCATGTAGGTGTGGGATTTGCGTGCCTGTGGGATCTGTGTGCCTGTGGGCGCTTGTGTCTGGGGAAGAAACAGGATCTGCCCCTGTTCCGTGCTGACTCCTAAGATTTCAGGACTGAGTTTAAGCTCTTAGTAGCACCTTGGAACCTGCTTTACACGATTTGCTTAGATATACATCATGTATGCCATATCCCAACCCTACAAGTGCTCTGTGGTTTTACTCTAGATGTGGGATTCAACTTCTTCCTTCAAATTTAGCTTCAAACCTTATTTGAAAAGAAAGTCCAGTCAGTAAAGTGTTTGCCACCCAAGCATGAGGGCCTATGTTTGGTCCCTAGAACCTACATAAAAAAATCAGGCATGGGAAGCATACTTGTAATTCCAGTACTGGAGAGCCAGAGACAGGCAGATCCATGAGGATTGCTGGCTAGCCAGTATAGCCTACTTGGCAAGTTCCAGTGAGAAACCTTGTCTTTTGAAAAAGGATGGCATTTGAGGAACACTGCCCAGTGTCAACTTCTGGCCTCTGCATGCATAGATGCTTCTACTCCTAACTTGACCAAACTATGGGGAGATAAAGTGCAGTGTTTGGAAGGGGTCAGTATCTGCAGAAAGGTTGGAAAATGAGCACATCAGAAACCAGGAGAGAGAAAAATATTTGGATCAAATTGATATAAACCTCTCTTTAAAACAGCCTACCAGCTCTTAAAGGTATAATTAACATACAAAAAGCGACATGTTTGAAGTGTTCCCACTGATGAGTTTTGACATATAGACTTATAACTGTATAGAGACACAGACACACACCTGGGAGACCATCACCTCAGTCAAGATTGTGACAAGTGCAAGGCCCCAGAAGGTTCCTCCCCTCCCCCTTCCCTGAGCAACTGTTGATCACTGAGATAGGTTGGTGTCTGGATTTTTTGTATACATGAATCATGCTATATGGGCTCTTGGAAGACAGAGAGATTTCTCATAGCAAAAAACACAACAGCTTTGTGTCATTTGTTCAAAGTGTTCATTCCTAAGTCCTCCATGTCCCACCCCCACCTCTTTCTCTCTCTCTCTCTCTCTCACACACACACACACACACACACACACACACACACACACACACACACACAAAACACACCATGCTCTGCTGTGACCACTCTCCTGGGATTCTCTACTTTGTTCAGTCCCCTCCTCCAGTTTGTCTCATTTTAATGCAGAGCGGGCCTGCTATCTTTTTGTTTCCTTGACTTCTCCGAATTCATATCCTTTGAGAGTTATCAAGGTAATTTCTCAAACAAAAGACGGTTCCTTCTCTGAGATCAATTCCAGCGCCAGCTGTTAGGATACATTTTTCTATCCTCTGAGGCATGTGTGTGAGTGTGTGTTATGTAAGTGTGTATTTGCACACACAGTACGTAGTGTACGTGTTCATCTGGGAGTATAATTGTGGATAGGGGGAAGGGGACTGACTATGACTATTTCATTTATTTTATACATTTATGGATGTCTACTTACATCAGAAGCCAGCTAATTAACTGCTTTCCTATACTGTCTCATTTAATCCTCATAGTAAACCTGTGACACTGGGATAACAATTCACTTTAACAAATGGAAAAGCACAATTTAGGCTAAATAAGTCAGCCACAGATACGCTAATGCAGCCACACAGTGGAAAGCTGGGCTGAACCTGGAAACTTTTGGGCACCAAACTCAGTACTCATTTTTCTGTATGTGGAATGAGAAGTGGCTTCACTCCTTATTACCAGTGGACTGGGAGTAGTTGCCTGCAGGGCCACATTGAGGCAGCATCTGTGCTCACTAAGGAATATCAGGATTGATTATTAATGTCTGCCATGGGCAGGAGTTGGTGGAGGTAACACGTACATGTTCTTGGCTTGTACCATGCTCTCCACTCTTGCCTCTCAGTGTCCTATTCTCTCTAAGGCAGCAAGAGAAGTCGTTCCAGCATGTCCATGGATCTTGCCACTCTCAAGTCCCCAGTGGCTTCCTTCCCTGCTAGGTCTGAAGTCTTACTCCTGTCCTGGTGGGTTTCCAGGCAGAGCCCCACCCCCTCTCAGCTTGCTAGGTCCACCCAGTCTCTTCCCTCTAGCCATTCTGGTCATCTTTCTGCAGCGTGCACACACCCAATTCAGAGCCCTGCTTAAATGCTAGCTCTGTGGAGCCTTGATTCTGGACTCTCATAACTGTCTCAGACCCTGACTTCCTTCACAGGACTTAGCATGAGGCTACAATATGCTGGGCCAAAGCCCCATGGAAGCTGGGAGTCCCTCTTCATCTACCTGTGATTCTAGGATGATGCCAGGCACAGAGAGAATACCAAATATCTACAGCAGAAGCATGTTCAAAGTACTTGATTACTGGAGTGTATTTTAGAAAAAAACCTCCTCAAATTGTTTATGAGACCAGAGGGAAATACAACTAATCAACAGAAAGACTGAACATCTGGGTGACCTTGGGCTAGCCATTTAATCAGCTTGGACTTTGGTCTCCTTGTTTGCAAAATAAAACCCACTGTTCAACCTACATACATCACAAGACAGAGGATGTGCTCTGTCCCCAGGCTGGATCATCACTGGGTAAACACTGGGAGTGTGACTGGGTGTGGAAGGCCAGGGTCACTTTCTGATGGTCATGCCTTTGTTCTTGATCCCAAGAGTGCCATCTGTGCCCCTCCCTGTCCTAGCCAGAGCTAAGGATTGGCATGGCATTTTCTAAGTCCCAGGGAGTCTGTGTCTGATGTCCTCTGTTTAGTCCTAACTCCATCGAGCATTCCTTCCTGTTGCCTGAGTGTGAGGGTGGTACTCAGGGCATGACTCTGGGGGTCTTTGTGCTTTTACAGCACAGACACCAGGGGCTGTACATTAAACAGTGCTAGGAGGAGGGCCACCCTTTTCTTGGGTGGCATCAGATCCTGGAGTTGCAGCCTGGGGCTTCTTAAGAAGCAGAGCAGCTGAGTGGAGACACAGTGCCTCTCCTCCCAAGGTCACTTCTCTGACCTCTCTCCTTTATGAGAGAAAGTGAATTTTAGACCAGGGACAGTCTCACAATACTTCATTAGGCAGGCTGGAAGCCAAGGGCCTGGGAGCAACTTTCTTTTCAAATGACCTCATCTTGGAGCCATAGTGTCTCAGCTAAGCAGTAACTCCAGCATATGGCTTAGGAAGGCAGAGCAACTTAGGAAGCATTACCACAGAACCCCCATTCCACTCTTGATGGCAATGATGGCCCTGTTTTGCTGGCCTTGGTTTGTCTGCCGGAGCTTGTACTGACGCGTGCAGCCTGAGACTAGGTGGTCACATAAGCTTCCACCTGGATGTGCGACTTCACACCAGTCCTCACCTCATAGGGGTCGGTCTCAAACCTGTCAGATGGTCAAGGTGGGGACTAGAAGCAGAGTTCCCAGGACTCTGTCTGGCTTGGGAAACCAAAGTTCTTCCATTCTCTATGCATGGCTTTCTTAGCTGCATTTGTACTGTGTGGGATCCTCAGCTTTTTCCAGTCTCTGCTTCTCAATGCAGGCCAGGTTAAGCTCAACCCAACAGCAACCTCCCACCTCCCTCACAACGGCTGCCCATGGTTCCAGAGCCACTCTTGCTATGCCCAGCCGTAGTGCTCTGTGCAGTGGGAAGACTCCACATTCCAGAGGATGAAATTGAGCTGCAGAGATGTGATGTTGGATGTGACCAGGATTCCCCACCCCACAAAGCAAGCCTTTTGTCCCATCCAGGTCCCCACTGTGAGGCCCAACTATGCATCAATGATACACAGTGATTGCAGATAATGGTGGAGACAGTCCAGACTGAGGGACAGTCCTTCCCCAGACACTTTTGAAAACAAGACCTGCAGTGACCTAGGGTTTTCCAGGACCATTGGCCTAGACTCCATGTGTTTCCAGAGACACAGGTGCGATGATGGGAAGTGTCAAAGAACAAACTTCCGGGAAGCCCTGCTGTCCCTCTAGAAGGGCAAAGAGCTAGCAAGACAGGCTGGATACTGGACAGCAGTGTGGACAAACCTGAGCAAAGAAAAACAATGCATTGGTCAGGGTGGCTGTAAAGCCAAGAAACAAGAGGATCCATAAGGAGGCAGGTACTGAGCACAATGCCAGGGAACACACGCAGCTTAGGCGTGTGCTGTTGCAAATGGTAGTACCTTTGGGGAGACTGGGCATAGAAGAGAAGCAGTGAGCTTTCTCTCTACTGTGAAACAAAGCTGGTGCCTCTTTGTTCTGAAAGGGCCCACAACCAGAAAAGAGCATCTTCTCCTGAGGAGCTGAGGTGGAGTCTTCGTGTACTCAGAACTCCCCTGTTACAAGACAAACACAGACTTCATCACTTAAAGGCTGAGGCAAAGTCTGTGATGGTTCTGTTAGCTTTGGTCAGCTGGACACAAACTACAGTCACCTGGGAAGAGGAGAGTCAGTTTAGGAAATGGTCCTCATCTTCTGGCCTGTAGGCATGTCTGTAAGGCACTGTCTTGAGTGTTGATGGAGGTGGGAGGGCCCAGGTCACTGTGGGTAGGGCAACCCCTGGGGTAGGTGGTCCTGGGACCTTTAAGGATAGCTGAGCTTAAGCCTGAGAGCCAACCACTAAGCAACTTCTCTCCATGGTTCCTGCCTCTGCTCCTGTTTGAGTTCCTGCCCTGACTTCCCCCAAGGATCAATCGATTGGGAGCCAAATAATCCTTGACCTCACGGAGTTGCTTTTGGTTATGGTGTTTATCACAGCAAGAGAAAGCTGACTGGAACAGTGACCAACCAACCAGGAGGCAAGGGGCATCCTGGATGTTATCTTTCTAAGGGAACCTTGAAACTAAGAACCAAACATACTAGTCTACAAGAGTCTCCTTCTGAGAGCAAAGGGGTCAAAATAATGAGGTTTGTCTTCTTGGCCTGGTGGAAACCATAGGAACTTAATGGCATGCAGCCCATGTGTGCCTTCAAGTTTGGTATTACAGTGGGTGGCATAGTGGCCCAAGCCATCCCTTAGGGTTCCAACTAGACCAGGATTCAGTGGGCAGAGCCTCTTTAAGATAAGTTCTCCAGGAAGAGCCACTGGCCTTTGGAAGACATGTCTGGGGAAGGTAGCTGGGTGTTGGCAGAGGCAGACATCCATATGCCATTGGCTGTAGATCTGGAGAAGGGCATCCATCCACCCGACAGCACTGCTGGCTCATCTGTATCCATCGACATCCTTCGGCATGGGATTTATCTTCATTAGAGACCTAGTGAGACTTTTCCTGGACGAGGTCTGAGGGACAATGTCACCTTCACTCTCTCCCTCCCCAGAGCGGCAGCAGTGGGCAGGTGTTTGGCTGAGACCCTGGGGACATTTGAGTCCTTATCCCTCACTAAGAGAAAAGGTCTTGACAAAGGCATTCCCAGGCGCTGGGGATCTGGCTTCAGTGTCCAGCCTGAAGCTTTCTTGTACTGGACAAGGAAACCCCAGTAGAGCCCAGGGACCAGCCACTCCTCAGCCTGGGCTCTGCATGGGAGGTTCTGGAAACATCAGAGCCACTTAAGTGTTGATGGCTTGGTCCCCAAACTGTGATGTCATTGAGAGGTGGTACACCTGTAAGAAATGGGGCCTAGTGGGAGTAAGTTAGATCATTGGGTTGTGGCCGTAGAGATGACATTAGGTCACCAGCCTCCTTTTGACTATGGGTGCTCTTTCCAGTCTTCCTGGAAGCCTTCTTCCTGATGCCTTCCCAAGCATTTTGTCATCCCCGATGTGACACCTCATGCCCGGTTCTAGCAGTACAGAGATCTGAGACTGAAGGCCACCTTTGTAGCATCAGCTTCATTGTCTGCTACATGGGATGCATGCCCCATGACGCCCCACCTGCTGTTGTGAGAGCAGCCACTTCTTCTGTCCGGGGCCCCTCCCATTCCAGTACCTAGAGGAACCCACAGTTCTCTTACATGTGTCTTCCACCTTCTGGGGCCCCTGGCAAGAGTAAGAGATTCACTAGCTCCTGTAGCTACCCACAGAGGTCCCAGGGACCAGGAGCAGGCACAGGTGTGGTGACTGTGCCCTGAAGTACTCCAGGGATCCCAGATTCCAACCCCTCTGTCTTCAAGGGGAAGGGGACCCTGATAACTCACCTCCATGCATGCAACACCAAGGCCTCCAGACAACTGCAACACACTTCCAGGAAGATTCTACTGGGCAGAGGCCAAGTGAGGTTGCAGAGGCTGTGGGTGGGGGATGAAAGAAGTTTCAGGACAATGGAAGGACACTGGAGATAGTGGAGGCAGTCCCCAGGCCTGAGGGTCTTGTGCCAGCAAAAGAGCTAGGGGTCTTGCGGATTTTGACTTTATAGACTGAGGGATCAAGTTCTTTCTCAGTACCTCCATCTAACGCTGTCTGTCACAGGCTCTTGGAACCTACAAAGGACTCAGAACTGGTCACTCTTGCCTCTGGCTGCAGGATCCAGCCCCAAACAACACCAGCTTCTGTATGAGCTGTTAGTTTCTGCAGATGCCCTGGAGCAGGGCTCCTAGTGGACTCCCAGGCCCTGGCTAAAGTCTCATCTATGTCCCCTTGGTCCACATCTGTGACTCAGCACATTCATGTCTACCAGAGCTTACTGCAGGAAAACATTTGTGGTGACTCAGAGACTCAGTTCAATTCCGCCCGTCATTTTCCTTAGTCTCTACTCTGTGAAGAAGACCCAGCATGAGGGAGCCAGAGAAGCAGACAAGGACCATGAAGAGTTGTGGGAGGTCAATGAAAAGAAGACTTAAGTCAGCTTCAGGTTAGTGTGGCTTGGCATGAATGGATTGCTTGACGAGATCAGAACTAGGCTTTGATGAACGAATAGTTTTCCAGGTGAAAGGTGGAATGAGAGGTGGGGGAGGGTACAACCGTCAGGGAGAACACTGTGACCTTGGGGATGTCCACAGGAACAGCCCTGTGCAGCTGGAGTGTGAAGTCCCTGGTTTGGAGAGTTGAGGCTAGGGATGAGGCAGGGTCAAAGGGCCTTATGTAACCACTGAGCATCACTCTCTGGGTGTGGGAACCGAGAGGGCTTGTGGAGAGTTTCTGTGTAGTGGCTCCGACTCCACTTCAGCCCAAGCAAGCTTGTCCCTAGCCTCTGCCTTCTCATTCCTTCCTTTTGCCCATTCATAATAACCTCTCCAACTCGCCCGTCTGAGCAGAGCCGCCGGACCTCAGTGCAGAGTTAATACACAGCCCCCGTCTCGGTGCAGCGGCTGCCCAGGAGGGAGGCAGCCGCAACAAGAGAGGAAATTACAGATAAGAGTGGAGAAATGGCCACAGCAAGATGAAGGGAAGGCAGGAGCCAGCGGAAAACAAACCAAGGTGTCAAGACAGAATCAATAACCATCACAGCGAAGAGGAGAAGATGGGATTCATTACAGAGAGTAAAACAGACATTACCCACCTGCCCACGCGGCTCGCTGCGCAAGTGGAAGAACTTCCAGTTCCACTCGACAAGTGCTGACGGTGGAGATACTTGACAAGCGCCACTCGGGGAGAGGGGGTGTGGAGGGTGGCGTGAGACAGAGTTGGGGATGAGTGGAGTCCAGGGGATGGTGAAGCTTTGAGAAACACCAAGAAGCCGGAAGGACACACAGACCAACAGATGACCTAAGCTAGAGTCTTAATTTATTTCAGCCTGGGATTCTTCTGCTAGCTGTGTGAAGGGACACTGACTCCGTATTCCTGGAGAGCTGGGACGAACCGCGGGTTGTTGGGAAGTGAGAGGAAAGACAGAGGCACAGAATAATGCTGGCTGAATGCTGAACAGATGAGAACTTAGGTCTTCATGGAGGGGGCTGAGTGCTGAGCAGGCCCCAACTGGCCACCCTATCTGAACATGGAGGAAGAAGAGTAAGAAACCAGCAAGCAGTAGATGTATGTAACCCAGGCACCCAGGGCCCTCCTTTGCTAGCCATCCTCAGGCATGGGAGAGCCTTCCTCTTACTCAGGTGGAGAAACAGTCCACTGAACAGTGGAGGTAGAGGCTCTGTCAAGTCCCAGGAAGGGGGCTTGAACTCATGACGGCATCCTTTGTAGGATTTTGAAGTGGGGATTATCCTGTGTGATGGAGAGGCACAGGCAGCTTAGGACCAGAGGGCTTTGGCATCAGGGGCAGGACTCTGTTGGCAGGGGCTCAAGACCAGCACGTTTGCAGGGTGCTTCTGGAAGCTGGCCTTGGTGCTGGTGCCAATAGAGAGTATGAGAGAGCTGAGAGAGGAGGGCTACCCGGACCTCTCTGGTGCTCTCCTGTTTGGAAAAAAAAATGAGGCACCACAGTTGGGGAGAGCCATGTGTCTCCCCATCTTCAGCTGCTGGTATCATGACGTGCCTTGCATGCCTCTTGACTACTTGGTGCTTGATTGTATTTGAGCCATGCAACAACTACTGTGCCCTGTTTGAAGAGGAGATGGTGGGCAGAGAGCTGAAGAAACTGGCCTAAGGTCACACAGTTTTGAAGGAGATGAACCAGGATGTGAACATAACACCAGGGTATGAACCCAGGCAGTCTAGGCCTGGCATGAAGCCTTGGTCTGCTCCTCATGTTGGGTTTGATTAAGGAAGATCCCTGGGCTCTTTAGACTTTCCATTCGCAGATGGTTACAGACAGTCTTATAGTGCTATTGAATCCTTCCCCTGCATCTGTAGATCTCGGCTTCCCACACACCAGCACTCCCGCCCCAGGCCCCAGGTCTCCACTTCCCTGAGCATTTCCTCATTCTCAGGAAGGAGGTTGCTGGGGGCTGGGATGGTAGAGGAAGGACCAAGGGCAGTAGCTCAGCGGTTCCTGGAGCTACTGTTCTTTTCAGCCTCTGGGTCACCTGCATTTGGCCCAGTCCTTCCTCCTGGCCCACGTGGACCCAGCTTCCAGCCTCAGCCTGATCTTCCTCCCCTCCTCCTGGCTTCATCTTGCTTCCTGGTCAGTCTGTTCCTCTTGGTCCCCACCCTTCTACTGTGCAGTCTCTACGCTGTTTCATCTGGGGGCTTCCAACACGGTCCATCAGCATGGAGCCCATGCCCACAGAGCTATTTAGTGTTCATGGCGTGACATCCACACCAATCAGCATTCTTGGCCTTTGGAGGGAAGAAAGGGATAACGGGCTGGGGAGATTCAAGAAGGAATTCAGTCAAAGATAATAACAGTAAAAGTGTGGCTTGAAACAATGATCAGTCAAATATCACCATTTTTGCTCCATTAACATGTTGGAATGCAATAGCTGTGTCTCTTTATGCCCCCCCCCCAGTAACAGATGCTCAAGCACAGGCCCACCCTGACACCCTCTAAGACAGCAGCAGGTCCAAACAAACTCCTCCCCACCCTCCTTCTAGAGACCCTGGATTTCAGGAGGGTTTGGGGATAGCATGAGCCTAGCTGCCATGTAGGGCCTCTGCTTCTGCTGTTCTTGTCTGGACCACTCCTCTCCCTCCCCAAACGCTATCAGTGAGCAGCCCCACTTCAGCTTGTCCCACCAGCCAGTCCCTCGGTCCTCCTCCTCCCCCATCGAATCCGTTTATCACAGCTTCCTCCCTGCCTGTAAGGGCTGTGGGAACAGGGATTTCTCTTTCATACTTAGTGTGCCCCTGAACCTCAGGTAGAGCCAAGTGCATTGTAGGCACTCCAAATATATTTGTTAAATAAAATGGATATATATTTTTTTTGTCTTGGATCATACATTTTTATGAACCATGGGATAGTTTTTGTAAGCCTTATTTGGTTTTAAACATTTTTATTTTTCAGAAATTTTTTGTGCCCTTTTCCCTCCTCCCTCCCTCCCTCCCTCCCTCCCTCCCTCCCTCCCTCCCTCCCTCCCTTCCTTTTTCTTTCTTGAAAAAGGTCTTCTTATTCAGCCCAGAAAGCCCTCAAACTTCCCACCCTCTTACCTCAGCTTCCTGAGTGCTGGGATCACAGATATGTGCTGCCACCACCACATCCTTTTCTGTTTTTGAATGTCTAATTCACCCTCTGCCTCTGCCTCCTGTCTTTGCTAGTTATGATAATATAAAAGGTAGCTAAGATTGGGACATTTTCAAATATCCAGTACTATGGATTAGATGAAAACAGAGTCACGAGACAGCGAAGTGAGATGATTCCATTTTTGTAAACAAAATCTGTAGGTACAGAACAGAGATATTTATCCCTCAGCATTCGGCAAATTGTTTTTCCCCCCAGAAACATGAGTCTGGACATTAGCAGCTGACAGGTGAACAGACGGCTTTGGAGTCAGTTATTCCCAGGAACAACAAAGTTATCGGGTTTCTTAACTGATGATCTCTCCAAGGCTGTAAATTCATTTACAATGAATATTACAATAAATATTCATTACTGTGGATATCTGAAGCCTCAGGAAGATAAGGACTATATAATAATTTGAAAAATGTGACTAGGTTTCTCTCGCTATTAGCATTCTTAATTTACAGCTCGAGGGACCGAAGTTCTTTCGTATTCTTGTTTTACAGCTCAAGGGAACTTTCTTTGGGAAGTCATAAAATGCACACATATACACAGAGAAGAATCTAGAAGAGTGGATCTCAAGGTGCTCGGAGCAGCTGTGAGATTCCTCATTTTTGCCCATCTACTTTCTATAATGTTCATTGAAACAGTAAAGTTACTAGATAAAAAAATAAATCAAAGCTATGAAAGAAGCCATAGAGATTTGAACAACGTTCAATTTGGGGTCCCTCACCCTCCTTTTAAAACATTTATATTTTATCTTAACTTGTTCTACTTGGCTTTTTTGGCAATGTTTTCTGTCATTTTTTTGTTTTGAAAATTAGCTTAAAACTAATTAGATGAAAGATTTCAATCAACAGCTTGCAGTTGGGCCTAAAAAAAAAAACGAAAAACAAAAAACAAAAAACAAAACCAGTTCATCATTCTAACTAGTTATCTCTGAACCAAACTCAGCAGGGAGTTGGGAGGAAGTCTTGGGAGCAGAGGTGAGAGAGAGAAGGGGAACAGATGAGGCAGAAAGAGAGAGGAAACAGAAAGACCAGGGTGGGGGGAGGCAGAAGGGAACTGGGGGCATGGTGGAGTCAGAAGGAAGGGGGACAAGGTATGAAATTTTTGTCATGTCGAGGGTCACTGGTGGCTAGAACACTTGCCCTCAAAGAGTGAGTACCTAGGGGTCCTGGGTGGTCCTTCACCAGCCGGGACACAGTGGATGGAGGAGCCAGAACAGCTTCCCCCTGGTTAGGCTGAGATGGGCAGGGCAAGCTGGGAGTGGAGTGGGGAGGTTGGGGTGGGTAGGGAGGGCTAGGTAGGGAGGGCTGGGCTCAGCATTCTTGTCCCAAAGCTGCATCAGCATCCCAGGTAACATGGCTGCTGTAAACACAGATTGTCATAAATAGACAAAGGGATCTAAGGAAGAAACACAGAAATGCTCTTACTCACCAGCTTCACCTAAGACTGAAGGGTGGGTGTCAGTGGCCAGCACCGGGAACACACATTAGCACTTTGATATGAGCAACTAATGGAACTTATTCAGGGCTTAAAGCTGCCCAATCTCCACCCCAGGGCACTGCCTGTGTCAGAAACCATGACAGTGGCCTCAGAAGGCCACTTGACCTGTGCAAACCGCTGGTGACCATGGTCAGCCTGGTCTTTGTTCCCTGTGGGCCCCTGACTCTCCCTTTCTCATCACAGGGTCTCTGCCTGGTGTGGAGATGAGCAACCCACTGTGCTAATCCCTGGTTAATATTCCCTGCTTCTGCTGGAGTGTCTGGATGGTGTGTGTGTGTGTGTGTGTGTGTGTGTGTGTGTGTGTGTGTGTGTGTGTATTGACACAGAGGCCTGTCATGGCTTGGGTCTGTCCCCTGGGGCCTGGAGAGGATGGGCAGTTGTTAATGATAATGAGCTACAGAGTTGCCTATGGGTCACCCTGGGTCCAGGATCTTCAGCTCCTACCACCCACCTGCTGCTCCTCACTCCTGTCCTGGGCAGAAGGGAGCAGGGCATGGCAATGGAACCTCTGTTCAGCTGGGCTGTCTGGCTGCACCTTTGTGAGGCCTGTGTGTGCTGCTGCTGACCGCTTGAGGTACCAGTCCAGTAGGGAAAGCAGAAATTTAACAACTACACAGACAGCTAAATCTGTGGCCAGGAATGAAGTGTGGTACAGGAGAGGGAGAGGAGGGAGGGAAGGGAGAGGAGGGAGGAGGGAAAGGGGCAGAGGCTGTGTGTGAGCTGCAGAGCTTGGCATGGGAGGTGGCAGCCTTCTGGAGCACTGAGGGAGAGGAGTCACTCTAGTCTCCTCTTCTCTCGTCCCGTCTCATCTTGTCATCTCTCTTCTCTTCTCTCCTTTTTTCTCGTGTGTGTGTGTGTGTGTGTGCGTGTGTGTGTGTGTATGTGTGTGTGTGCATGCATGCCCATGCATGCCCGTGTGTGTGTGAGCTGTGTCTTCCTGCAGCGTGGCCTACATATATCCTCTTACCCCAGCTCCATGCCCTGGGTTCCTCCTTCACAAGATATCAGTTCTAGTACCCATATGACAGGGTTACTGGGATTCAAGGACAGCAGCCAGGTATTGGCGAAGAACAGATTCTCAGTAAACGCTAACCAGGACTGCATCATGGATACCACATGATTTGTCAGAATACTCCTCAATGACGCCCAGATGAGAAACTGCTTTACAGGAAGCTGGCTTGAGGTGCCCACTCCTGCACCTTGCCAGGCTCTACCCCACCTTTGCCAGGGATGAACCATCCACTGTACATACCCCAGGGGGCAATGAGGACAACAGAAATTCTTAATGTTCCAAGATGTGACATGGGAGTAAGGCTCATTACCTACCTTTCCGTCTTGCCCTGAGTTGGCATAGACGGCAGCTTGTGACAGACAGTAGCGGTTTGAGTGACGACTTCAATTTTAACTCTTTTCGATAACGCAGGTCTGGAAAGCCACATACTTTAAAACTGTCCCTGGATCATAGATCAGCTGGAAGAGGCCCAGTCTAGCTCAGTTAATAAGCTCTGGAAACATCATCCATCACAGGGGACCCCTCCTTAGGGCTCCCAGTGTCGACTGCTGGCAGAGATGAATGGACAGGCCACTACTCTGGGCAGGGCTTTTCAGGCTGTTTGCACCTCCCTGCCTCCTTGAGCCTGAACTTGGACCTGGCCGAGCTGAACACCCCTAGGGTGGAGGCAGGAGGCAGATGGGTAGGTGGGAGCAATGCAATGTCACTTTGAGGGAGGAGGTTGGTGTCTCTCTTGGATGTGCCTAAAAGACTCTACTCCTCTCTGACTCCCCGGGGCCTCTGAGGTGAAGTAACTCAAACTCTGCTTCAGGAGCCCTGTAGGGATCTACTTGATGCAGCTGTCGCACATGAGAGCTGAGTCCCGTGGAAAACACAGTGGCTCCAGAGATGCCAGCTCCTGTGATTCCTGCTGGGTGGGAGCTGCCAGCTGCTGAAAGCCAAGCTTTGGAGCATTCTGTCCTGCCGAATCCTCCCCTGGAAGCTGTCTGGTCAGCAATGATGTCCCCTTTGATGGCAGTATCCTGAGGCCTGTGGGTTCATCCTTCCTGCTGTCTCCCATACCCAGCCCTGCTGCCACTGGAGGACACAAACCACACACCCAGCCCTCTAGACTGTCACTCACTGTTCTGCCTCAGCCCAGCCTACTCATCATGTCAGAGGCCTCTTTGAAACACACCATCCTGATTAGATTCCTTCTGACACAAATCCATTTCCAGTGGCTCCCCACCACATAGAGAATGAAGAACAAGATTCCTGGTGTTCAAGCCCAAATGACCAGGCAGGGTATTGGCTCTCTAGCCTAAAACCCTTGTTCAGGCCAACTGGGTCTTCTCCTTGTTCTCTACCCTCTATGTATTTCATAATAGTATGAACTTCTCTTCTCCACCTCTTCAAAACCACTCTGTGGTTCCCAGCTGAACTCTTGCCTCCCCCATGAAGCCCTCTTTGACCACTCCAATACATCCCCTATAGGGCTCTGGCCACATGCACTATAGACGAACTATCCCCGGGCACTCAGCACTTGGAAGATTTCTTCCTACCTCCTTCCTCTTTGGAGGCATGGCTTGCTTCTGTATTTCCTACATTTTCACATGTCCAGGTGTCTCTCAGGCATTGAAGCCACTCTCCTGGGACCTTTTGACCCTTGGGAAGTTAACAGAGTTAAATAAAATCCAGGAGGCAAGGACCATACTGTCCTTGTGTTCTCAGGTCCTTGTACCACGCTTGGCACAGACAGGACAGAAGATATTGGCTGAGTCAGATTGCTTTGAACTTCATCTTTTCCTCTTCAGTGTTGATCGCTGCTTTCTGACTTGTGTTATAAATGGTATTCTCACTCTGCAGCCTGCTCAGAGTGTTGTCTCCCCAGCAACATCTCACAGGGTACCTGCTGTAAATGCCAAACCCTTCGATGATACTGGAAGAAGCCTTGAGCCATCTCAGAAGTCTATCTGCAAAGAGAACCCACAGCAGGAATGCAAAGTGGGACATGCCACCTGGGCAGGGTTTAACAGCCCATGAAGAAACATAGATACCACAAGCCGTCCATTCTTACACTGATGGGTGTATGGGTAGCATCCACAGCCGGCTCTTGGGAATGATGCTGAAATGGACTATTGTTCAGATTTAACAAGGGGAAGAAGTCCTGTCCTATGGGAAAACATGGGTGAACTTTAAGAACACTGTGCTAAGTGAATAAGCCAGTCACTGAAAGACAAGCACAACATGGCCCCACTTGGATGAGGTATCTCCAGTAGTCAAACTCACAGGAAATGGAAATGGACAGAATGGTGGGTTCCAAGGGCTCAGGGAGGAGGGAATGAGAAGCTGCTGTCCAAAGGATTTAGATTTTTGTCACATATGGTTCAAATTCTAGAGGCCTACTGCATTCCATTGTGCTTATCATTGGCAATGCATTGTGTACTAAAAAAATATTAAGACAATATATCTCATGCTATGTGTAGGGATTTCTGTCACAATAAAAACATAGTAGCATCTATAAAGGAATTAAAAACACACTTGTCTGTTTTTAAAAGCCTGGGCCCTCGGCCCCATCCTACCTTGTACCTTCCTTGCCCCAGGACCATCTGCAGGCTGGCAGCTCTGTGTCCTGTTAAGAGCCCTAAGCTGCAGCTCTCTGCCTCTGCACCTGTGTAATGTTTGCAAAATTGCTATACCCCTTCCCCCGAGTTTCTTTATCTTTGAAATGGAGTGCATGGAGCTAGCAGCCCTGGCTTCATCACAGAGCTTCTGTGATGAGACTCTGATGAGCTCACTCTTGAAGAAAGTACTTCATAAACACAAGTTGTTATTATGATTCTGGTGGAATTTCTGGCCAGATGGAGACTGGGGTCAGAAGCAGTAGAACCTCTCTCATTCACTTGGTTTAAATTAGTAGCAATTGAGATAGTTCTACAAAGTAATTGGGAACGTGGGCTGCCTGGGGGCTGTATTTAGGAATGGATTCAGCTGAAGTACCCAAAATAGCAGTGGCTTCTATAGATGGGAGTTTACATTGCTCTCACATGAACATCTGGAAGCAGCAGGGAATGTTGAAGAGAGAAGCGATGGCCCACACACTCTTCAGGGATTCACAGTTCTGCCAATCAACTATTCTGGAATCTCCATGGTACCTCTCTGTCCTCGGTGTTCAAGATGGCTACCATGGACAATATACATAGTTTGGCCATGTTTGCCTCTGAGATGAGAAACTGGTAATATTACTCATTTCTGAAATCTCTGACCTGAAATTTAAGGCATCCTTGTTCCACATGGCTTGTGGAAGAAATGGCCAAGTAAGAAAGGGCAAAGCTTTCAACAGCCAGAAAGCCTGCTACTCATATCTGCTTACATGCCCTTGGCCAGAACTTGGTTCCATAGGCACACCTAGCTGCAAGGGATGCAGATGGGTTAGGTAGATTTTACTGTCTGGTGATCATACATGCATATGACAGTTCTATTTCTTTGGAAGGAGAAAAAAATAAACACTAAAAGAAAACCAGCATCTGCCATGGGAGTAAAGGGAGGTGGGGAAGGAGGAGAGATTGGCCAAGATCCTCATGTCTTTCTGCTGGATCTCCAAGCCCTTTATTACTGTATTTCTTTGAGCCAAAGGCTTGCAGAGAAGGTGACAGTTGAGATACATAGCACTTGGAAGTTCTTGTCAGCCCTTCCATTCCCACAGGCTAAGCAGCCACCTGGATGTCCCACATTGGAGGATGGAGGCTTCAGAAATGAACAACTGCACCAGTTTCTTGCTTCAGAGGCAAAAGTGGCTAAGTTGTGTTTCCTGTTAAAGTAGAAAATAGTTTTAGGTGATGAATATTGTTTGCATACCTAACTCTAGCTGTCTGTCTATCCACTGGGACACCTTCACTGACTCAGGAGTCATGCATCAAGTGCCCAAAAGTGACAGTGTCCAACACTTGCCCCACATCATAATCTGTATTTATAAAAGAGGAAACGGAGGCACGGAGACACTAAGTCACTTGCTCAAGTCATACATTCGGTTGGTAACTGCCAGCTGTGAAGTCGGCATCTTTCCATCATTGCTCACATCCATATCATCTGCACTGAGTGCTCCTTCTGTGCCTGGGTGTCTCTCATCAGGCATGGCTCCCTATACTCTCTCTCTCTGGGTCTCTCTCTAAGGCTCCAAACACCAGGTCTTTTCTAGAGCTATGCATTCTTCAACATTTTTCTTAAGTTTCCCTTCCTCCAGAAAGGCTCTCTTCACTGACCTGCTTGGACTGGCCATGCCAGTCTCTCCTCTGTCCCCTTCAACACAATGGCTTTGTCCAGCTGCTGCTGGTTGGATCAGGCTATCTTCCTAGACAATTGATTATGCACCCATTGTAAGATTGTGTGAGATGCCAACATTGTGCTCCACTTCCAGCATGAGGCTGAGACCCAGGCCCATTTGTTCTTTTTGACTGCCTCCTCCTGGATGTCCATTGTCATTACATGCTTGGCTTTTCTGTTGTTACTTGTGACAGGGTCTCACACAGCCCAGGCTGACCTTGACATTTTATCACGCCTCTACTTTCCAAGCACAGGAACTTGGCATCCCTGAGATATCTCATAACCAAACCTACTTGACCCTGCCTCCTGTTTCTAGGCCCGAGGTATTGCTGGCTCCTTGGCTTTTCAGTCAGAGACTCAGTCTTTCTTCTTTCTGTCTCCAACTCAGCAGTCTCAAGTGCTTCTACCTCTAAAGAGGTTCTCAACCTGTGGATTTTGACCCCTTGGGGTGAAACAACCTTTTCACAGGGGTTGCCTAAGACCATTGGAAAATCAGATATTTACATTACAGTAGCAAAATTACAGTTATGAAGTAGCAATGAAAATAATTCTGTGGTTGGGGGGGTCACTACAACATGAGGAACTATATTAAAGGTTCACAGTGTTAGGAAGGTTGAGAACCACTAGGCTAGGGCTTCTGGTTGAGCAAGGGTTTGGGTAGGGTTGATGAAGAAGGGCCAGCAGTCAGCCAGTGAGTGGGGCTGGGCCACAAAGAAGCTTGATTATGGCATGTTAGAGGTGAGAGCAAACCCCACTGGAGTGTATCTGGAGACCCAGTAAGGCGTGTAGGGAGGAACTGACTTGGACACTGCAGTCTTGCTAAAACCCTCCTCTGCCCCTTTACCATAGGTTCACTCTACCCTTGGGGTTGCAAAGGTGGCAGGGTGTGTCAGGAGAAAGGGCTGTCTTAGCCCAGGCTGGGGATACTGGAAAAGTCTGGATTGAATAAAACCCAGAACCTAGTGAGAGGCAAAGGTCAAGACAAAAGGAGGGAGTCAAACAGATTCTGGGCATCAAAAGTGCACAAAGCAAATATGAGAGCTGGATCTAGAACATTCCTGTGGGCTCATGCTTTCAACACTTCAGTTGTTCTGGGAGGTTATGGAACTTTTTGGAAGAGGAGGACCTGGCTGGTGAGTTAGTCACTAGGAGTGAGCCTTGAAAGATTATGGCCCAGACCCTGGCTCTGCATCACTGCCCTCTGCTGCCTGCTCCTCCATGATGTAAGAGTCCCCACCACAGGCTCTGCTCCATGCCTCTCCTGCCATGATAGACTGAGACCCTCTGAAGCTACAGGCCAAAATAAACCTTTGCCCCTATGTGAGGAGGTAAGGAAGCCCCAAGTGAATGGGTAAAAAGCCTGTGAAGGCTTCAGGGAATGTGTATTATTGACAAGGACCAATACCTCAGACCCATGACAATGGACAAAGCCTTCCTCTGGTCAGTGTGCAGATGTTGTCAGTGTGAACAACTACAGCTTCCTATTGGATAACTGTAGCCTAAGACTGTTGTAGCTGGAAGTTTTCCTATGTCCTACAGTCGCTCAGTCCCAAATAAATATACAGAGGCTTATTACTAATTACAAACTGGTCTATGGCTCAGGCTTATTGTTAGCTAGCCCTAATATCTTGAATTAACTCATTTATATTAATCTATATTTTGCCACGTGATCATGGCATTACCAGTCTGCTGGCATCTTGCTCCTTTGGTGGCTGGATGTCATCTCTCTTGATTCTGACCTTTTTTCTCCATGTATTCAGTTTGGCTTTCCCACTTATATTCTGCCCTGCCATAGACCAAAGCAGCTTTGTTCATCAACCAATAAAAGCAACACATATTCACAGTATACAGAAGGACATCCCACATCATTCCCCCTTTTCTGTCTAATCAAAAAGGACAGTTTTAATTTCAACATATTAAAATTATATATAACAAAGCACTTATCAAACAAGAACTACAGTTAGAATATTTAGTCTATTTGTATTTGACAAAGGTAAAGAAAATATTGTCTATCCTATCTTTGTGGTTCTAAAGTTTCATATCTAATTTATCTTTTATCATAACTAAGGATTATAACCACCTAATCTTCAACTCCATCAAAGACCCCAGAAGAATATAATATTACCTGAGTAAACAGGAAGTGCTTTGCAAGCAACTTCCAAAACTCTAGAAATGACAGAAACATCTGGCTGCCTGGACAGTCAGCCAAAGTTCTTTTGTAACATTGGAGCATCTCTTTTTAGCCTATAGGGCTAGAGCATCTGGCAGATTTTTTAGGGAAGCAGGAAATTTGAAGGACTGTCCTGCCTATTTTGGCAAATTTCATCAGTCACTTTCCTCTGTGTCCTGCAGAATGTTTGATGGTTTCTTCTGTGAAGCAGGAACCCTGAAGGACTGTCCCACCTTGTTTTGGCAAAGTTCAGCAGTCATTTTCCTGTGAGTCCTGCATGTCCAAATTATACAACATACAGTCAAGCAGTCAAGGCAAAAGCGATTTCTTGCCAAATGGCTAATTTTGCCACAATAAAAGCAAACTCCATAAGGAGTTTCTTTGATGCCAATAATCCTCTTTGAAGTAATTGGTACTGCCAGGAGCAGACATGTCTCACTGTTGAGAAAAGTCTAAGTTCTCAAAATATTTAAATGCCATATTCTCAAGGTCTATGAAGTGTTTGATGATTACCTATGCTTCTGACATGTATTTCTGTATATCTAGAAAACCTAACTAACATGACTATAAATATGATAAGCATGATGACTATTAACCTGCAATTCTTATCAATCTAAATAACTTAAAGACTAAGGCTTCACATTATAAAAATAAACAATCTGTAAACTGAAGTATAGTGTAGGGACAATGACCTCAAAGTTGTGACAATATACAAAAGTATCTTGATCAAAGGTAGAAATGTATAGTGCAATATGACAACAATATCTTTAATATGTATAAATATACAAAATATCCTAAACAGAGCTAGAACACACATACAGTATGACAAATATGATTTTACATTTAAATCAATATACAAAATATTTCAAACAGGAGTAGGAACAACATGGCAAGTATAGTTTTGTATTTGTATCAATATACAAATTATCTTAAACAGGAATAGAAAAATAATTTTACATTTGTATCAATATACAAGAATCCATACCAATGCAAATTATCTAAAGCTGATAGTTACTGATGTAGTTTATAAGTAGATATAATAATCTACCTTATTATTCATCAACCAATAAAAACAACACATATTCACAGAATACAGAAGGACATCCCACATCAGATTGCTTCTTTCGGAGACATCTCCTTTAACTAGCAAACTCCTCCTTCCTGTGCCTTACGTAACAAACTGGCTAAGGTTCCTGGTTGTTTTGTAGTAACTGGTGCCCTCCATCAGGGCGAGCACAGGCCACCCAATCCCAGCTTCTCTGTACCTGTGTCTGCATGTCTGTCTTTTATTTTCTGATCACTAGTCAGGTTCCCAGGACCAAGTCACGCTGGCCATGGCTCTCCCTGTAGCAGGAACCTTAGAAGGTCTTATTAATAAAATCAAACCTGAGGCCAGTTATTGGAGTGAATGCTGGAAGATCAGAGACACAGAACAAGCCACAGCTTCCTCACCTCGCCAGTTCCTCAGACTGTAAGCTTCTGAGTCCTCATCCAGAATGGCTCTCAGCTGAACTGTGCTGCTCGGAGCCTAAAAGCTTAACCAGCCAAATGCTTAACCAGCCAAATGCTTCTAGTTTCTGGTCTTCAAGCCTTATATAATTTTTCTCTTTCTGCCGTCACTCCCTGGGATTAAAGGCTCGCTTTCTGGGATTAAAGGCATGTGTCTCCATGCTGGCTGTATCCTTGAACACACATAGATCTACCTAGCTCTGTATCCCAAGTGCTGGGATTAAAGACATGCACCACCACCACCCAGCTTCTGCTATGGCTTGCTCTGACCCATTTTCTAGCCACCATTTTTGGCTCTGTATCTAGTGGCTGTCTGTTCTCCGACCCCAGATAAATTTATTTGTGTGCACAATATTTGGGGGAATACAATACCACCACACTCCCCCAAGTTCTTTTCTGTTGGGTACTTTATCAGAACAATATAAAAGCAACCAATGCTACAGTCGCTTCTGTTTGTCCAACAGTTCCCAGCTTTGTTTGGGCTTCTTCGAGAAGCCTTGCCCACTTCTCTGAGTAGGTTAAGTCTGTCTGTCACAGCCACCAGGTGCACAGCTCACCTTTTTAGTACTCATAATTTACATTTAACATTTGGAAGCTGTTATTTACACAGTTGACTACTAGATGCGTGCTTGTCTCCTTGTTTAGACGGAAAAAGCTACGTGAGGGCAGGGGACACTTCTGTCTTGTTTTAAGCTGTACGTAAGGAATGAACAGATTAAATGAATGAATTAATGAGGGTCAGGAATCCCAGAGGGAAAGGAAGAATGGCACAGAGTGATTGAGGGCAGGAATGAGCATCTGGGACACTTGTTCAGCACTGGGCTCCCCAGACATCTGAACACAGGTGAGGGTCGGGGGAGCCTGGGGAGATGGTCCAATCAGTAAACTGCTTCCCTTTCAAGTGCTAGGAGTTAATTTTGATCCCCAGGATCCACATAAAAAATCAAAATGTGGTGGCACTTACTTGTGATCCCAGACTGGGGAGAGAAGGGTAGATCCTTGGGGTTCACTGGTCAGCTAGCCTGGTCGGATCAACAAGCTCCAGGCCAATGAGAGACCTTATCTCAAAAAACAAGGTGGCTGGATCCTGGAAAATGACACCCCTGGCCTATACACATACACACACACACACACACACACACACACACACACACACACACAGAGAGAGAGACATGGACACAGACACACATGCACCTGCACACACATAAAGACTGGGTTCTCTGTGTCAGTCAAGATGCTGTGCATGTGTGAAGACTGGAGAAGTTTCATGGGGACTCTTGGCATTTGTGACCTTTCACACCTAACTCCTATCCCTCAATCCTATTAACAGCTCCCTTCATCTCTGTTTCTATCCTGTATCCCTGAAGTTGCTTATGCCTCTTAGGTATTTATTATTTCATATCACTGAGATGTTATTAATGTTCTTCCTTCTTTACCTTATGTGCTTACCTGTGGGGGAATTTTTGCTTATTTCCCAAAACTAGATTCAGATGTCACTTTCTCTGGTGGCCTTTCATAATGTCCCCCAGACATTTCCCTCCTCCTCTTCTATGCAGCATAGGAAGGTAGTTCATAAACTACCTAGTTCATATCTGGTCTATGTATAAGCCAGGTTCTACTCTTCACACAGTTGCAAATAGCAACTGCCACAGCACTTAGCACATAGCAGATGCTATGAATGAGTGAATGGGTGAATTCATGAATGACTGCTGCATGAATTCTAATTGGTCTTAATAAAAACCCAGAGCCAGAGAGTGGGGTAAATGCTGAAAGGTCAGGGAGACAAAGAAACAAGCCACTAGAGAAACTTCTCACCACTACCTAATCCTCAGGCCAAATAGAAAACGAGATCCTATCTCCATGAATTCTCAGACTGCAAGCCTCTGAGTCCTCTCCACCAAAAAGGCCTTGAATCCTCAGCCAAAAGACTCTCAGTTCCTGTTTCCTCACAGTGTATATGCCTTTCTTCACCCAGCCATATCACTTCCTTCCTAGTGCTGGGATTAATGGCATGTGTGCTTCTCAAATACTGGTAGCAAAGGCATGAGATCTCAAGTGCTGGGATTAAAGGCGTGTGACTCCCAAGTACTGGGATTAAAGGTGTGTGCCACCACTGCCTGGCTCTATTTCTCTCTTAGACTGAATCAATCTCATGTAGTCCAGGGTGGTTTTGAATTCACAGAGATCCAGATAGATCTCTGCCTCCTGAGTGCTAGGATTAAAGGTGTGTGCCACCACTGCCTGGCTTCTGTGTTTAATCTAGTGGCTGGCTCTGTCCTCTGATCCCCAGGCAAGCTTTATTTGATGCACAATATATCACCACAAATGACCGTTGTTTTAAAAGTTTGTCATTACAGGAAGAGGAAAGGATTACTTTAGCTCACTGTTTCAGAGTTTAATACATGGCCTATTGGCTTAAGTGCTTTGGGTCTATGTGGGGTGTGCAGCACATCATAGCAGGGGCATAGGCAGTGGAGACTACTTCACCTTATAGCTGAAACTTTGATCAAAGAGAAAGGAAAGAGATCCACATCCCACAATCCCTCTGAAGAGCATGTCTCAGTGACCTCAAGCCTCCCATTAGGCCCCACCCCTAAAAAGCTACACCACTGCTTAGGAGTATGATGCTGGGAACCTGGAGGGGAACATTTCCAATCAGAACACAGCATCATGTTCCCCAGGTTTCTGAAACAGCATGGCTGCTGTCTGGCCTTTCCCATCCCCCACATGTGCTCACTGTTGTCACACCATGGGTCCCAGTTTTCTCCTGAAAATTGCAGCCACTTCAGAAAGAGTACAGTAGCTAACGATGTCAGGTGTTTGGACCCCTAAGGAAAGCAGTAACAAGGTTCCAAGGGCTTCTGACAATGTCTGAAATAGTCCCGAGGAAATTGTACTATCATCTGCGCCCAGGCAACATAGATGAACTAAAGCATCATCTTTCTCTGCTTTTAAACTGGGATTGTGTCCACTCAGCAGCATGCTCCCAGTGGTTAGCTCATGCTAGTTGGGAGCTAAGATTGGCTGTGGATGAAATCACAGGGTTGTGGAAGGAAAAACAATCAAAGGGATCCTGGGAAGTTAAGAGCTTGGGACCCCCACAGAGGGGAAAGAGCTCTGGGCTTGGAATTTAGGTGATTCGAGAATCAGCATTGCACCCAGTGACTCTGGGTTCCAGACCCCCTACTGAAAGGCAACACCATATCTTTCCCAAGGATCACATGGAGCAAAAGTATTTCTCTTGGGGCTGGGGAGATGGCTCAGCTGGCAAGAGCATTTGCTGCACAAGTGTGAGAATCTGAGTTCAAATCCCCAAAACCCACGTTAAAAGTTGAATGTGACACAGTGAGTGCAACTGTTACCCAAATGTCATGAGGAACAGAGACAGGAGGATTGCTGCAGTGCCAGCCTGGCTCCAGGTTCAGTGAGACACTCTGTCTCAAGAAAACAAGGTGGATCAAGACATCAGCTGCCCTCCTCTGGCCTCTACTACGTGTGTGCACAAACACACACCTGCACATCACACATACACACACACACACACACACACACACACACACACACACACACGCCACATCCCTGATATGCACTCATGCACATGTGCACACAGGAAGTGTTTCCCAGAGGAAAACAAGTAAGGAACAGGCTTCCATCCATCCAGTCTGGGAAGTCACCATGGACAGACAGGCAGACGTGGAAAGAGAGAATGTGTTCAGGAAAGTGGAGACTGCCTCTTGCGGCTAGAGTCTGGAGTAAAAAGAATAGTGGGGTTGGAGTACAGGGCAAATAGGTAAAATTAGGCAGGTACCCTGATGGCCAAGGGCTGTGAAAGCAGGGCTGAGCAATAGAGACTGTGCTATTCAAAAACTGAGACAAAGGCAGGAGAATCAGGAGTTCAGGGCTGGGCTACATAGTGAAAAAAGCAAAAGGGGATTGGGGGAGATAAATCCCAACTCACTGTCGATATTCACAGAGGAAGAGACTGTAAGATGTGGATCTCAATGCCTAGGACCCCACCGGTATCTACCCCCAATCTCTTCTGGTGATTGTAGCCTTCAGCCTGTGCTCCGAAGGATGCCTTTGGGGCAGCTTCCTTCCTGTGAGTTCCCGGAATCCGCTTGAGGTGAGCACACGTTCTTACTAGGACAACGCTCACAGTGACTGACTGTGTGACTGGGACCAGACAGGGCCACCATGGTGATGAGGAGGAAGGCTAAACTGTGTGGAAGCCCCCAGACGGATGGGGGAACCGTCTTAGTTAGGGTTTTTATTGCTGTGAAGAGACACCATGACCACAGAAACTCTTAAAAAGAAAATGTTTAATTTGGTGCTTGCTTACAGTTTCAGAGGTTCAGTCCATTATCACCATGGTGGAGAGCATGGCAGTGTGCAGGCAGACGTGGTGCTGGAGGAGTAGCTGAGAGTCCTACATCTTGCAGGCGACAGGAAGTCAACTGAAACATTGGGCAGAATCATGAGCATAGAAAACACTCCCCTACAGTGACACACTTCCTCCAACAAGGCCATACCCACTTCAACAAGGCCACACCTCCTCATAGTGCCCCTCTCTACAAGATTATTGGGTCCAATTACGCTCAAACTCCCACGGGGACCAAGGCCTAGCACAGGGTGGCACCTCAGTGCCACCACTTCCATCACCTCTATCCAGACTTCTCTTGAAACACTGTATTCTGATGTCAGTCAACTTTCTGCTGGTATGACAAAGACCCAAGACACCCACTTTTAGGGAGGAAAGATTTGTTTTGAATCACAGTTTCAAAGATTCTGTCTCTGGCCACTTGGACTTGTCACTTTGGACTTAGGGTAGTACAGTTGGTCATGGTGGGAGGGTTACCTCGTGGTGGCTGAGAAGCAACAAGACAAAGGCTGGATGGAGCTGGGCCTCCACCATCCCCTTGGAGAGCACACCATCAGTGACTTGAGACCAAGTCTCAACCTCTGCAGAGTTGCTGCTGGGATCAGGCACTGGGGGGATGCTTTTGCTTCCTGCTTGTGTTGTTTGGCCTCCCTGGTTGGTAAATTGTTGTTTCCACTTGTCCTCTCAGGCAGCCTGGTAAGATAACTCCCCAGCACAGCTATCTCCAGCTTTGTGACTGAACCTGAGCACCCCTTCAAGCAGGAGATACGCTCTTCACCCAGGAAGCACCAGTGCATCCCATGTCCAGAGCTGATCTCCAGTTGGATTCTGGACTGCTGTTTATACTAGCCAGTGTTCCTCTATCTCCCTTCATGTCCTCTCAGTGCCAACAGGGATAAAGATGACAAAGTTCAGGTCATTGTATTGGGTAGCATATGTGGGTTCTCTCTCCAGGAGTTTCCTTGGTGTGAGCAGGGTTACTCATGATCGTGACTGCTGGTTCCTCTAGGCTCCCTGCAGAGGGTGCACCGTCTTTTCTGCCCTGGTATAAAGTCTTCAGCACTGCTGGCTTTCTCTGAAAGTCTACATTGTCCCTGAATGGAACCAGCTTTCTCCTTACCATCTAAGGCCACCTGCCTCTCTCTGCCCTGCCTCTTCTGGCCAGAGCTCCCAGCCTCAATCAAACTCTCTCAGAGCGTCTCGGGAAGTCCTCTATCTCTGGAATAGGGGCAGATAGTAGCCCCCAACTGTCCACAGACACTTCAGAGGGGCCCACCAGAGGCTTTTTCCATCTCTTGGTACCTGCTGATACCCTTGAGGATGAAGATGAGTAAGGGGCTACAGTGTCAGAGTCACACATTTCTCTTTAATTTACAAAATAGCTTTAGGTTGTTGTTGCCCAGCTCTGCAACACAGAAGATAAGCCGAGGGTGGTGTTGCATACCTATTATCCAGCACTTGGAGGTGGAAGCAGGCAGATCCTGAGTTCAAGGCCTTAGCTACATAGCAAATCAGAGGCCTTCACAGGGACTGGATTATAATTTTAAAAAGCTTGCTATAGTCACAGAACTGGAGTTCCAGTGCTGGAGAGGCAGAAAGAAGTGAATCCCTGGGACTCCTCAGCCAATCAGCTTAGCCCAAGCTAGACCAGTGAGAGATCTTGCCCCCAAATACCAAAAACACAAAACCAAGATGAATAATAGGATGGATGTCTCCTGTGACACAACACTTGAGGGTGATGTCTGACCTCCACACACATGTACATACACATGCACCCACACGTGCCTCTACACCACTGGGTCTCTGCACACAGGGAGCAAACCTCCTAGTCCCAGAGGAGGCTTACGTCTGTTTGAAGGGAGCCGGCTCCAGCCTTTAGTCCTTGACACCCAAGCCATTTCCACACCAACCTTTTCCTCGAAATCCTGAACTACTGTAAAGGAAAGTTAGTCTAACTCCAGGCTCTTTGCATTCTGTTTAGAGACAGATAAAAACACGCTCATTATCCCATCTGCGGCCGCTTGTACCAGAGAAAAGTGCCTCTGTATTAGGCAAGGCAATCCACCCAAACCTTTCCAGTTCTATTTAAAAAGTGTGAAGGTAATTTACCAGGCTGCGCCTGTCAGCATTTGAAAAGCAGAAAGCCTTCTTTTATCTTGTTTTATTTACAGGTGAAACCCCAGAAGAGGCAAGAAACTTGCAGTGTAAGGACTAGGAGGAGCCCTGGGGAGACAAAGCAACCACCAGACACTCTCTAGCTCACTAAATACAGATAGGACAGGGCAGACAGTAGTCCTGTGGTCCTGTGGTTGGGCCCCTCCCACAGAGGTCACTCTAGCAACCACACTCTTAACCACCTGCTTAACACACCAGCTAGCTTTACACTTGCCGACTTGGGTTCAGGTGGAGAGCAGGAGGGTTGTTTTTTTTTGTTGTTGTTGTTGTTTGTTTGTTTGTTTGTTTGTTTTTGACTTGTTTGCGCTAGGAATGGACCCTAGAGTCGTGTGTCTTCTAGGTGTTGTGCTGCTCAGCTACGCCCCCAGTTCTAATTTATTGTTACTCTTGAAACTCCCACAGTGATGCGACTTTCCTAAAAGGTCCTTCAAAGACCAGGAAAGGATCAGTAGAGGGAATTGGGGGTGAGGTGGGGTGGGGCAGAAATACAGCTGCTTTCTGCTTGTACCCTCTGCCACACAGCCCCACCGGCTGGCTGATTACGCGGGTGTGTGTCTCCTGTGTGCTCCCAGGAAATGAAGTAGTGTGCCACAGCAACTCTTGAGGAAGTGGCTTCTGTGCCACAGTCCCCCATGTGTGGCCTAACTCAGTTCAGTATGACAGGGAAGGGGCCTTCTTATATCTCTCTAATCAAGACGCAGCACATTTCTACCCTCATTAGAAGATAAGTCAGATGTGAGAGAGTTGAGAGGGAGAGAGGGCACAGCTATTAGGCTGCTCCTTTTCTAGCGGCCCCCGCCTGGGGTCTTCTCCCAGCATGCTGTGGCTGGATCAGGCAGAGGGACAGGGCCCTTGGAAGATTAGTCTTTGAGTTGTGACTTTTTTCTTTCATTATTTATTTTACTTTGAAAGTTCATTAAAAATTTGTATTTTCAATGTCCACAATTCCAGACATGGTGATTGCCTTTCCATTTGCATTTGGAAAGACCCCCAACTCCTTCAAAAGCCAAAATAAATTATCTGTCATTGAATCACAGCTTATTTCTCAAATGGGCCACAGAAAGGGAGAATTTGCAATATTTATTCCCACCCCACCCCCCAGGGTGAATTTAACTCCGTCCTGGTCACTCCTGTGTTTAGTAGTCTTCTGTGATGAAGAGACTCTGGGGTGGAGGATAAAAGAGAGAAAAATGAGGGGTTGGGGGTGCTCACAGCTCACAACAGGCTGGCTGGTCACTGAAAGAGAAACATGTTCACTGACAGGACCAAGCTGGCCAAGAAAGGCAGGAGGGATTTGGCTGGAAGTGAGAGGTGAAAGACAGTAGGCGTCCCAGGAATCTGTAATTGCTACACAATGCTCAACCTCATGGCTTTTGTCCTCTGAAAGGGCAGAGCCCTACTGTCTCTCCTACCTCCGGCCTCGGGCTGCTGCCTCTGCACTGTGAATGCCAGCAGATTTCCTCTGTCTGGGAGCTCTTCCTCCTTCTGTTCTCGTCCTGGTGGGCCCAAGATGGCCCTCAACCATGTTCTGTCCCCTCAGCCTAAGAACTCCTATGGAGGCTGGTAATCAGAGAATCCTGACCATGTCGTTCATTGGACACCATGTTTTCAAGTCAGTAAGAAACCCACAAGAGATTGGCATGGGGTGGGGGGTAGCATTTGCTTGCTTCTGTAAGACATGAGTATGTGTTTGAGAGAAACACGTAGCAAGAGATTCTTGGGAGTGGTCTTGAGCCCCTCGAGAGTCAATGAAGTATATGTGCCCACCATATACATCATCTCAGTGAACTCAGACTGTGCACAGGGAAGTGGGGGAGCGGTCTCTGTATGTAGACCATGGCACAGGTCTCTGTAAACTACCATGGTGATAATCTGACTCCTGTTCTGTGGAGGCTCAAGGATCATAGACTCATTATTGCACTCAGTAGTCTTTGCAAGGCACATTATGAGAACTGTGTGGGCCTGGGTGTGTTACTCTGTAGTGGAGTGCCTGCCCACCTTGCCCAAGACTCCAAGAAAGATAGGGTAGGGCGAGAGAAACTGAAACTGTGTAAATTGGTTCACAATTTTCACTTTGCTCTCAGAAGCTCGGGTGTCCTCAAAGAGGAGCCTTTCAAACGCATGGTTGGTTGTGAAGGCACTCGGCTATAAATAACCCACAGGCCAGCAGGGTTATGATTGCTGAACTCTTGGAAGCAGGAGGGATTCTGAGCTCTGACTTCTTAGAACTAGGCAGGATGAACAAGGAAGATGTCTCGGTTTTTCTGGGCTGCTATAGAAGAACACTGGAGCCTGGGGAATTAGAAACCACCAAGATTTATAAATCCTGGTTCTGCAGGCTGGGAAGTCCACCATCTAGATGCCGATAGATTGCCTGTCTGGGAAAAAATCTGCTTCCAGGTCCATATCCATCTATCTTCTCCCTACATCAGCATATAGCAGAAGGGCTGAGGGGTCCTTTTGGGGCACGAATCTGACTCATGAAGCCACTTCATTCATGACTCCTTCAAATATACAGAAGGCCCACCTCCAAAAATCATAGCCCTGGAGATTAGGATTCACCGTAGGAATTTTGAGAGGTTATGAGCATTTGGTTCTTGGAAGGAGGCTTTCTGTTCATCTGTCCGTTCGTCTTTCCATCTGTGCATGTCTAATATGTGCCCATACTGTGCCAAGTGCAGAGATTTTTAGATGCAGGTGATACAGTGTGGCAGGGCCGCTAGGCATGCAAAAGAAAACACAGCATTGTGAAGTTGGTTCTATGACCAACGGTCTTCCACGGCGCCAGTGAAGTGCAAGGGAGCAGTGCCGTGGGTGAGGAGCTGCAGCTAGGAGGCCTTGGGCTGGTCTCAAGGTCAATGAAGGTGACTGAATCCCCTTTTCCTTCGATATCTTTAGAAACAAGGCAGGGAAGATCCAGGTGTCTTGGGCCCCAGGCAGGCAGGGTCTGCAGAGCATAACTTCAGAGCAATCTTCAGACACGGCAGGTGGCTCCTGGAGGGTGATGCCTGCCTGTTTGCACACACTGCTGGGCTTGTGGTTTTGGAGCCTCCTAGGGAGCAGGGAGGGACAGAGAAGACATAGGGAACTTGTATTCAGTATTCCTGGGCTTCTTGTTTTCCTCAATCCCAAGCAGAGAAAGAGAGATGTGCTGGGCTCCCTGGTGACTGACATGTTCTTGGCGGCAGACTGATAAATGGAGCAGAGAGCGGTGGGAGAGCATTTGGCCAGGATATTGCTTCTCGGTTTCCCATCACAACTGCATCTCCCAAGACTGGGCAGGGTGGCCCTGCTGGTCAGCAGACAGGGAGCAGACAGAGGAGGTTCGCCTCTCCCTCCCTCCCTCCCTGCTTTCAGGGTTTGGTGTGTGGTGGAGGAAGGAAGGTCTGGGTAGTTAGCTCTTCCTAGATAATGTTTAAAAAGAGGCCCAGTCCCAAAGAGAATAGGGAAGAAGCACTCTCGAAATGTCTGATTCAGAGGATGTTTCCTAGCTGCTAGGCTAGCCTTGGCACGTTGCACCCCCTGGGAACTGTGGCCTCCCTGAGGCAGAGGCAGCCTGTGCTAATAGGTATGAGATGGAGGACTAGAAAGACAAAGATATTAAGGGGATGAATCTGGGTTTCTTCCTTAGTTAGTGAGAAACACCCGTGGGATGATGGGAACATGGGAAGAACGGGGAACTGCTCTGCTCTCCGGGTACTTTGGGGGAGCCCCTAGGCTGCTTGGGAAGAGCAAACACCCCTAAACCTGGGGTTATGGGAGTCAAAGATGAAACTTGGGTTTGAGACCTTGCATTCCACCTTGTTTCACACACAGGCTTTTGTTCACCGATTCAGAAGTCAGGCTGGCTGGCTTTGGGGATTCTCTCGACTCTTCCTGCAGTGCTGGAATTACAGATGTACACTATAGCACCTGGGTTTATGTGGATTCCAGGGACTCAAACTTGGGTCATTATTATTATCTGACAAATGCTTTATCCACTCAGCCACCTACCTCCCCAGCTAAAGCCCCAAGGATTTTATCTTATTTTTATTTTCAGTTTTTCAAGACAGGGTTTCTCGGTACAGCCCTGGGTGTCTTGAAACTTGCTCTGTAGACCATGCTGGCCTCGAACTCACAGAGATCCGCCTGCCTCTGCTTCCCAAGTGCTGGGATTACAGGTGTGTTCTACCACCATCTGGCAAGCCCCAGGAATTTCAAAGCCATTTGCTTTAGAGAAACTGGGCAAGATAATGTTCTATTAGTTATCATTCTTTACAGATAGGAACACCGAGGCTTAGGGATGTCTATTTGACCAAAGTCTCATGGCTATCAAGAACTTGAGGCACAACTCAGACTTTGAAGTCTTCTGCCTCCAAAGTAGCAGCCCTTTGAGGTTCCTGGGAGTTCACAGCATGGCCCAGGTTTCTGGCATCTGTACTTCCTTCATCTGAGGTGGTAGAATCAAAGGCAGGCAAACCAGGATGTGCATCCCCATGCCCTCAGCCCAAGCATGATGGCTAGACTGGAGGTTTACAACTGTCTTTAGCCCCACAGAAGATGTATAGGGGCATTTGACAGATCCCTGCAACAGAAATAAATCCTAAAGTCTCCACCTCCTCCAGGTCCTTTCCTACTGGTTCGTAGGGTATGGCACAGGTCCTTCCAGACAGCTGCACATGCATTTTACATATAAATACAAATAGAAATGTGGGATGCTTTTTTAACATAAATGGCAAAATATGGTATGTACGATATGTGTGGCTTGCTTTTCATTTAAAAATAGGAGTTGAAGTTATTTCAAGTGATTTCCCCAGCAGCTAACTCATTTTAACTGCTAAATAATATTCTATTGCATATGCATGTTGTATATTTACATATGCATTTGCACATTTGCATACATGTTTAATTCTCTCCCTGTCTTGGACATTTGGACTACTTATGTTTCACTACTAGAAATATAATAACAAAGAGCATCCCTGTCTGTGTTTTTCTGCAAGTATAGAGAATGACTTAGAATGTAATTCTTCACTTGATCTTAGCCAAAAGGCTGAAAAGCAATTACAGTATAATTCTTGATAAAAGGGTAGAGGCACATTTAATTTAAATGAATACTCTTAGGCAGCTTATATTGTCTTGTTTATTTGTTTAATAGTACTGGGGGTTGAACCCAGAGTCTCACATGTTGTAGGCTACATCCCCTACCCAACAATTTACACTCTTAACAGTGGATCAGACCTCTCATTTTCATATAAGCCTTTAAAGAATGGGCATTATCAATACTGTAATTTTTAACTGAAATAAAATATTCTTATTTTATTTGACTTTTGCTGATTTCTAGGAAGCATTTTCCATAGGTACACTTCTTATCTGGAATTCCTCTTCTATGAATTACTTGTTCATGGTATTTGCATATGTTTTTAGAAATGTTTTGTGGTTTGCTTATTCTTTCATTAGTATTAGTATTTGAGACAAAGTTTTATTATGTTGTTCCTGGCTGGGCTCAAGCTCACATGTAGACTGGACTGGTCTTGAACTCACAGAAATCCTCCTGCTTCTGCCCTCCCAGAATTGGAATTAAAGGCATAAGCCAATATATCTGTCTTATTCCTAAATGTTAATACATATCTGTTGTGCATACTTCATTTACTTTTCCCAGTCTGTAAATTACATTTTGGCTTTGCTTATAGGTTTCATCTTTTTCAGGCATAAACAATTAATCTTCATGTAGTCAACATATCCATTTTGTTCTCTTGCAGGTTTTGATTTTGGTTGCTCCTCAGTGCTACTTTATATACTCCTGCACCTGCTACATGAACAATTTGCTCTTTTATATGGGTGCCCAGTTGAGTCAAGTGCTCTCTCGTGTAGCCACAGACCAGCCAATACAGTGAGCACTGGTCCTGCGCCTGTCTGCAGAGCCTCACCTCCAGCCACTAATTGGATGCACACACTCCTGTATCCAGACAAGGTCTTTCACATCTCTGCCTCGTTGTAGGTGGGCATCCCACTGTCTGATTGATTGGCTGTGGCTTATGTCATCCTGCCTGCTTTCCTCTTCCTCACACTCATCTTCCAAGAATCTCCTAGCTATTCTTAGTTTTCTCTTCCAGGTGAATTGAAATGATGCTTATCCAGTTCCATCCAGTTCTCTTGGGATTTTGGTAGGGGCTGCCTTGAATTTGGGGACAAGTGATGTCTCTACAGTGTGAACAATCCCTATCCAGGAACATTAGCTGTCTCACTAGTTGCTTAATCTCTCTCTCTCTCTCTCTCTCTCTCTCTCTCTCTCTCTCTCTCTCTCTCTCTCTCTCTCTCTGGTTTTTTGAGACAGGTTTTCCCTGTGTAGCTTTGCGCCTTTCCTGGAACTCACTTGGTAGCCCAGGCTGGCCTCGAACTCACAGAGATCCGCCTGCCTCTGCCTCCCGAGTGCTGGGATTAAAGGCGTGCGCCACCACCGCCCGGCTTTTTTTTTTTTTTTTCTCTTTAATGATACTCAGTGGGGTTTCATGGGTTTTCTTCATAACTTATCAAGTTTATCCTTGAAGCCTGAGAGCATTTGTCAGTGTTCTTCCTGATTTTTTAACCGGTGCTGTGGTGGAAGGTGTGGCTGTTGGCTGCTGGCTGACGTTTCTCTACTGTGCTGGGACCCTAACACCACCTGCCTTTCTTCCAAATGTTCCAGGAAGATGATCGAATCATCTGGAAATAACATTCTTCTTTTCTTACCACCTCCCCTTGTTTCTTCTTCCCTTAAATCAACCCCAGGTCCTTTGTACCTGTTGTTTCTTCCCTTAAAGCAACCCTGTATTCTTTCCAGATAGAATGATGGCTAAAATTCCAAAGGCCTTCTGAGAAACATGCACAGTTTGCTTTCTGCACCCACAGCTTCTGAGAAACATGTACAAGCATCCTTCAATTCAACCAAGTGCAAAAGAAAAAATCAGAAAGCCAATTGCATCTGTCTTTAACACTTAGACTTTTGTTCTGAGCATGATTCCCTAAGCAATACAGATAACAAATATTTACATAGCATTCAGCCGTATCGGGCACATAAGTGATGGAAAGATGATTTAAAGTATGCAGAAAGAACTGCATAGGTCATATGCAAACAACGATACCCCCTTTGATAACAAAGGTGTAAGCATGCCAGGACTGGGGGAGGGGGCTGTGGAGGTCCAGGAGCCAGTCTCCTGTGGCTGTGGGAGTATAATTAAGAGTGCTTTATTCTGAGGCTAGAGAGGAGGTTCAGTGATTAAGAGTACTTGCTGGGGTGGTTCACAGATCTTTATAACTCCAGCTCTAGGAGATCTGACACCCTCTTCTGACATCTGAAGGCTTCTGTACACATATGCTGCACATAAACTAACACACACACACACACACACACACACACACACACACACAACTAAATATATCTTTATAAAATAATGCTTTCTTTCCTGTGTGTGTGTGAGCGTGCGTGCGTGCGTGTGTCTGTGTGTGTGTGTGTGTGTGTGTGTGTGTGTGTGTGTATGTGTGTGTGTAGAGGATATAGACTTTTGCCAACCCTTTTTTTAAAAACATGATAAGATAACCACACAAGATCTTCCTGGAGTATCCCACCAGCTGCAGAGACCATTTCCTAACACTGAATCAGCCTGTCTGAACGAGATGAGCTCAGATTCATCATGAGATACATTTCTTTCAGCACGCTGCCCAGCTTGATTTCCTCGTCTGTTATTTTAGATTCCAGCAGCTGTGCTCAGCAATTGGATGAGAGCTGGGCTCTGTTCATCTGTTTTGGCACCCTCCCTGTCTGGTGCTTCTGTTTCCTCAACCATTGCCTCCCAATCATCTCTTCCTCTGACCCTTGATCTGGCACATTGTAGGGCTCATGCCTCACTGGCCTGTCACTCTACATCCCAGGGCGCCTCCCCAGACCTGTGGCTTTAATACTCTCTTTATGCAGAGGTGACCAGTCACATCGCTGTGGGACAGTCCTGGGTCCCAGGTGCCACACTGTGTGACCAAACATCCCCCACTGACCTTATTGAAAGCAAAGTCCTGGGGCCACCTCAAAACTGTCCTGCCTACTTGTACAATCATCAGCACCTTCCTCCAGTTGTGTGGTCCCCAAATTCTGCCATCTGTTGTAACATCTTTTTGTCTTTTGTATCCCACACCCAACCTACTGACAGATATTTGCTTTCCCCTCTGCCTCCACCCAGCCTTTGGCCATGCCTCCCTCACTCATTACTACAGTTGCTGCTAAGAGAGCTCACTGCCCCTTGCTCTCCTGACACAGTCGAGGCTCAGAACCCTTACACAGTGTCACTACCCTTTGCTGGCCACATTGGCTCCCTCCCATGCCTCTTTTCAGACATGTTCAATGTGCTGCAGCCTCTGGACCTTTGCACATGCTGTTTGCTCACCTTGGATCTGATGTTTCTTTTCCTTTTCTCTTCAGAAGTGTTTTGTTTTGTTTTTGTTTTTGTTTTATGTTCAGGTCTTGCCCCAGCAACCTGTAGGTGACTATAATCCTGGCTCCTTCACAGCTCAGGGCTTTGCTGTCCCCTTCCTAACAGCACTTTTCTTCATGTGACAAGTGTGTATTTGTTGTTTGTTCTGGTCTCCCTTCATCACAATATAACCTCTATGGAATTAACGAGAAGCCCTGAGGTTGTTACATAAACAGGGTGAATCAAAGGGTGTTTTTTCTTGACTTATAGATTGGGTTAAATACTAAAGGGGTGTGTGTGTGTGTGTGTGTGTGTGTGTGTGTGTGTGTCCTCACATGTGCACGCGTGCACACATACTCTAATTTTTAATCTTTCAAAAGGTATTTGCAATGGAAATACAGACAGAATTTTTTTTCATTAATCCAAAAACTGAATCTCAGAGAGCCCAGGGGATTTCTCAAGGTCAGGGCCAGTCAACGGTGAGCTGTGGTAGAATTGTCCCCCATGTAGGCCTGAGGGACGCAGTGTGTCAGGGCTAGGGAGCTGTCAGGAGTGGGAAGCTGGGATCAGATGAGCTAAAAAGACCTTGTGAACGTCCTTACTCACCTCCTGTCTCACCTTCTCAGAGAGGAGACTTCAGCCAGAAAACATTAGTGAGAACATGTGTGTAGGGCCTGGCTCTGCCATCAGCGCTGACCTTGGGCTCCAGGAAGAGGGCTGGTCTGTGCAAGCTGACATCTGCTGCTTCCTCTTCAGGTCACTCTTGCCATGCTACCACTCTGGCCCAACCCCTGTCCCCTCCAGGTTCCCCAACTGCCTAGCCAGCCTGTTTCCCTGCTCTCTGACTCCTGGTTGGGTCAGGCTGGTGGGTGACCAGCAGGAGAACAGGGATCAAGGAATTCATTTGCCTGCTCTTTCCCAGCGGAGTCCCCTCAGGCTGGCTGTGTCCCCTGATCAAGAGCCACAGATCCACAGGACAGCTGTCTCCAGACAGCTAGTGTCTCCAGTGGCAGGACCCACTCTTTCTCTGGTTCCTCCAAGCCCAGGGGAGTAGAAAGCCACCTGCTGTCACCCCCTCCCCCGACAAGGATAGTGGACTATCTTTCTTAAGCCCTGCCTAAACATTGCAAACAATTCCCAAATTTTCCCACAATATGTCATTGTTCCCTGGGGTCCCTGGCTGTCACTGCAGCTCTTCCGATTCAGCTTCAGCAAGGTCTCCTTGGCACTTGGCACAGTCCTGGTACTGAGTGGCAGCTCCACAGGTTAGATCCCTTCTTTCACACAGGTGTCCAGAAAGGGGCAGTAAGGAGACTGGTTACGGCAGAGACGCCTCGGTGGCACTGTGTGCGTGTGTGGCCCTCTGCACAAAGCAAGGACATGACTTCGGCCATGAGAGGGACCTATCCTCCTCTTCTCCTACCCATTTCTCACAGTCTCCATCATGTAGCGTGATTCAGCAGACAACCCCAGGAGTATGACCCCTGAGTAGTGCAGCGCTGAGCCTCAGGATGGCGTGAAGAGGATGGTGTGAAGAGAGCGTCCAGACGGCAGTGCTCTGACCTGCCCCCTCCTTTTCTGTCTCTTACTTAGCACCCCAGCTCCCCGAGGGCCCCACGCTCCTTGTCCTGCCCCCCACAGCCTGGCAGCTTCTGTGAGTAGAGTGGGTGGGTAGAGGACACAGGCTGTCACATCATATCATGTCAGCCTCCAGCTGGGACTCCAGTGAGGCCAAGTGACCTTGTGGGTTCTGTGGAGTGGGAAGGGGGGCAGGCAGGAACAGATGAATAAGCTGGCTAAACTGGCCAGTACCTTCCCCACAGAGGGCAGAGGGGCCCAGCCTCTCTCTGAAACACTGGTCCCCACCTCCCAGCTGCTGCCATATTCCTACACTTCCCCCACCAGCAGCCTTGTAGCATCTGGGGGTGTCAAGGTAGAACTCAGAGTGTCTTTTCTGACTCTCTAAGCCATGAAGAATGCAGTGTGCAGAGGTCGGGGGGGGGGGTCTGCTTTAGGGTAACAAAGGCAGCAAACTCCCCTGTGGGGTGGGTGATAAGCCACACTTTGGTGTTGAGAAAATATGTTCTCTCTTGAGTTTTACAATCCCCCCCACTCCACTCCCCCCACAATACACACACCAAAGCAGGCCCTAAACTGTTTCCTATAGTGGAGGTAGCAGAACTAGGAAGCTTGGAGCAAATACTCAAGCTAAGGTCCCTGTCTGCTGGCTGGGAGCCAATGGGACCAGTGTGATAACTGGATGGAGATATCTGGCCACATCCTTTAATCTTGTTTATTTTTTTCCCCAATGTTAGGTGTCAAATCCAGGACCTCATATGATCTAAGCAAGCATGAACTCCCATCTGAACTCCCACTGTCACAATAAATCTTTAACAATGAGATGAATCCCTTGCCTGGCCCCTCCTCCTTCCAGGGAAGTCAAGTACCAATTTCATCCCAGCAAAGTGGGCTTCCTGGAAGAGTAGGAAGATGTGTAACGCGTAGGACTCCTGACTGTAGCACTTACAATGGGCAGTCCAGGGTTGTCTAGGAGAGACAAGGGTGTCCTCCTGAAGGTGCCCTCTCCCGGCTTTTTGATCCCCACTCTTGGGCAAGTCACCTCTTTTCTTTTCTCCAACCCTTGGCAGCCAAAGAGATTTCAGTTAGACTTTGGGAAGAACTTTCCTATGTGTCCTTTGAGAGGGATCTCAGATTGGTTTATCATCTTCCAGAGAGTCCCCAGTGTGGGTTAGGTTACTGTTTCTTCCCATTGTATTTGGGTTGCACCCCTAGGGTTCCTTCTAGCCCCCCACCCTCATCTGTTTACAGTGCTTCCAGTGCAGAGTGGCCATCGAGTGGAGCATGCCCCTAAAGTGAGGGGGCGGAGTGGAAGCCATGTTTGGGGGAGATGGTGACAGCCTCCATCTGTCATCTCTGGTTTTTTCCTGTTATAACAGCACCACGGTTCCTGCCAACTGCTGTGGAGTCTGTGTGCGGGTTTAATTAGCCTACAATGCCAGCTTCTTCCACTAAGCAGGAAAGCAATAAACAGCTTCCGGGTCACAGCAGGGGCTGTCCGAGGCCTGAGGCCAGTGAGGTCTTTGAGGACAAATGAAGGATTTAGGACCTGCAGAGGGTGCTCAGCTTCCTGCTTGGACCACAGGAGGCCAATCGGTGAGCCATCAGAGGGAAAGAAATGACATAAGCCAAAGCTAAGTGGAGAGACCCCCAAATCCCTCCTCAGTCAGTAGAGAGATGGCTGAGCATGCTATCTAAGCATGACTCACTCTCCAGCATGACCTACACCGGAGGTAGTGGGATAGGCATGTACTCTTAGAACTCAGGTGGTAGAGGCAGGAAGGTCAGAAGTTCAAGGTCATCTTCAACAGCACAGCAAGTTTGAGACCAGCTTGAGACCCTGACTAAAAACAAACAGGCAAACCTACAGAAGCCCTTTCTATTTACACCCAGTCTCCACATGCAAGGAGCTGTCTCAGAAACAACATCTTAGTGGGCACCACTCCGTGCATCAGTATCTTCTACAAAACGAGGCCATTGGGCTCCAATGCTGGAGAATTTTCTTCCTTCTGAACTTTTTGTGGGTGCTGGGACCCTAAGAGCATCCTGGTGATGTGTTACTACCTGAAGCCTGTGTCATTAGCTCCAACTAGCCGTCTCAAGGCCAGAGAAGTGACTGGCAACAGGTTGCTCAGAGTACCCGGCCAGGAGCAGGCGAAGAACTGGAGATGCGGGAGGAGAGAGGAAGGCTGATACCTGCCTTCTTAATTCAGGAGATGGGAGGTAGAGAGTGGAAGCCTCGGTCAGTTTGAAGAGGGGGCTGCATTGCCCTGTAGGAGGCACAGGCTGGAGACCACACTAGCTGAGCAGCTCCATATGCTAACTCTGTCCTGCTGGCTGCTGAGCCCCAGTACCTAACAGTGCCTGGCATACATTAGGGGCTCCAGTAACATTGGGTGGATCTTAATTTTTAAGACCCCGCTCACTGTACCTGAAGGGCTTCTAAGAAGGAAGGAGTCACTACCCCATGCAGGGAGACAGAGCGATTCTGCCTTTTATGGCTTCTGAATCCATTTTGGTCGTTTCTGAGAACCCTGACTCCCCACCCTTCTTTCTCCATCAACCCCCTCCCTTCAGTATGTGTGATGGATGCTCTGCCAGGGAGTGAGGGTTCGATCTTGATCCCCAACCTCCTCTGGATACGCCACTGCCAAAATACAATACACAATTATGGGGACGTGCTACATCAGTGATCACGGAGGGAGAGAAACCCCATCTGGACAGCAAAGCCGATGGCCAGCGTGTACCGAGGATGGCTGTCAGCTCAGGGGTCAGGTTCCTGGATGAACGCAAACAGCCAGCACCACAGCGGGGCAGTCCGGCATTCCTCCCCTCCTAGGCAGCCACCCCTGGCCCTTGCCCTCCTGCCAGGCTTCCACCCCTGTCTGGTGTACCTGCCCCACACCATTCCTTGTCCTTGTTTTCCTGCTGACCTGTCACGAGCCAGGGACTCAGTCTCCCCGGTACTGTGACTTAGATGAGTGTCTGCTCTCCGCCTGACCTAAAGGCCTTTACAACAAAAATGTCACTCAGACCTTGGAGGGCAGGACAAAGGCAGGATGGGTACAGAGGACATGTTTCCATGGTCACTTAGAGTATGGGTTTTTTGTTTTGTTTTTTTTAAACAGTTATCTTTTATTTGCCTGTTTGTGTATGAGAGCATTTGTCACATGTGTGCAGGTGACTTCAGAGGCAAGAAGTGGGACCTGATGGAGCTGGCTGGACTTTAGAAGTGATTGAGAGCCATCCCCTGTGAGTGCTGGGAACTGAACTTGGGGCCTCTGGAAGAGCAAGAGCAGCCGCCTCTCCAGCCCCATCGTGTAGAGTCTCCTTCATCACCTCACACCCTGGCTCCCACCTTCTTCTCTGCAAACAGCCCAGACAAGTTGCTCACACCCAGAATTCGTCATTCAGACCACAGCATAAGCACAGGGCACAGCTCAAACTGGAGACAAGCCACAGGGCAGGGCCCAAATACCGCCATCATTGGAACAAACCTAGGACTAATGGCCTGGGGGCTGCAGGGGGAGGCTGTTTACAGGCCAGCCAGCTCCCTTGCTAGTGATAGGCCCAGGTCTCCAGATGCTCAAAACAGCTCTGAACTTGCTGTCCCACTGTGTGTTCAGCCCAGGAGACCAGGAAGCAAAGTGGTAAGCACAAGGCCCAGGAGCCTGTGAAGGCTGTGATCTCTGTTGAGTTCCCTCATCTAATTGGCTACTTACACCTTTTCTCCTTTCTCTCTTTTTTTCTGAATCCTCTCCCTTTCCCATCACACTGAGCTACTTCAGAATGTCTCTCGAAGGAATTTCAAGGAGCTGGCTGGGTCTCTGTGGAGTACATCGCATTATCTCATTACGAGCTCGCCTGGTGATCGGATTCCGTTAGCTGACTCTCTTTATTAGCAGGCAAAGACAAACTTATGAAATACCTTTAAACCTGGATTTCCTAAACAATCTATCATTGGGGGACTGACAGCTCTCCTTCGCTTCCCCTGCCAGAAAGAATTAAGATTGTTCCTAATTTAATCTCTCTTCCGCATCGGAGGCGGATATTTGTGTTTCAGAGCAAACTTGAGTTAACAGCTCTGGGGACAGAGGCCTCGGATTGTGGCAGGGCCCTTCCAAGGAGTGCCCCCTGTGTTTCCTCACTGACAGGGCTGGCCCTGGCTGCCAGGAGTCTAGCCAGAGGCCCAGACACTGCCTTCTATGGGGCCACAGCCCTGCAGCCCTGCTAGGGCAGATGTTATAGGGATTTCTCTGTTCATAGCTTCCTGAAGAAAAGAATTTAGTCAAGAGAGGTGGGTTGTTTGAGCAGAAGTTTATTTGTCAAAGTCCAGCAAAGCGAGTACTCCTAAGAGAGATTGGGGTGTGCCACCCCAAGGTGGGGAGCAGCAAGGTGGGTTCTGTGTTGCAGATTTTAAAGAAGTTTATGAATATTGATGAGATGGGTAGTATCATTGTGGACCGAATCTGGAGTATTTTTTCCTCCTTTGGTCCTCTAGAAAAGACCACAAAATGGGGGTGGGGGGCAAGGGGAGTGTATGGAACCACAACACAACTATATTCTAATGATGCCAGGTCTTCTAAGAATGCAGACCCTTAGTGCGCATGTGTAGGAGAACGCTGTGGTGCCTTGGTTTCTGATAGAGCAGTAGCAACCTAACAGACATGTCAAGGATGATTAACCATAAAGGGTCACTGGCTGTTAGGACACACAGCTACAGGACACAGCTCAGTGTGTCCCTTTTAACTCTTTGCCTGCCAGGTAGCACAGAGACAACAGATGCATGAAGCATTGCCTTGGGGTGTTAGTAAGAGGATCTTAGGGGTGATGGCATTTGACTCTTTGTTCGTTTAGCTTCCTACAAGCCAGAATCACCAGGTTGGCTCTTGCTGGAGTCTGCCTACTGTGCCTGGCTGAGAGACCATGGCATGGTGCATTGGATGCTGCTGGTGCCCATACAGCTATCCCGGACGGGTGGCATACTGTGCCTAGCTCCTGTGAGTGCTGGTGGCCTCTGATCACTGCTGCCCCTTCTCAGAGAAGTAGCTTCAGCACAGTGTGAGCCATCTGACTCCATAGGCAAGTCACATCCTGCCCAAGTCCCTTTTCTCTAAGCCAGCGCTAATGACTGGCAGACCAGGAGGCTACGGAGACCAGTCCTGGTGTCTGGAGCAGGGCTGGCTTTCTGGCTTAACTCCTGCTCCTCAGCTCCCAGGGAACCAGGCTAAAACCACTCTCTAGCCAGATCACATCCTTAACATAAGCTCTCACCCCCAGAGCACTTCCCTATGACACTTTCACAAGCCCCAGCTCCTTGGGCATGCTGCAGCGGGGCTATCACACACGGTTTTGCCATGGACAGTTGATGCTGGGACCCTACGGTGAGGCCCCTTGAGCCTCCCTCCCATTGGAAATCTCAGCTGAGAGTGCTTTCCCAGCAGTGGCTGCCTGAAGGTCCCCTCACTCTGGGAACACTTGAACCACTCATAGAGACTGCTCTGGGCCATGACCTCTTAGAGCCACCAGGCCACAGCCAACGCCATGGAGCCTGACAAGGAGAGTCCTGTCAAGCACATCTCATCCCCTCGGGTCATCTGCACTGAGATTGGGTGGCTGCAGAGAGAAGGGGGAAGAGCTGTGTTGGAAAATCCTATTATCTAGCCGGCCCCCATTGATAGCCCATGCATGAAACCAATTTACAACAAGCAAGTCAAAAGCCTCCGAGGACCGCCTGCTCTCCCGGGAACCCAGCAATCACCCTGCCCACGGGCCTCTGCAGTCCAATACCGTTGGGCTCACATCTGCAGAGCAGCTCTGCCAGTGCTCCGAAGCTGTCACTCAGCGCCCTGGGCTGACCAGCCCATGCGTTGGCGAACGCAAGGAGAATTTATTACAGTGGAAGAGAGAAACACTCAGAATCCAACATGATTATTTTCAGATCTCTGTTTTGCTGATGGCTTGAGCCCGCTCAAATGAGCCGTTGTGGACCGTCTGAGTTTTCTGAAGGTCACGGTATCTGTCCATCTTCTGTCACTGTGTGCTAGCAATGGCAGAGGGGCTTGGACCACGCTTGGACTTGGGGGCAAAGTCCTTAACCTTTCCCGGCTCTGGCTTCCTTCTCGGTGAAAGTGAAATGCTTCTTGAAGCTGATATGAGGATTACACGAGACAGTGTGCGCCGAGTTCCAAGCACATAGTAGGCAACCAGTAAATATTTGCTCTTGTCCCCCTTAGCCTCAGCACTTTCTAAGGACCCAGGAAGAATATGCTGCTGGTTTTCTTTGTACAATACGCTGGTGTGTCTTACCTGTACAATAGCGGGAGAATTCTTTCATCTATCCATATTGTTCCTTGCTGGGAAAGAACTCATTAATTCCCTTGGTCTCAAAAAGCCACCTTGAGAGAGTGCTAACTGGGAGCCAGGCACTATTTTATATACAGCACAGGATTTGAGCCTTGTCACAACCGTGTGTGCTGAGTACAACTACCTTCACTTTATAGGTGAAAAGATAGAGGGACAGAAATGACCCAGCCACAGAGCTGGTAAGTAGAAAGAGGATGAGCAGATGTGGGGAACCCTGGGAAGATGCCTCTTCCAAGTCTAGTCTGCCACCTCCCTCAATTTTCCTCGTTTCTGGGACCACGGTCGGGACTCTGCTACACTTCATCCTCTGAAGAAGTGGCTCCACTCTCTCTTCATGCTCTCATCTCTCAGGTCAGATTTGAACAGAAACTGAGCCAGTCCACTGGGACCTTAGCACCTCCCTAGACATCCTGGTGGACCCAAGAAAGCCTCTAGATGGGAGCAGGCCCAGGTCTCAGCCTCATCTTCTGGCTCCTGAGCTGAGGCTCTGTCCACCAGACAGGCCCATCTAACTGGCCAAGGCCATTGCCCAGGCACTCACAGAAGCCTTCTTCTCAGTGGAGGGGGATGATCCAGGCAACTACTGAGGAGTTTTCAGCCTCCAGGGACAGGGCTTGGATGGTCCAGGGGTGGTGAGGACATTGTCAAGAACTTAGCGACAGAGATTCTCGGGACCGTACAGATGAACACAGCGGAGACGTGTATAGGCTCAAGATTGAAGTCAAGGGCTGCAAGCACCAGGACTCACATGTCTCAACTGCAAAATGGGGGTGTTGAGAGGATTCAGTGTCCAGAATCTGAAATAAAACGTTACCCCGAGGACAGCTGGACTCAAGAGTGGATGCTGCCGTTGCCTCACTGTGTGGGTGGAGAAGCCACAAAACTTAGTGCTTCAAAGTCACTTTTGTGTCCGTCCCCAATTTGACTGGCCTTTGTTCCCCAGTTCAGCTTACAGAGCCCCGCGAAGCAAAGGGACAACAGATAGGAGGAGGGGCTGGCTTCTTAGGGCGGATCTGAGTGGAGATGCTAAGCTGGCCTTGGGATCAAGAAGCTTCGATGGCCCAGGCAAATGACAAACCCTGGGCTCATGAAAGGCCCGGTGCCTGGCTGATCAGGTGACTGAGGCACTTCTGCCGGACCAAGAGGCTGTTCCACACTCTCAGTGACAGCCAGCCTCCTCAGGACACTCGCACACCCTTCCTGTCCTCAGCGACACTCCTCAGAATGTCGGCTCCGCTCTCTCTCCCTGCCCCTGTCTGGAAGTAAGAGTGGAGTGTTTTCGGGGACATAGGAAGGAGCACAGGCTATCTGGCCACTCAAGGTACCACAGACCTGAATCTAGAATCCTGAGAACCAGGGGCCTGGTCTGGAGAAGCATTCCATTCCACAGAAGACAGGATCACAGCATCAATGAGAAACAGACACTCCTGAAGGGGTCCCGCATCCCTCTGTGAAGAGTCCCATTAGCCCCTTGCCCGGTGTTCTGCCTCTTTGACTTCTACCTAAGGTCCCTTGGCATGACCTCTTAACCCTCATGACAGACCAGCATGGCATGCTCTGCTGACAGCAAGTTCTGACCAAGGCAGCCACTGGGCCTGTCAGGAGAGGAGATGAAGGCCTGGTAGGCTTCCAGGGGACACGGAGTCATCCAAATCAGGCAAAATATGATACACCTTGAAAGGAATCTTCCAGCCACACAGACAAGAAGCTACCTGCATGTGTGGCCAGTGCTGAAGACAAAGGCCTCTGTTGGAGGGCAGCTGGAGACCTTCCCGCCTCCAGAGCTCAACTTTGAGACAGAAGAGCAGAGATCACAGAAGCTGTCAGAGTTGGGTGGGGCTGTGGAGTTTGGGATTGAGGTTAGGACCCACAGTTCAGGAACAGATATGCTCCCTCAGCCTGGACAGGCCCACAGGTACATCCATGCTCTCCTGGACTAATGTCCTTTCACTGCTGAAGCCCCATGGAGCTCACCTAGGCTTTGGATACTACACATGGTCATGTCCTACTCCCAGACCTTCTTCCTGGAAGGGAGTACAGCCTGGAGGCTGAGGTCATTGTTGCTATTGTCTTCAGACAGGATTTTATATCACTATGATTCCCAAACGGGTCTCAAACTCATTCTTAATTCTCCTACCTCAGTGTCCCAAGTGTGAGGACTACAGGTGTGCCCCACCATCCCTGGCTCTCTGAGATGTTTCAAAACTCCCCAGGTGGCATGTGGGCCAAGTCAAGCTTGAGAACCTCCAGGGTGAGTCCGCACATATGAAGGCCCTGGATCTGCATTCTGGCTTTGTAACCAGCCAGATTGTCTGCTTCTCTTCTAAAGTTGTCCTTAGCTTCCTCAAATAGTTTAACAAGCCTTAATTCGAAAGTAAATATTATAAGATTGTTTCAGAGGACACTGAGAAGCTAAGCAAAGAAGGGAAGGTGTTGCAGAAAAGTAATTGTACAATAATTGACTACAGAATTAATTACACCAAGAGACAATTGGTGTCTGTGGAGTACTGATGTCACTGAGGGTGAAAGGGCAGCTGATCAATGATCTAAAGCAAATTACTACTCTATATCCGGTTGCGCTGGGAAAGCACAGGTTTTTCTACTGTGAACAATTGCAGATGGATAGCACGTTACCAAAATAGTACAGAGAGGTCTCTCGTACCCTTCACCCAGTGTAATGGAAACATTCCATATAATTATAGACAATATCAAAACTAGGAAGCTAGCATTGACACTTCAGTCCACAGCCCTTACGGATATCAGACATTTTGTTAACATCATTTTCTTGGTTTTCCATTCACTCAAAATAACCTGCAGTGAGCCAACCAGAGCACAGTGTTTATTCAAGAGTGGGCTACAGCCCATCTGTGTCAGAATCAGCTAGAAGACACATTAAAAATATTATATGTTTTAAGTTGTTTCCCAGGAGTGGTGACACATACCTGTCATTCCAGCACAGAGGAGGCTGAGGCAGAGGATCTAGGGTTCCAGGCCAGTATAGGTTAAAGAGTGAGGCCAAGGCCACCCTAGACTATAGAGGAAAAAATGCCATTAAAACAAAACTAAACTAAATTTAAAAAGCAGCTGGGGATGATGGTGATGCCTACAATTCCAGCACCCAGGAAAGAGAGACAGAACTGCAGAGTTCAAGGCCAACCTGGTCTACATAGTGAGAACTGCCTCAAAAATGAACAAACAACTTCCTCCAAAGACAAAAACTCCAGAACACTTATCCTAGACCATCTGAATCAGGACTTAGGAGGGTGAGCTGGGAGCTGGGGAGTCAGCATCCTAAACCAACTTTCCAGATCATTCCTGTATTTGTAAAAGTTGGGAAGCCACAAAATGTTCTGTGTGCATATGTTATGCTCAGCATGTGACATGTACTTCAGAGAGACTGGTAACTGTCCTTCCAGAGTGGAGAAAGGTGATGTTCACAATAAAGCCAGGGCCTGGGATCCAGCCATAAACAAATGCTGTAAGAACTCATGGGGGCATTTTAATCTCCTGAGTGAATGGAGAGAGTTTAGGAGGCTGAGAGTATTTGTGCTGGGCTTTGACTTAAGAGTGAGCCCTTGACAGTGGGACCAGGGAAGATGTCTCAGCCATCGCTGTAGCACATTGCCTCCCACCTTAGAACAAGAATTTCTGAAATTTGGCTAATGGTGGTAAGTATAACTCACCTATGTGCCAACCATGCCTGTAAACCAAAGGTGCTCAGTAAATGTTGAATGGACACATGAGAAACACATCTAGTTGGCTGGCTAAATGAAGCAGGAATGGAAGGATGGTGGGTGAAGGACTGGTAGCTGGGTAAATTCATATCTCTGTATAGAGTGCACAAAGTGGACAGCCTGGCTGGGAGCGGCAGGGCTCCTTACCATGGAGTTCCAGCAGTTCAGCCTTGCCTGAGGCTCCCACAGACAGTCGCCCAAGTCCAGCATGGAAAAATGCAGGAGGGCTGTGTATACAACACTCTCTTCCTGTATAGCTAAGCCCCAGACATGTCAAGGTCCCATGAAGCCAGCTGACTTCGAGTTGGAGCTAAGTGGCCTTCACCTTAAAGAGAAAAAAAAATCCAAAGACATTTTCCTTGTATGCACTCTCTTGCTCTCTTGATCAGTATATTAATTTTAAATGCCAGAGCCAGAATCATAAACTCTCCTTCTTAGAGGACTGTGACCAGATCCCTCCTTGTACAAGGGAGCTGAGTAGAGCCTGCCTGCAAAGAGGGTAGGAATGGGTTAGACTTAGAAAGGCCACGCTTGCTGCTTGATGGATGAGGATGCAGAGATTCTCACCTTGTCCTTTAATTCCTTCCTCTCTCTTGACAGGCCAGGGAAGTTCTGGGGACCACTTCTGAGATCCATCCCCAGAGCAGAAGATCTTGGGAGAAGCTCCTCTAACTCTCCTTTTTCTTGGAAGTTGCACTGGGTGCAGCATGTCTGCCCAGGGGCAGGGGAATGGCTGGGAAAGGGCCTCTCCTTAGACAAGTCCCATCTATGGTAGCATAGTCCCTGGGGACAGTTTTACAAAATGTAGAGGCTTAGCCCTGGTCTGGAGTTCTGCCGTGTTAGAGAACTCGGAAATGTTCTTATTGGTACTGTTTCTCAAGGAGGCATACTGAAGCACGACATTCTGCTACAAGGAAACTATGTCCATAACATCTTTAACAGTCTCAGCTGAGGAGGTGGCTAAGATTCAAAGGCAGAAGTGCTGGGAATTAGAGGCTGAATGCTCTAACCTATCTAAGACTCCATTTATTCATCAATAAAATGGGGATGCATTCTATATTTCAAAGGGCCTTGTGGGGGTTGATTAAACTAAGCTCTGAGCTTAGAACTCCCCCCAGGAGGTCCCTAATATTAGCTAAGACTAGGCCAGGCACAGAAGAAGTGCCCATCTTAGTGGCTGCTGGACCTGGGAGAGGTCAAACACACTCAAAGAAATTTTTGTGTGGCCCCATGGACCTTCTAACCTATGTTACATATGTTTTCTATCTCCCAGTGGACTCTGTTCTGTTTAAGTGTATACAACAGTCATTAGGCCAAGTCTCCCTCACTTGACCCTAAGCTGCCCACTTGACATTTTTAATTAAACGTTTTGTTTTTCTTAATGATCTTGCATGCTTAGTCTGGTAAGGCCTTATTCCCAGCTGGTCGAGTGTGAGACAGCTTCAATGGAATGTGAAAAGCTGAGCTATCTCCTGGCCTGAGCCTTCTTCCACACTCTGAGCACACTCTGAGCATGGGTGCCTTGCCTGCTGCAGTGGAGGAGGAGCTCCCTGCCTGCACATTTTCTTCATTCTTGATCCTTCCCATGGCTGGGTAGTGGGCACTTGCCTGAGAGACACTCGTTCAAATGCTTTTGCAGCCTTGAGAAGCCCAATTTACTGGACACCCTGTGACTCATTTTTTTCCCCTGAAGAAATCTGAACACAGAGAACCTGAAGCTGTGGGGAGTTGAAGAACTACCAATTTGTTCTAGAACATGCAGACATTAAGAAGACTCAACTGAGACAGGAAGATGGCTTGAGCAGATGACGGCCGCCATCTGTGTCACAGCTTTAGGGCAATTCACATGTTTGGATGAACATGAGTTTTAAGTTTGGGGCTTGTTGGGTCCAAGGACTTTCTGAGATACCAAAACTTATCACCATGACCCCCGCCCCTGGATCCTCAGAATCTGTGGACTCAGATGTGTGGCTCTAAAGCTCACCTTTGGGCAACAGCTCATTCCAGGAAAATACTTTCAAGGTAGAAATGATGTGGGTGCCAGCTAAACACATTCTGCAGTTCTTTCTAATGACTTTAGGCATTCACAAAGAATATTCTCAGATAAAACCTGATCAATGACAAACACCAGGCCTATAAGTGTGCACTTCGGTAGGAATAAAATTAATGAGCAGTGCAGTGTGAGGTTAAAAATCGATACTTTAAAATGTACTTCACTGTTGTTATTCCTCAAAACTATATTCAGCCTATGCCTTCGATCACACACGGAGAGTCAGGGGTGTCTAGGCTTCCAGCAAGCTGATAGATGGCTCTGTGCTAAGCTGGGGGCGCGGCTGGGAGGGGGCAGCAGTCATAAGGTGAGGCTGAGATCAAGCTCTGCCCCAAACCTGCCAGAACGTGATCCCTGGCCATGAGGACAGACAGTTAAATCTTGTCTGCAAAAGAGCAGCTGGACTGAGCCTGTCTCCAGAGCAGAGACAGTTCATCGGCTTGTTTAGCAATGGCCATCATGTCCCACTAGCTGGTCATAGCTATCCCTTCCTCTCTAACCCCCTCAGCGTGGGTCTTAGTGTGTGGTGGTTCGGCATCCCTAGAAGCCCTTCAGTCCTGAGTTTTTAGTCTCCATAGTTTCCTGAGTGTCTCATGAGCAGTTGCCCCGCCCCCCAGCTCACTCCTCTAGTCTCTGCTCTTTTCTTCTGGTCTGCCTCTCTGAGCTGTTGCCTGGGTAATCACCATCTAAAGATTTTTCTATGATTGTATCAAAGATGAATGGATGATGGATGGGTGGATAGGTGAGTAGACCAGATAGACAAGGTTATATTCAAAAGTTTAACTTATGGGCAAAATAGGCCTCAAAGAAGCTAAGCCTGGAATGGCACGTATCCAGGTACTTGTTCTGTGGTGCGTGCCAAGGAAGGCATTCCCCACACTGTGCCTTTTATGTGGCTCCAAGGATATATACTCCAAAAAAGACAGGGAAGAAGGGAGCAGAGCCCACAGATATAGAGACCAAAGAGATTATAATAGAGAGAGAACCGTTTTTACAATTACCTGTTTATATACTCTATTATTGTCAAATATACAATATATATTTTATCCTATATTATTGTTCATAATTTATTAGAGGGTTCTTTGCTTCTCTATATTGTGAACTTATTTGTTTTGACTCTTTAACATCTGGGGAACCCTAATTGAAGCATGGCAAGCTCAATTATCACAATTTTCACCTGTAGTACAGTCCAGGTGGTGGGGAGGGGGACCCGAGGCTTGTGAAAGTTAAACAACTTTTCTGAGATTACCTGAGACCTGAATTCAAACTTCCTTCCCCAATACTTATACCTACCCCTCTTGCTCCATTGGTATCTCTGCCTTTAATGCTGGCTTGTAGCTCTGTTACCTAAAGAAGCAACTGGGGACTGGGAGGCTGCCCAGGATGATTCCATCTCACAGAAGCCCCCCATTCCACTCCCTGCATCTCCACAGCACACATGATAGCACACAGTTGTCCTGTAACCAAGTGATGAACTCAAAGGGCTGTGGTCTCTGTTCTTCTCAAATGGACAAGTGAACTGTGGATTCAGCTGCTATCTCCAAGGAGGACAGTGGTCTGTGCTGGAGGTTTGGGGGAGGGCTGAGTGAGTTCAATGCCCTCAGCAAGGATGGGCTCTCTGTAAGCATTGGAAGATGTAGCAGTCCTGGGCAGCCTGGACCAGAGCCAAGCCCCTGCCAGGCTTCCTGTTCCAAAAGGGGCAGAGAGGTGCTCATGGGTGCGGACTCTTTCTCCTACAGTAAGGGCTCTGAGCCACAGCAGAAGCAGCTTCAAGAATGAGGTAAGTGGTGGCTGCCCCTCCTGGTTGGTTTTCCAGAGAACAATAGCCAAGAGGTCAGGCAGCAAGGCTTCTCAGGGTCAGGTCCAAGGTCCTCCTCAGTCAGTCTGGGTACAGATCTTAGCAACTTTGGTTAAAGTCCTGGTCACATCCATGAGGTCTCTCAGATGACACCAGCCCTTTTGATGGGTCACCTGCTCCCACGGTTGCCATCCAGATACCTCTGCAGCATTTGGACTTCCCTGTAACTCCCTCTCACCTCTCCTCCTGACCCTCGGCCACCTTACTGTGTGACTCTGGCTTCCCTAATCATTGCTGGCTATGACATCCACCTAAAACAGCTCCCCTGCTCAGCTCAGCTTACCCTGCTTCAGCTGCAGTGGCCCAACCTCTTTGATCTACCTAGTCCACACTTGCATGGCCTTCCATATTCCCCTCAGGTCATGGCCATTGGCCCTCCTCTGCCTTACCACTGAACTTGAAGCTCTTCAAGGTCTTTTTCCTCTGGTGTCCCATGAGAGGCGGTGAATAAATAGTGTTTGAATAAACAAATGGCCAGAGGCTGTTACCATGTGCAATTGGGCCTAGCAAGAATAATGAGAGCCTGCCAACAGTAACAATAATGGCTGCCACACATTGCCTGCAAACTGGGTGCCAGGCACGGTGATAGGCAGCTGACATATATTAGCTTAGTTAATTCTTAGCCCAGGCCTGTATGATCTGTCATCTGTTTTACAGGTCAGGAAATGGAGGTTTGGTTTTCTCAAGGTCTGAAGGCGGAGGGCGGGGGAGTAGCTGATGGAGATGTGAGCAGAGATACATCTGAAAGAAAGCATCTATGCTTAATCAGCAACTTACACCAGCTAGAGTTGAGCTGTAGGCAGGTGCCTCATGGCCCTGGATGTCCTATACCATACCCTACACAACATCTTCAACCACCCCAGGCAAGGTCTGGACCTCAGCAGGCTCTGAGCCAGACCACAAGCATCTCCATAGGCACTTAGTGGTGACTGAGGTACCCAGTGTCCCCTCCCCCCTCTTCAGTGTTCCCACTGACTCCCACCTCATCCCACCTGACTGTGGGAGAGGTAGACAAGCTGCTTGTCTGTGTGACAAGGAAGCAATGTGTCAGCAAGCTTCCTTCTCTTATTCTAAGCGAGGCTGGCCTGGCCCTGCCAGCGGGAGCCCTGACATTGATGGATGAACATTTTAAAGTTGGTCTGTACTCTCAGGCAGACTTGCCCTCATGGTTGCATCATCTGGGCTTGGACCCTGTCTGAATCAGTCCTTGGAGAAGCAAATCAGGGACAGAGGCACTTCTGTCTCATCCCGTGTGGCCAAAGTCAGGTCCGAACACTGCCTCTACCGTGGGCTTCGGGACCCAGTTGTTCCTTTTCTGCCTAGAGTCTCTTGGAGGCTTCTCAGGCAGCCACAGTGAGTCAGTTCTGACTATCCATGCCAATAAAGGGAGTGGCGAGGCTTAGAGGACCGGAAACGGCAGGGAATCACTCACTCAGACTCCCCTCACATGGTAGCTTTGTGATGTTTTCTGGACATGGTCTCCACAGTGCTGTCTAAACTCCAGGAAAGCCAGGCTTAGCAGACAGTGAGAGACTACCGTCCAGCCCCAGACCTTTCACCCTGCCTTGCAGTCCACACTAGGAGGCAGATGCCCAGCCATCAGTAGCAGACGAGAATGGCTAAGAAAAGCAAGGTTATGATGGGTGGCCTGGTTGTCAAATGGATTTGCCTTGGCTTTCATTGAGGGGCTGGTTTGGGGACAATATAACATATTGTGTATTGGGCACACCCCAACACACCCCTTTATTACCCTGTGTCTCCATCCTGGCACTGCCAAGTGGGTACCAGCAGTGTCAACCTTGAGCTTTGAGCGAAAACTCAATCAGTAGATGTGCCAGCAGTAGAGCTGAGGGGGGGCTGTTTATTTCCCGGGTTTCCCCTCGGTTTGCCCATAGTTCAAATGGCATACTCCATGTATTGAAGGCTACAGTCCTGTTCAACAGACCTGGATTTTTCCAAGGTTCCAGACACATCTCCTCTCCCTTGCCTTCTTTACTGAAAATGGTTTTCATATTCTGCCCAGGCCTTTGAATGGCCTTCTCTACTCTCCCCAGCCATATTCTTGGGCATGCTATCTGTGTCTGCCCAGACCCTGCCCAGTAGATAGTGTCAAACATAGCTGTAGACTTACCAAGAGAGCACGACAGGCTCTGGGCCCCCGCCCCACCCCCAGACAGGGAGGAGAAGAGTGAGGCTGAGAGCTGAGATTTCCTCCCTCTGTCACTTCAGGCAAGGGGAGGAAGTTTAAGAAAGTCACTTAAGCCGGGCAGGGGTGGCACTCACCTGTAATCCCAGCACTCGGGAGGCAGAGGCAGGTGGATCTGTGAGTTTGAGCCCAGTCTACTCTGTGTAGTGAGTTCTAGGAAACCCAGGGCTATATAGAGAGCCCCTGTCTCAAAAGAAAAAAAAAAAAGCAATTAATTAATTAATTAAAGTCTCTTATAGAAAGACAATGTTGCACTCACATGGTGTAGCACTAGAGGTTGAGCTCTGGTGGTCTCTACATGCAACAGCACATATATGTGTGTATGCTTGCAGAGAGAGAGAGAGAGAGAGAGAGAGAGAGAGAGAGAGAGAGAGAGAGAGAGAGAGAGAAGCACATAGCCAACCACATGGTGGAGTTCGGGGGAGCCCCAGCGCATCTTGAAGGCTGGATGGACTGTTGGAGGTTGACTGTTGCCTCCATAGATCCCACCATTGCCCTGAGAATCAGCCAGAGCAGACCAAGGAGGCCATGTGGATGATGGATCGCTCTTGAGTTGACTGTGAGGTAGCCATGAGAGACAGTAGGAAGCCATTGTCCTATCAGGACACTGTGTGGTGGAGGTTCCCCGGGTAACTTCTCTAAGAGCATATAAAATTCTGTAAGCTGTGTCTGGGCATCTCCCAGGCCATTTGATAGCCACAGAAGACTACCAGAAACTTGAACTCGGTCAAGGATCTTTCTTCTGCCTGACCCCAGAGCAGCAAGAGATCGAGGCAGAGAAGAGAGAAGGCTGAAGGAAGAGTTGGTTGGTCCATTCCTGCTGCAGGGGCTCCGGCTCAGGGGTAGCCTGGGGGCTGGGAGGCTCTTCCTATTTGGCGAGAGACACGAATTCTGATCTGGGTTGAATTTGTCTTCTTTTGTAAATGACACATGGTAATTGTACATATTTATGGGGAGTGTGATATTTCAATACATGTGTACCACTTGTAATGATCAGATCCCAGTAATTGGCAGATCTATCACTTTAGACATTTATTGTTTCTTTGTGATGAGAACATTCACAATCCTCTCTACTAGACATTTGGAAATATTCAATTAATAGCCAACTACAGTCATCCTGCTGTGACATAGAGTATCAGAAGTTATTCTTCCTACCCAATTGCACCTGTGACATGTGCCTCCCCCCCAATCTCAGTCTGTGCCTATGAGATAAACTTTTTTAGTTTCACGTATAAGAAGTGAGAACATGCTGCATTTGTCTGGAATTGGGCCTTTAATAACTGGAAAGGCAAAACCTGACAATATTAGAGTGATTGAAAGGTTAGAGGATCTTCATCCTGTGAGTTGGGTTTGAGAGGCCACTGTGGAGAGCAGGTGTGAATGGTAGTCACAATAATGAGGGGACAAGCTATTTCCTCATTTCACCCCTACTGAGCCGGCCAGTTAGTGTACTGGCTTTGAATCCGTTTAAGTCTTTGGAATTCTGCAAGTCTATAGATAACCATAACAATATAAACACAAAGCAATATACAGTATAAAAACAAGTGGACCAGGCCACAGTGATAGCCACAGAGGAATAAAATGCAGGAGAGAAACTGACAGGCCTGTCCCCAAGCCACATGTGAAGACAAAGTGTCCATGGCTCTCCCAGCCTTCCCTGAGCAGGGGCCGTGCTCAGCATGCTGGGGAGTGTTTGCCTCCACAGAAATGCAGACCTCAAGAGAGTACAGCTCCTGCTTAAGAAGCTCGAGGTCTAGTGGGCAGTCCCTCATACCCTGCTCATTATGATCCCCTAAGTGGCCAGCTCCTGAGAGCCAAATCCACAGAAGGTCATCTATTATACATTTCCTGAGGATCTGCTACAGGGCATGCTCTATATTGGCCACTGGGAGACCCAACGTGTCCCAGGTCACTTAGTTTCTAGACCCTGCAGGACTCAGCAGATGAACAGCAAAAAAAAAAAAAAAAAAGAATTACAGAGCTAGGAAAATGATTCTGAGTAAAGCGCCTGATCTGCAAGCATGAAGATGTGCGTTCAAATCCTAGTATCCATGTAAAAGCCAGGCATGGTGAGCAAACTGGAACCCCAGATCTGGGAAGCAGAGACAAATAGATCCCAAGGGTTCCCTGGCCAACCAGTACAACTCAAACGGTGTGCTCTAGGCTCAATGAAAAAAGCCCATTTCAATAATAATAATAATAATAATAATAAGTTGAAGAAGAAATTGAGGTAGATCTTGGGTGGCAACCTCAGACCACCATACATACCCACATAGATTTGCATACCCACCAGGTTTCTTTATGAGAAGCATAGCATCTACTGAACCCTTGCTTTCCCGGGCCTGGCTTTGCTGCACCTCTTTGAGGTTTATTTTCTAAACATCCGCATAACTCCTACTGTGTGCTAGGTATGGAAGAATGCAGCAGTGAGTAAGATCCCATGCTCGGCTTTGATTGGCATGGGAGTTTTGACCTGATTTGATCAGCCTGGGGGTTTTGATCTGCTCCATTTCTGACCTGGGGCAGTTCAGCTCTCCTTACACAACCTGATGTTCCCCATCTCCAAATCTTATGATTAGCTTTGAGGAACTTGATATATAGCAGTAAAGGTGAACCAATAAACCACTGAGAGCAGTAACACATTTTAGAAGCAATAACACGGGAAGACAGGGGCAGCAGAGGCCTGTGTACAATGGTAGGGATGCTTTCCATGGAGTGTTGGAATAGGGGAGGCTGACTCTTCTTGCTGAGGGAGCAGTGGGAGGCTACACCAGAGGCTTGCTTGGAAACAGTGGGTACAAGGAGCCTGGCCTAGAAACTTGCACAGAACACTAACTAGGCCATGGACCATCTTACCAGCAAATGCCAAGAAACTTAGGCTTCATTCTTTAGGGAACTAGGGAAAGGTTTGAACTAGGGGAGATGCTGTCAGTAAATTAGCATTTGGGCAGGGTAAATTCAGATGATAAGTAGAGCATGGGTCATCGGGGAGCACAGGAAGTAGGAAGAATGTCGGGACAGTGTGGGAATAACCCCAGTGTGGTACTGGGATACTGAGGTAAAGCCAGAGGTCGGCGCTTCCTGGAGGAGCCATTGAATAGGAGGGACAGACGGGCTGGTGGGGGCTGGGCACAGAGAGAAAGGCATAAGGACAGTCCTCAGGACTCCAGTTTAAGGGCAGTGGTTGGCGGATAGGTGAGGAACCCCATTTTAGCTTGTTGGTATTTGGCCACACGTCTAGCCAGGATCGGAGTCCTGGCCTGGGTAGGTGAGGTCAAGTGGCTTCTGCACTCAGAGCCATCCAGGTTAATGCCCTGCAACAAGGACAAGGATTCTTCCACCAAACCAAGAGTCAAACAAGTCCTCTACTCAGCTCCGTCAGCAGGGCTAGAAGATGCACCAACGCTTCCCTAAAATTACATTCTCCTCTTGGAAAACAGCCTTTGCAAACAGAGCATTCTTAATTGAGTAGATATTTAGATCTGTGTATCACTTGTAAGGTGCACGGCTCCCCATGGTGACATTTTAATGGCCAGGGACACGGGGAGGAAGGTAAATATTCTTTACCTTTGTTGCAGCCCGGGAATTCTCCTCATTTGTCAGATATGATTAGCAGTTCCCCTTCTGGTCCCATTGTTATTCAGGTCCCCACTTGTCACAGTCACACCTCTTCGGATGCTCATGTCTTGCTTTCTCTCCAGCTCTCTCTCCCTCTGGTGGCACCCTGACTGGCTAGTAATTTATGTATGACAATATGAGACTAATTCGGTTATTATGTCAAAGGGAAATTGAATCTGGGGTTTTAGTGCCGCATCTGGGAGAAATCTTCCAATGAATCTAGAGTGGAGAAAAAAGCCTCAGACTTCGATTCATCCGCTTGTCACCCTGTCGGCAAGATTAAGTCATTATAGAGGGCTAAGCTGGGCCAGAAATGGGGTTGTAGAGGGAGGAGATAAAGGGAATGAGGAAGGGGTGGGAGCAGGAGTAGAGGGAAGAGGACCAGGGCAAGGCTGGGCCGGTGATGGGGAGCAGAGAGCCCAGCAAGATGAAGGGCTCTGGGCCACTCTGCTCCTGGGATTTTCTTGTTTATCCACAAGGCGGTCTGAGCAGTTTGGCAGCTAAGGGACAGATGGACAGGGAGGAAGTTCAGTGGGAGGACATTTATGCAAACAGTAGCATGTCTGTGCTCCCGGGTGTCTTAAACACTGTGTGAGTTAAATCTAGCATCCAGGTCCAACGTGGGATTGGAGGATTCCATTGGCTGCCAATTACCAGTGACATTTCTTCTGGGTACCTAGGCTTGGGCAAGGGGCTCTCTGGCTTCACACAGCAGCTGTGCTTAGGGTCACAAGGGTCCCTGAAAGGTCCTGGTGTGGGAGGAAGCACCCACATCTAAGAAAATGTCGGCATTTACTCTGTTTGATCAGAAGAAAAGACGAGAGGGATAGCATGGAATCTCTGGAGCCCAGGTTGGACTGTCAAGAAATGAGGAGCAGCTAGCATGGGATGTGAAAGGACCTGATTCTCGGGGTCTTTGGAAATATTTCATTAGGCTGTTCTACCCTCCAAGACACTTCAAATCTGCTTACTATTCCCAGTTATCGATTAGACTTGTCTTCTCAATGACTGTGTTCCGTCCTCTAGCTCTGTAGAATGGGGTGCCTTTTCTTCCTTTATCCTCATGGTTCTCCCATCCTTGGCACATTTGGTCTCAAGTCCCCTTTTTACCTGTGGAACTTTCCTTCCCCAGGAAAGTCCCAGGGGCTTGGCAAGGGGAGCTGCACTTGCACCAAGAATGGAAGCTGCGTGTGAGATTCTTTTGGTGTTTTTGGTGTCTGGTTTTTGAGTGTTTCTCTGAACCTCAGTTTTTGCTTCCCATAAACTAGGACCACCCACTCACATGGGGAAACTGAATTGCATGGTTACCATGACTACAAGTTTCCCCTCAAGCCTCAGGGGCATCATTCTTGCCTCCAAGAAACCTCTAGCCAAGATTCTTCCAGCCCTGGCAGAAGATGCTGTGGGGTCATTCTGGCCATGCCCCTGCATCCAGGCAAGAATCCAAAGACAGGACCAGAACAGGAACAAGTTGAGGCTCCTCACCAACTCTCCTCTTTCAACTTCCCTGGCTTATCCACGAAAAACAACTTCTTTTCTTTAAGAAAAAGGAGGACGTTAACATGAGAATGGAAGAGTTCAAAATAACCCTCAGTTCTTAAATCACATCAATTTGATTGTTTCTTCCAACACCCACACATCAGCTTTGACCAGACACCCACCTACCAGTACTTATGCAAAAGATATTGGCAGCCGCTGATAACCTGAGAAACATCTCGGCGGCTCTCCAAGCAGCTTTATTACCAACCTCTCTCCATTCTTTGTCTCCAGAGCTGATGCCTCATTTGATGAGGGTCTCAACGCCCTCAGGAGGGTTCTCGACTGCTGCAGCTCTGCACCTTCACCCCACTTAGCAAGCAAGATGGTATACACATCTGCCCCACACCCCACCACAGTGCTTAACATTGTGTTCTTGTTCATTGGATTGCATCATTTCAAGGGTAGTTATTAATAGATATCCAGAGCCCTGGGTAGGTGATGATCGCCAGAGGACCCGAGAGAAGCTGAAGAGCAGAGGGCCTTGCCAAGGGTCAGAGGAGGGGTCTGTTTGAATCCTAGCTACACTGTGCTTTAATAATGGTGGAGAAGAAAGTCCCTCACAGTCACTGGTTAGGAACCTGCTCTGCTGATGTCAAAGCAGACAGCCAGCAGTGTGGTCACGCCCAAGTCACTGAAGAACAAGTGACATCCATCCTGGCGGTCTGAGAGGGAAGGACCTCACACAGTCCCAGATGAGCTGTGGGTTCCCAACTAGCTGAAGGAAAACTGGTTCCAGGAGCTTGCTGATTTCCGTCACAGCATTTGTTACCAGGACTGTGGGGCCTCACATGGGGTCGTCATCAGGGGTCATTTCTTTTATCCTCCTGCCTCTGAGCCCAGCCACATATAAAGTAGTCTGAAGAGCCAGTTTGGGGTGGCAAGCTCTCTTTCTTCTAGAGTTTTCTGTGCAGGAATATGAAACAGCTCCCTACAGTCCTGCACGACAGTGCTGGCGGTCCCTCACCCCCACCCCAGAAACCCTCTCCAGAGTATGTCACACTGCGGATTCAGCCAGAAGAGCCAGATGGCCAGGGTGGCCTGAGCAGACAGGGGGTGGTGCTCACTGTCTGGGAAGACAGTGAGGGGCCCCAGCTGACTCTCTTCTCCCTGCCTGGAGGGCTCACTGAAGGGTGTCCCACAAGAAGATTGAAACCAATTCTCAGCCACCTGTCCATGTAGGGCCTTTGAGACTTCCCAACTCCTTTAAAAGGTCACTCAGACTGCTTACTCTTAAGACGAAGGGGTCACTTATGGGTCTCATAGACCAAACCCTGGCCTGGGGGGACAAGTTCAGTATCTCTCCTGTTCCAGCAGTGGGCCCAGAGTCTGTCCACTTCACACACCTACTCCTGGTGGTAGGTCGCCCCGGAGGTCAGGGGAACTGAGCCCACCAGGCAGGAAGGGGAGAAAGTGACAAAATGGCATTAGGAGAGGCCCCTAGGGAACATTAGGCAAAGACACTCAGGGCCTAGCTCGGGAGTGACCTGGGGTGGGGGCACTGGCCACTGGGACACAAACCTTCATTTGCAACCCAGGACTCCTGAACTGTACTTGATGGCTTCTCCAGCCCGAGACAAGGCTTCTGGGGCAAGGCAGGGCCTGAGGGTAAAATGAGAACTGAGGAGGGAGGAGGGAGACAGACAGGGGAAGGCATAGTGCCAGACAGTCTATTTCAGAGCAGGACTGATGCCCAGGAGGAAGAGACACCCAAATAAACCTCGACGCAAATTAGGGATGGGTTGCATTAGGATTTGTTGCTGGCCTAGTCTCTCCAGTTTTGTTTGCTTGAGAATTTATTTATTATGTTATCATTGTTATTGAGAAGGGGGTTCACTATGTTCCCCAGGCTGGTCTCTGGTCTTAAACTCATAGGCTCAAGTGATCCCTCCCAAGTGTGGGGACCATAGATGTGCACTACTACAACAGACTGGAATGTTTTTAATTTTTAATTATATTAGCATGCAGGCATTCTTAAAATCATTTAAATCATGCAAATGAAGTAAAACTCAGTCCTTTCTCCTTCCCCAATTCTAGGACCTTCTTTAAAGGAAATAACAATGTCTGATTTAGCATGTAGATGTGTGGGCAGAGAGATGATGGATAGATATATAGAGAGGTAGAACGTATTTATGTGGCTAGCATTCACTTCACAATATTCCTTGGTGTGCTTCCAGTTCCATTATGGGGAGAGCCACGTGTTCATTTCATTGTTATGTGGAGTTTCATCCACCAAGGGCACCATAACTTATGCAAACTTACTGATGGATATTTATCTTGTTGTGTTTGTTTAATTTATTGTGTTGTAATAGCATCATTCCTCACAAATTGGCAAATTTTAAAATGAGTTTATAAGTGACTAGAGGAGACAGGAGTCTCTTGGGGTCTTTGGGACAGCCCTGGAGTTTAGAGAAACTAAGGCGAAAATGGATGGCTGAATGATTTCCAGATAACTCCAGGGCTAGGAGCTTCAGGCTTTGTGTTTCCTAGGTAGGTCCTTGCTGATAATGTGGCCTCCCATGGCACAGCTAGCCACATCTACCCATGAGAGTCATGCAGGAAAAAGCACAAAGTGCATGCTGGCCAGACCCAGGCAGTTAAAACTGCAGTCTGGCACTGGAATACATGCCTGATAATAATCCTCTTGCTGGACTGATTTCCTGCAGACTTGCTCCCTCCCGAAAATGATCACAAGCAGTATTCCTGCAGCAGCCCCAGCTGAGGGACAGGTGCTATTTTGAGCTGTTTTCTGTAATTGGTAAATGCGGGGAATGCGTGGGAGGAAGGCGCAAGGGCCTTTCTGGATACAGGGCTGACGTCACGAGTGAGTTTTCAGAGATGCGGTTTCCTGTGTGGCTTGGGGAACAGTCTTCCCTGATCACGTAACCCTGGGACAGTTGGGCAGTAGGTGACTCCTTTGTTCTCAAGCTCTAGGACACCTTGGACTGTATTCTCAGCCCCAAGTTACAGAAAAGTTACAAGCAGCCTGCCAAGGGACCAGGCGAGCAGCCTTGCGGTGTCTATCACAGAAAGAAATTTTCCATAGTCCCCCTTCCTTCTCCTGCCCCCATCTGCTTGTTGGCCGAGCTTTTTCAACAGAACTTGAAGTCACAGCATCTGACAAAGGCAGAGAGACCAGGGCTAGGCACTTACCAACGGCATGTTCTGCCTCTCTCTCCAGTACCTAACACTGTGCCTCGATTGTCTGGTTGATGTTTTGTCATCTTGACACAAACCTAGACACAGCAGGAAGGAGAACTCTTAAAGTCCGTGGGGGCATTTTCCTGATTAATGATTGACCTGGGGGGGCCCAGCCCACTGGAGATGGTGCCACCCCCAGGCAGGTGGCCCTGGGTATATAAGAAAGCAAATGGAGCAAGCCATGGGGGACAAGCCACAAGCCATGGGGGAAGGGGCAAGCCAGCCAGGGCCATTTCCCCCTCAGCTTCTGCATTAGTTCTTGCCTTCAAATTCTTCCTGTTCCTGCCTTGAGCTCCTGCCCTGACTGCTTTCAAGGATGGACTGTGATGTGGATGTATAAGCGAAATAAACCCTTTCTTCCCCAAGCTGCTTTTGGTTATGGTGCTTATCTCAGCAATAGAAGGCTAACTGGGACACCATCAGACAAATGGTTACAATAACTGTGTTCCCCCAGAGCATAACAGTGAGGGTTCACCAAGATGAAGCACAATGAGTGTAGTGAATACTTCAAAGGTAACATCATTTTCACTTACCACATCAGGTTGTCAGGCTCTCCTTTGCTGTGTCTTCCACCAGCTTGTGTTTGTTTGTTTGTTTGTTTTTGTTTGTTTGTTTGTTTTAGAGACCAGACCTGTGTTCCTCACTGCTGGACCAATGCAAAGCCTCACAGGAGGCTAAAGAATAGGAGGTCTGGAGGATCATAAAGGCCTTGATTTACAAACCCTTCCTTGCTGGAGGCTGTTTCCCAGTACTTGGTTTAAGCTGGCTGCTAGAATGTTCTGAGCGGTGGAAGGCCACCATGGAGGTGATGTTGGGTGCCCTCCAAACCCTAGACCTTTATGCTTCTGCTCTTGGTTCTTGCTGCCCATGGCTGCTGGCTAAGGAAGTCCAGGGCAGTGCCCCACCCCACAGCTGAGGGTGAGAGGTGTGCAGACTTATGGCAGCCACCCTAGCTACCCACTGAGATTCCAGGCCTAAGAGTGAGGTGCCCAAAAGAAACTGGGTCTCCAGCTCACCCACTGACGGCAGCTGTGAAGGTGACCCCTAAGCCCTGCCCCAGTGGCGGAATCCACAGTAAATGGATGGTTTCTATTTTCAGCCACAAAATCTTAGGGTATAATTTTTTTTTTCTCCTTTCCTTCAGCAACAGATAAATGAGACCAGAAGCTTGGAAACAAGTCATCTCAGAGTTCCTAAGAGGCAAAGGAGGGAAATATGGGTACAGCCAGAATGGACTATGTAGTTTCAGACAGAGGGGACTGCCTGGGTACAAAGAAGAGGCCATCACTATCCTGGGGACAGGGCATCCAAAAGGGAGGCTGGCTCAGGAAGGCTGAGGAGTTTCTCAGACATGGCATGCTAATGCTTTCAGCCAAGGGACACAGGGAAGAAAACATTGGGGTGGACAGAAAGCCCCATGACTATAAAGGGCTGGAACAGGAAAGGTTTACCATCCCACAAACCTAAGCCTGACATAGACCTGCTGAAGGGTACCAGTGACTCCACAGTCCACAGTGAGCTGGGAATTTCAGGGATTATGAAGAGGGCGCATGCAAGTCTTGACGCAAGAGCAAGGGGAAGAGATGATCCCATCGTCTAAGGTGAGCACTGGGATGTTGAAAAAGTGTCAAGGAAAACAAGATGCTCCTTTGTTTGCTTCCTATCAGTGAAAACACTCCCAAGTCTGGAGGAAGTGGAGGAAAACAGGGCTAAACCTAAAGACCATTTAAGACAAGGCTGGGGTGGTGTGCATGGCTGTGCTTGGGCGTTTCATTCCCCAGCCAAAGTGTCTTCCATCTCCGAGCTCCACACATGGACACAGTAGGCACACTGTTACTCACTGCGATGACATTCTTCTCAGGAGTGTCCATCTGCCTGCATCCAGATCCCCCAGAAATGCTTGGCAAGAGCACAGATTCCTGCCCACAGCCTCCCCAACTCCCTATCCAACTGATACTGTATGGCTCCGAGGCTGGGGGTGAAATGGAACATATTTAGCTAACACGTTGACACAGTCTCCTTTCATCTCCATGACAATCTTTTGTGTTGAGCATTCCTGATCTGGAATTCTTGGGACCAGAGTACTTCCAGTTTGAGTTTTGAGGATTTGGAAATGTCTGTGGGTGTGTTAGAGCACCTAAATCTGAATCATAACATCCAAAAGACTTCAGAGTCTTGAGCATCTCAGCTCTTTGGGAACTAGGGATATGCATGTGGATACCAACTCTGTTTTAAAGACAAGAAAGGGGACACCCAGAGAGCTTAGCTGAGGGGAACCGGCAGAGCTGGGAGTAGAACATGAACATCTCATCTAGTTAGGCCCCATGCCTGTCAGATAGGCTCCCCTGCAACTTGTCCGTTTTGAACAAGCCCCACAGGTTTACCCCTGCATGCTTACATTTGCAAGCAGTCATTCTCAAGAATTCTGGTAGTGGGTGGGGGTGTGTGCTGTCTCCAGCTTCAAAACCAGAGAGATAAAATAAGACCCTAGATTTTGTCATCCTTGGGAAAGCCACAAGACAGGTAAAATGGCTATGGTCACCGTACAGGCTGGTTTTGTGTGTCGACTTGACACAAGCTAGAGTCATCAGAGGGGAAGAGAGTCTCAGCTGAGGAAGCGCCTCCATGCAATCCAGGTGTAAGGCTTTTTCTCAACTAGTGGTCAATGAAGGAGGTCCCAGCCCATTGTGGGTGGTGCCCTCTCTGGGCTGGTGGTCCTAGGTTCTATAAGAAAGCAGGCTGAGCAAGCCATGGGAAACAAGCAAGTAAGCAGCTCTCCTCTATGGCCTCTGCATCAGCTCCTGCCTCCAGGTTTCAGCCCTGCTTTAGTTCCTGTCCTGATTTCCTCTGGTGATAGACTATGATCTGAAAGTGTAAGCCAAATAAACCCTTTTCTCCCCAACTTGTTTTTCTTTTTGGTCATGGTGTCTTATCACAGTAATAGACCCCTAAGACAATCACTAAGAGAAATGGTGAGTTACAGGAAGCTACATGGTTTCATTTGGCATGCATCAAGTCCAAATAGGCTCCCTCACCTTACTGAGAGCAAGGTTGGACCAGTGCATGGAAAGAGTGGCTGGCATTTCCCAATATCTACTCCACCTACTGCACCCTAATGACTGGCTCAGTTTGGGGGCAGGTTGAGTGAACTAAACCAATGAGATAAGGAGTCACATTCCATCTCCTCAGATGGGAACAAAGAAATATATTGTCACAATTGGTAAAGGCCTGGTGACCCTGAAGGACTCCAACTTAAGATCATGGTACTGTTATTGGTGGCAGAAAAGAGCTGGGTAGAGCCCAAGGCTTTGTTGACATTGTTGAGCTACTGTGTTGACCAACTTTGAAGCCTCACCCTTCTATGGGAGTCTTGTTAGTGAGACCCTCAGCTTCCTTATTATTTCAACAAATTGATTGAGGACTTTCTGACCCACAGAAAAAAATATCTCATCCACTCCCAGGGAAATGCCTTAGACACAATGCATTCCAACTTTAAAAAGTTGGCTACAAACTTGAAGATATTCTTGTGAGCAAAATGAAGAAACTAGGGTTGAAAAATGTCACTAGACACCGTCACAGTAGGAGGCTCTAAGATGACTAGAAGCCAGGAGACTCAGACAACCAGATACCCACTCAGAAGGCTGTGTGTTCGTACTTTTAACAAGAATCCCATAGCAGTCTCCTGGAATTGGTGTGGACCCTGCCTGAGGCACCTTATTCTGTCTGTGTATTCCTTAGCTTCAGCCCACATTTGGCACATGCTCCCTTTGGCTGCTGATGGTCCAGACCCACTGCCAACACAACTGCACTTTTTGCATAGTCGGTGGGCCAAAGGTTCTCAACTTTGGCCTCTCTCCTATCACACTCCCTTCTCCTCCTGGATGAGAAATGAGACTTGCCCTCTAATGCTTCAGAAGGGACCCCTACCACATTTTTGGGCTTAGTCCAAACCCACAGTTGTGTCTGACATTTGGCATCGAATCAGAGCCATGCTTTGTGGGTCAATGTCACTAGATAGGTGGTCTCTTTAGTCGATGGGACGGAGTTGGCCTCTGAATCTTGGCCTGACTTTGATCACTACTAGGCAGAGAAAGCCTGTTCAGCCAACTCGCAAATGTCTCAAAGCTGCTAGGATGGCTAAGCACTGGCTGACAGGTTAGAACTTCACACACTCTTCTGAGAAGCTGAAATCATAAGCCAAGCACATATTTTTTCCATCCCAACTACAGAAGTAGCTGATAGCAGTTTATATAGGGGAAGAAAAAAAAAAAAAAAGGCTAACTAAAATCAAACGAAAACCCCAGCTTCCTTAAAGCAGTAAAAGATGTGATACGGCTGTCCAAAAAGCCAATGGCATCTTAGGAATCAAATTCAAAGTTCAGTGCCCAAGCAAAGGGGAACAGAATCCCCCTGTTCTTTGGGGTACTCATATTTGGAAGAGGCTTCCAAGAAGGTGGCAAAGGAGAGGGACAAGGAGGTAAGAGGATGGGGTGGGATGCCTCTTCGAAGCTCCAGAACTCCAGTCGGGGGACAACCCGGGAGACTGATGAGCAGAACACAGGCTTATCTAGAGGCTCCATCCTATGCAGTACGACTGTCCATGACTCAGTACATGTGAAGACTCAGCTCCCCAGCTTCAGCCTCAGCTCTGGCCCATGCTAATGTTCACCGCTGAGGACTGTCAGTACCAAAGACTCAGTTTCAATTTTGGTTCAATGGAGAGAAAAATTCTCAGCTTGCTATTGGAAATAATCTGTCTGAGGGGCTTAGCACAGTGCCAGGCACACGGTTGGGGTTGGCAACCACTGGCCTATGATGATTAGCACTAACCAGAGTGACCAAGTGCTTTCCCAGTAGGGGAGTAGGCTCCCCATGTGGGGAGTGTTAAGCAGAGGCTTCAGATCAACACATCAGGAATGTTTGAGAGCTCTAAGTTGGAGGTTGAAATAACTGATTTCTGGCCAGTTTGGGGACAGTAATCTATTATGGGAACCAAAATTCCCTGCTGGCTTGAGGGTCCAGAAGTCTCACTGTTGGAATTACTGTTTATGTTTGCTCAGTGTGTGCCTGCAGGTCTCTCTCTCTCTCTCTCTCTCTCTCTGTGTGTGTGTGTGTGTGTGTGTGTGTGTGGTGTGTGTGAGAGAGAGAGACAGACAGACAGACAGACAGACAGAGACAAACAAAGACAGAGACAGATAGAAAGACACACAAAGAGAACTCTAGCTGTGTGTGTATGAAAGAGATAAACAAACTCTACTCGTGTGTGTGTGTGTGTGTGTGTGTGTGTGTGTGTGTGTGTGTGTGTTTCCTGTGTTCCCAGGGAACTGTACCCCACTCTGTGAGACATCTCTGTGAGTCGCCAGGCATGAAAACACTCCATCAAACAGAGCTGATTCTCAGTGACCAGGTCTGTGTTCATTTCAGCTCCTCGGCCAGGTCTTCGTTCAAGCAGCATCTCCTCGACTGAGTGAGTACTGTCAGGTTTGGACTAGAGACAGCGAGCTTATCCATACGGTCCTTAGCCCTGTTGATTCTTCTCAACAGTGGAGGGTCAGGCTTGGGGGCTGGAGTTTGCTAGTATGTGACCAGCAGCCTGCTAGAGCACCAGGGTGCTCCTTCTGAAACAATTCTTCACCCACAAATTGGCCTCAGCCCCACTAGGCTCCCTTTCAAGGAACTTTGTGTTTTTTTTCTTTCTTTAAAAGAAATAATTTGTTTTATTTATTTATTTTTTTAATCTCTAAGGGTGTGTGTCTATACAAGTGTATGTCACATGCATGAGGGTGTCTGAGGAGACCAGAAGAGGGCACCAGACCCCCGTGAGCAGCCTGCTGTGGGTGCCGGGACCTGAATTCAGATCCTCTGCAAGAGCAACCAGCACTCTGTTGAGCCATCTCTCCAGTCCATTCTGTGCCTTTAAAAGGCCCTTTCTCACCCCGTCCAAGTCTCTTTCTGTTTCTTTTGCCAAATTGTTTCTGTCTCTGGGAGCTCCTCTCTCTGGGAGAAAAAGCACTATACCATCAGATCAATTCTCAGTAGCGAGTTCCTACTAGGGTGGTGTCCGTGATATGTCCATTGCCAACCAGCAGGACTTACAACACAGCAGGAAATTCAGAGGCAAAGCACCCCAAAGTAGAAGAGGCTCGACAGTGCCCATGCCGAGGTCAGGGTGGGGTGGGAGGTAAGAGATCAGTTTCATCTCCCTGAGGGCTTAGTCTCCAGACTCAGTCCCACCCTAGGAACGATTAGTGAAGGGAATCTGGTTCTACAGTCACTAGAAGATGGCAAAGCTATTTTGGGGTACTTCCCATCAACCCATGTGGGGAACTATCTGATAAGGACTCAGAACACGGGGATGTAGAGATGACTTAGCAGGTAAGAGCACTTCCTACTCTTCCAGAGGACCTGAGTTTGGATCCCAGCACCCATGACAGGTGGTTCCCAGCCACCTATGAGTCCAGGTCCAGGAGATCCAAGCGAGTCTTCCTTGCTCACGTGTGCACAAACTCACACAGAGACACAAACATATACACGCGATTTAAAATTGTAGACAGAAGCTGGAGAGAGGTCCTGAGTGAAAGCTCTTGCTGCTTTTGCTCAGCATGTGGGTTTGGTTCTCAGCGCCCATATGACGCCTCACAACTGTCTGCAACTCAGGTTTCAAGAGATCTGGCACCCTCTTCTGCCCCCCTGGGTACCGGGCACATGTATGGTTCACACGCATGCAGTCAAAGCACACATTACATAAAATCTTTTTTAAAAATACCTTGGAAAACTTTACAGGAAGCGTCCAGGTCCTCTTACAGCTGTTGTCTCCCCCACAGGGACTCGATGGAGGTCTAGCCTTGTCTCCAACTTCTAGTAAGAAGCCCAAAGCTTTTGATTGGCCAGGGTGTCATGGGAGGTTATGACACATCACCAGTGGGGATGCGTCAGAGCCAACACTTCAAGGATTTGACATTTCAGACCTTGTGCCTTCCTGCACATCTGCTCCTTATCGGAAGCAGCAGAGCTGGGTGCTGGCATAGCTGCTCCACCCTTCCTTTCACGGCCGAGTTCGTCTTTAACCTTCTAACTGGCTGCACTAGTGTCTAGACATCTCAGTGGTATGTCGCTGGGCTACCTCCTCTTGGGCCAGCTCTGTGCACACTCCCTGGGGACTTCTTGGCTTACCCTGTTCCCTCATTTCTAGCTGGGTCCCTCCCACATTTGTGAATGGCCCTAGCCTATCTGGCCAGGGAGCTGGGTGGCCTGGCCAATCAAGCATGGTGGCTGGGCTGGAGTGGGCAGACAGGAAGTCTCTTTCTGTTCCTGAGTTATCTGGTCCTGCTGCCACGGGGTCCTTTATAAACTCCCTCCTGAGTTATACACTACTTATTGTTGTTATTGTTATTGATCCAGCTTCTAAACAGCAGAGGTCCCAGGGCTCAATTTAAAGCATCAGTTACATCGATAATGCCTTGATTTGTAAGGCTGTTACTTCTGACACTCTTCAGATGCCTCTCAACACCCAAGAGAAATGTCAAAAACTATTCTCTTAGGAAAACTGAGGCACATGGAGATGTGGAATTTGGCCAAAGGCCTCAGAATGGAACTGGATAAGGCTCCTGATACATTACCAGGTTATTCAACTCCTATCCTGCTGTCTCCCATCCACCAAGCTAAGGGATGCTCAGAGTTGGTCGAGGGCTCACTACACCCAACAAACGCAGGATTCCCTCTTCATGACACTGTAGGCCTTCTATTCCCCCCACCCAGGCCCAGGTAGTCCTCAGCCCTGCCTCCTGCCCTCTGTGCCCTAGCCTCAAAGCAGAGACAATGAGGCGTTTTCCCTTTTTCCTCCATCCCTACCCCCAGGTGCAGAGATCTGTTTTGCAAGAACTGAAAAGACTCTTTTCTGTAAATGGAGGGGTGGGGGCTGGGGGTGGATGTAACATCACAGATGCTTGCCTTTTCCATTCTGAGAATATTGGCAGGGTAAGAAGAGTTAAGGTGGTACGTGGGTACCCGAGTTTCCTTATATGCACAGAACAACATGTCTTCCGGTGGGGGCACTGTAACCTCTTGTGGGAGACAGTGGGAAACAGGTTCTCTATTCCCCAGGCCCACAGGCCGGCAACAGTGGTACCATCCGGGCCCTTCTGTTGTGGGGTAGAAGCGGATGGCGAATGTGGGCAGTGTTCATGCCGTTGTTTAGCTCCAAAAGTGTTTATAGTAGCGAGATCCAGGATGGCCTCCACAGGGGTTGATAATCGCTGAGTACCAGCCTCTTCCCGAGAATACTACTCCTTTCTTCCTGGGCCATGTGTGTTTGGGGCTCTGAGGCCCCTTTCTGGTGTCTTCCCTTCTGTGCCCCACCTTTGAACTTCATGGTAAGACTCACCTGTTGTAGAAGTGGGCATGAATCAAGCCCATCTTTGTAATGCTCCAGCCTCATAAACTTGCCATGCTTGCAAGGTGGGGTGGCCCCTATTTCATCTTGAGGGCTGGGGGCAGGGGCAGGGGCAGGGACAGATACAGCTGATAGATGGGAAGTTTAGAAAACCAAGTCTTGCAGATCGATAGAAAAATATACCCGCGATGTATCATGTGAGCGCTTCACGTCTGTGCCACAGTAAATCAAAAGTTACGAATGGTAGGTTTTTACAGCATAGGACCCAGGCTGCTCCTGGAGGCCACAGGCTGGCCTCGTGATCCCCTTTTCACAGTCCGAGCACTTATTTTCTACTTCAGTAGACCTAAAAATAAACCTGGACACGGAACTTTTTTTTTTTAATATCTCTGCCATCCACCCCCAACTCTTTCTCTCTTTAATTTCCATCCTGTGGGCACTTGGCATCCATGCGTCCCTTGTAAGGAGCAACGTATTGCAAGATAAGCTGCTTCAGTGGCCCAGCCCGTACAGGCCCCTCCCATGGGCTGTGTTACTGGGATATTAACAAGTTCAGATCTGCTGCCGTGTGAACACCTCAGTGCCTCCAAAATGATTATCTCTGAGCTTCCTTCTACCTGGGCCAAAACGTTGCTCGGGGAAGTAGCTAGAACACAGGGCTTAATGGAATTGGTCTCATGGCTGGGCAGCTCAGCAGCCGCTGGGTCACCCCACCACCATGCTGCATCCTCCAGCTCTGACTGGACTCCCTCTGGCCTGCTCCTCCGCAGCCCCCTCACACGGAGGCTATGTTCTCTCCATGGTCCCTGTGTCTGGAGGTGGAGTAGGAGGCCTCCTGGCTCTTGCTGCTCAGCTTCTCACCAACATCCATCTCTCCTCTTGAAAAACACCCCAAGTTGAATCTCCAGTCACAAGCTCCTGCCTGCAGTTATCTGCCCACCCCAGGCCCCTCTCCTCTTTCCTTGAACGTTTTGGCTCCTGGATAGTGGGGACTCTCTCCAGTTAGGTCCTGCATCATTAGCAAGGAGTCTCCCAAACCCCTGGCTGCCTTGCAGTTTAAATTCCTCACCTGAGATGGGCTGCTCTTCAGCCTTCCTCTAGCTACTACTCCAGGGTCTAGTCCCAGACCTTGTTATCATCAGCAATTTCTATCGTTCTATAACCCACCTCAAGACTCCATACACCATCTCAAGGTCCCACACCCTGGCCTTAAGAAGCCCTCTCTGTTTCTCAAGACCTCAAATCCCATATCCTATCTCAAGACCCTGTATCCTGTCTTAAGACTCTCCACTTTGTCTCAAGACACCATACCTCATCTACAGGCCCTACACCCCATCCCAAGACCCCATTTCAAGACCTTACATACAACCTATCTTAGATACCCACCTCATCTCAAGCCTTCATACCCTGCCTCAAGATCCCACACCTTACCTTGAAACTCCATATCCTATCTCGGACACCATACCTCACCTTGAGATCTTTCTTCCTAACTCAAGACCCCACACCCCATCTCAAGACTTCAGTCTCTGTCTCAAGACCCCACATCACATCTCAAGACCCCCAAATCCATCTTAAGACCTCACTCCCCATCTCAAGACACCACATCTGGGGGCTTTAGTTTGCTACCTCAAGTATCACCTCCCAGGCACCCTGGAACTGTAATTTGTCAACACAGTCACCCTTCCCTGTCCCTTACCCTTCCTCATCCCAGCCCCTCTCCTAACCCAGTTGCTCTTCCCTGATGACTCATTGCAATCTTCTCAGCAAATATCCCCAGCTCCCATGCCTCTGTCACCTCAGCCAAACCTCCAGCAGTCAACGCCACCTTTGGCCCTCTGCAGCGGCTGCACCTTGGCCAGCATAGCACAGCTGTGGAGGAATTCTCAGAGTCTACTGGTCATCTTGCTTTGAATTTATGATCCCTGAACTCAGGTGGGTGTTGCCGGCTGCTCTATCATCCATCATTTCTGTGGTCCAGTCACTCTCCCCTCTCTTAGATGAGGAATCACAGCTTCCCCTCTCCCCTCCAGCCTCCAGGTCCTCCCTCCTCTGTCCTTGTATTCCCTGATAACCTTGCTTTCTAATCGCTGAAATGGGGACAAAGACAACTTCCACCAACTCCCACGGCTACACTCCTGCCCGTGACTATTTCTCTCTCTCTCTCTCTCTCTCTCTCTCTCTCTCTCTCTCTCTCTCTCTCTCTCGTCTCCCCGGTTCTGTGGACGAACTCTATCTGCTTCTAGCCAAGGTCAGTCCCCCTGTGTCAGCCCCCACCAAGTCCAGCACCAGCACCAGCCCTCCCCCCACTCAAGGACATCGATGGAACCCTCCCTGTTTTGCCTGTATCAGCCCGTGTTCACTCTTTCCAGGCCCACACCTATCGGCATCTGAGCCTGACGTTATGGCTCCTATCTTTAAAGAGAGGACTAGGACCTTCTGGGCCCATTTCTCCCTCCAACTATTGATAGCAGCAATCCACTTTGGAAGAGTCATCTCCTGTTCTTTCCCTCTTATTCTCTTCTGGGTCATCCAGGTTCTCACCTCACTCTCTGGTGCAGGACACCACTGTTTTCTATTGTGATAACTCAATAGTGACTAGTCCTACTAGTGACTAGTCCTACTGGTGACTAGTCTTCTCATGACCCCCTGATTCTGTAAGCTGCAGCTCACCTCAGCCTTCAGCACGGTGCTGTTCCCTCCAGCTATCCCCTCTGCTCCTCCTCCTTGGCTTTCCAGGTCTTCTTTAGGAGACTGTCTGTGCTGGTTAAGCTTCCTTGTGGGAAAGAGTGGCCACGCAGCCAGTCCTGGTCAGTGGACTGCAGGCTGACAGTTGTGGGACAGTTTGCTCTTCCAAGGTGGCCACTGCTGCTTCCCCTTTCCTTCCGCTGCTGTGGGGTCAGAGGAGAAAGAGTTAGTTGTGACCGTGACAAGAGTCAGGGGATAGCTAGAAGTAGGGCCATCAATGCCACCATGAAGTCTGTAGCCCTAGCCTGGTGAAGTGAAACCAAACAGAAACAGCCCCTCTTCTCCAACCCCTCCTCACTAACCCTTCCTCAGTGTTTCTGTGACCCTCCGCTGATTACTATCCTAATGGCAACACCCCATGGTGAGGGCCGCTAGAAGACAACTCAGTGTGCTGAACAGTTGGGCAGACTGCTTACCACACTGTGCTTCCCAGCCTCTGTCTGGACCACTCACTTCTGCCCTACTTCACCTGCTGATAGGACGTTTCTCTTTCACATCCCACTGTGAATGATGCCTCTTAAGTTGGCCTGAGCCCTTCCATCCTGCATGAGCCTGGGTTTATGGATGCTCAATAGCCTTATTGAGCCCGGTGTGACCACTGGCAGTGGGTCAGTGAGTTCACTCACCTCATCCCTATGTACTCCATAGCCACATACCCAGACCCTGGCACTGCCTTGTGCATCCCAAGTAATCATAAATCTCTGGTTATCACACTTTGGCTGAAATCTGTGTCTGTCCAAAAGTCTGAGGCACCACTTTTCTCTGGTAAATTTCTCCTGACCATGACACTCTACATTTTGTTCTTCTCTTGGTAACAACATCTTGCCTCGTCCTTGTTTCTGTTGCCTATAAATACAGTGGACATTCAGGTTAGACACAATCCCCATCTCGATCTTCCCTATTCCTAAAATACAAGGGGAGGGCATGGGTGCTGGTCCAATGCCTGACAGGGGCCTTGTTGCTGCAAGCTGCCACTGCTGGGGCACACTCCCTCCTTTCGAAGGAATTTGGTGGCCAGCCTGCCTGCCTCTCTGAAAGCTGTCCAAACAGCATTGCTTTCCCAGCCTGGATCCCAGGCCCCATGGATAGTCTCCAGAGATGCTCTGGAGGCCTGGCTCTTCTCCCTAGATGCAGATTTTCCAGAACTCGTCCAAGTTCTTGGAGGCACAAACTTTGCAAAGCTGCACACTCCCCCAACTCCTCTCCACAGCTCTGCGATGTCATCCACTCCCTTCTTTTTTTGGGTCACCTATAGCTATAGACAAGCTTTGCATTTGGGGGACAGATCAATTCTTGGAGTCCCTATAGAGGCCTCCCTAAGACTGGAACTCAAGACCAACTGAAATCCTAGGATTTCACCCTGTAGAAACCAAGGCAAGAGATAGTCTCCAGGGAACAGAAACATTTGACCAATGAACTTGGGGGAGGAGAATCTCTACCCTTGGTCCATAGAAACAAAAGCCTGTGGATTGAGCAGAGGGTCTAATAAATTGGCTCCCTCCAGTGTCTAATCTCGAATGACACAAAGACTAGGAAGAGCTGAGGTGTCTAGACAGTAGATGACAAGACACAGTCATCACATAGACTGAAGTCTGTCTTCACCCGGATTCCTCAGAAAGCACAGCATATGCTGGTTCTGTAAGGGATGCTAGAGTTATAGGTACAGGCTGAGGCTGGAAGGATGAGAGACAACATGACTGTCTTCACCACTCCATCTGCCTGTGGACAACCCCTCACCCAAGAAGCTCTAAAGCTCTTTTAGGGGAGGCAGATAGACTCCAATATCCCACTGAGTACTGTGTTTCTTTGCCTTCTGGACTGTAAGCTTGAAAGCCAATATATGTTCCTTGGCACTCCTTGCCATATAGCCACAGAGCAGGAGAGAAGCATGTGTCAGGCCACACAGAGGTGTGTCTGGTCTCCTGGCAGAGCTGCTTCCTCTGGTGAAACAGGAGGCAGGCAGGCTCAGCGACCTTTAGAAGTGCTTAAGAGACATCTACAGCAGAGCACCTGACACCATTGCCACGCCTCTGACTTCCCATCAGGGCTGGCCCTGCTCCTTGGATGACGGCTTTCTTGATGGGAAATAATGACGGGGGATATTATACTAGGAAATCAAGTGTTTTATACACTCAGTTACTGGCACTGCTTGGCATTCATGAGCAGCCTTCATGTAGACAGACTAGCATCCACCCTGGTGAGGATGAATTGATGCCCCTGGCAGGGTTCTGGGGTCAGATGCAAGCAATGTGCCAGCAGGTACCAGCACATCTCCTTAAGGATCTGTGCCATACTAAGAGATCAGCATCGTTTTCTGCTGTGGACGACTGGTGTATTCAGCGAGAGCAGTTGCAAGGTCGATCTGGGGGAGGAGAGCTACACTGTTGGCCTATGTATAGCCTCCATTCAGCCACCATTATCACTGTGTACCTGCACAATGGTGGCTGATGAAAATGCTGGCTGACATGCTTGGGATGTGGCATCCTCCTCTCTGACTGCTTAGCTCTTTCTCCTCTATAGATGCTTTTGGTGGCATTAATAGGAAACAAGAGATCTGTGTGCTTTGTGTCCACTCCATAGACAGGGCTTTCTGTCCATGACTTTCCAATGACTTCCATAGATATCTTCATCTACTACACAGGACCCTGGTGATATGATGGGACGCACACATGTAGTGTAGCTTATGTCAGTGGCTAATTCCCCTTCAGAGCTCTCTGTCAATTTGGACCCTACTACAAGTAGATAGCTTGGGCTGACCAGGTGGCTCATTGGGTTAGGGTGCCTGCCACCAAGACTGATGACCTGAATTCAATCCACATGGTAGGAGAACTGACTCCAGCAAGATGTCCTCTGACCTCCATATGTATGCCAGAGCATGCGCATGCTTGAGTGAATACACACACACACACACACACACACACACACACACACACACACACACATACACACATGCACACGCACACATGCGCGCGCATACACATGCACAGGCAGGCACAAAATGTTGAACAAAAATGAAAAGGGTAACTAACTTTTCCAGTCCCTACACAGCATTCTCACCTGTACTATATTAGACACTACCTCAAAAAGACAGTGCCCTGCAAAACACTGTGCTTCTCCCAGCAGAGAAAAAGTATATAATATAACATTATGTATTTTACCTTAGAAGGTATGTTCTAGAACTCCAGACCCTCCCTAAACAACCCAATGTGGCCAGCCCCTGGCTCTCTTTGTGGCTTTCTCCACCTCTGGTTTACCCAAATCTTACCAGAGTACCCACAGTTCCCCCCACCAGGTGCAATCTACAAGACATCATCCCCAGAGTGAACCAGTGTGGTGCTCCACAGAATTCATGACCAGAGGCCCCTTTGGGCTACACTATGATAGAGCACAGGAAGATATCACCACCCCTGGAGAGAGACAGCTCCTACCGTATGATGGTGAGGAAGAATGTATTTGCATAAGCTATGGCCTCACCCTAGTGTCAGAAGCACCCGTGTGACCTTCTCCAGTAAAATGACCACCTCTGGTATGGAAACCACAGCCTGTGCTGTCAACTGGGTCAATGGATGCTCATCCAAGGTCATTCCTGAGATTACTTTCACATTAGCAGTGGGGCAGGGGCACTTACTCTCCATCCTATAAGCTGGTAATGTGGCACTAATCTTTGCAGTTTTGTCCAGAATGTGCCAATAATTCCTCCAATTTATTATCTTGTCTGAGCTAGAGGGTAGTTGCGGGGCCTCTCGCTTGGCCCATCCAGTCATTAATGGACCTTTATTCACCGTTTGAGACCACATGGGAGGGCTCTGCAGGCTGTGTTATTTCTATCCCCGCTACATACTCAAGGACCAGCGAGATAACTCCAGGCAGCAATGGACCCTATGGGAGCCCCTTGGTCCATTGCTGGTGCCAGGACAGATCCTGCATTGAAGAGTCTTTAGGCCCCTATAGAAGGATGGGGAGTATGTATCACGCACCTAGGCGGGTATTGTGAGACTCTTTCTCCAGGGGACCATCTTCCATTCCCCCAGTGGCTGCTGGCTCTGGAAAATGACACATCTGGAAGTCAGGGAAGTCTGATCCTTTCTTTTACTTACTGTCTCTTGAGATTTTTTTTTTTTGGGGGGGGGAGGCAGGTATTTTATTGCTTTATTTTTTATTAATAAAATAACATACTTTATAGTGAACTTAATATTATTCCTTCCCAGGGTTGTCAACTTAGGAGTGAGAAGCCATCTGTCAATCATAGTCAACTTTCTAGATATCTCATAACAGGAGAGCCAAAGTTAAACTGTTCAGTCTTCTCATCTTCCCACTTACTATCTGCAGCAGGATGTAAGGTACAATTTTGTGTGCTAACAAAGATGAGGTCATGCCTCTCGAGATTTTTTTTGTTATTGTTGTTGTTGTTGTTGTTGTTGTTTTTGTTTCTCAAGCAGGGTTTCTCTGTGTAGCTTTGCACTTTCCTGGATCTCACTCTGTAGCCCAGGCTGGCCTTGGACTCACAAAGACCCGCCTGCCTCTGCCTCCCAAGTGCTGGGATTAAAGGCGTGCGCCACCACAGCCCAGCTTGTTTTTTGTTTGCTTGTTTGTTTTGTTTTGTTTTGTTTTTGGAGCTGAGGACATGCTCAATGCGTCCCTTGCAGCTGAACATCCTGGCTGACAGGTTAAGGTCTTAGATGCCACTCCAGTCTTGCTGCCCACTCTGCCTCTGAGGTAGGAGTGCCACCCTTGGCCTCTACTCTTCCTGAATTCTGTTATACCCAGGACTACCATTATCCCCAGTTCACTGAGGGAAGCTACTGTGAAATTCCTCTCCAACTTGTTCTCTAACCAATGGCTGCACTTTAACTTGGTTGCGTGTCCCCAGGCTCTATTTCCACATAAGTCACTTTACAAATACAAGGTGTTAGACTTTAGTGCATCCTTTGCGGGGCAGGTCATAAATGCAACTTCCAGCCACAGCACACTCTGCTCCAGATTGCTGCTACCTGAGCCTCAGAGCCCCTTTGGAATTGTGCTGAGGAATCTGATCTGCACTATCACATTGTCATGCCCAAGGTCTGTTTGGACCAGTTACACACAAGGGCCTGTGTCGAGAATAAGTGGTCCTGCATCAACACACTCGACCCCATGCAGACCCCATACAACACCTCCCTCTTCTATCCATCTATGGCAACGTCCAGATGCCAAGTTCACTGCAGAACCCAATGATGCCTCATCTTCAATGAGCACCTCTTGTCCACATGCTCAGGTGAGTGCTTTGACCACTGAGATGCCATTTCATGCCCAGGTTATTACCACTCAACTAATCACCAACAGTGAGGTTCTAATGGCCAGAGCCCCAGTGCCAAGTCCAACCAGCAAAACCCCTCCTAAGGGCTGATTTCTAGGGTTACTTTCTTATAATATGAACACTGCCTTCTCCTGTGCTCCCCAAAAGCAGAGCTTTAGGCAATGGCAGTGCTGATGTCCTCTTCCTGCATGAGGACGCACAGTCTGGGGCAGGAAGGGGGTAGGGAACCACTCTGAGGATGCATTATGGAGCTGGCTGCTGCTGAGTACGACTGATTGCTCAATCTTGCAAGACCATTTCAAAAAGCTGTATGTCTCAGGAACATCTGCTGGGAGGGAGCAAGAGGGAAGAATTTTCCACTAGCTCCCATTTTCCATTGATCAAAGTTTTGCCTCACTGGCCATTAACTCCTGGGCACTTTCGGGTTGTGCGCAGTGGGTGCTGAGCAGAGCTCTACAGCCTCCGCCTCTCAGAAGGGAAGCCTAGAGCTTTGAGGCACAGGGCCAGAGGCACCTGGGGCGGGCAGCAGGCAAGAAATGTCTATTTTTACCCGGACACAGTCGGTGGGGCCACAAGCAGCTGGGAGTTGCCAGTGTTCTAGAAGCTGGAGGCAGACGAGGCTGAGAGGGACAGATATAGGAAACCAAAAGGATTTGTTAGAGAGATGAGGAGATAGGGGCTTGATGACCTGTGTTTTTCTGTTGTTTTATTTCTGTTTCTTTCGAGGCAACTTGAATAGTTTTCAGGTATTCTTTGCAAGTTCACACCATGCATATTCAAAGAATGCAGTCCAAATATTGCCTCTGGATGCCCACTGGCCTGCGATAGTTGTGAAACTGGACCAGGAGAAGAGAAGGGCCAAGTATCAAAGGCCTGGTACCCAGTTTCCTGCATCCCTGGCCAGTGGTCCCTTTCTTACTTCTAGAAGTCAAGTCTTAACATTCATGACTTCTTCTGAGTTCAGTGGTCTGTCCAGAGATTATCATCCTCTATCCCACCCAGGGCCTCAACTGGCTCTGAGCCTCAGTTTGGGGGTTTGGTCGTTTGTTCCCACTAATTCTCAGCCCCATTGGCCCGGCTATTGAGAGGAAGCTGGCAGATTCCCGCCACAGCACTAGCCTGAAAGCCATCAATCCTGCTTCCTCATTGCAGAGAACACCTCGCGTGAGGGATGAAAGGCCCTGGCCATGAATCATCTCCCTTACCTTTCTCCATCTCTCAGCCAACTTCTCAGAGCCAGAAGATGAATGTCTGCAGACTCTCACCTGCTTTCCTGAATAATTTCCCTTTAAAAGAGGCCACTTATCAGTAATTCATTACTTACCTTTGTTAGCACAAAAAGGCCTGGGAAGTGGGATGGGGAGGTGGGGCTTCCTGCTCCTCCTGCCATCCCTCAGGCAAGGGTGAGCCCCCAACCTCAGCTGGACTTCCTGCTGTGGAGCAAGGCAAACTGGGATTTAGTGGGGCTGCTCCAGCTGGTGGTACCCACCCCAGCAGATGGCATACAGCTGTTTCTGGTGACATCTGGATGAGCACAGTCAGATCCAGTTGACAGTTTCCTTTAATCTTGAATTAAATGTCACATGTTGGCTCTTTCTTTTATGGCCTTCCTGCACGTCTGTCTGAGTTGTTTGTAACTACAGAGTAAGAGATTCCTGACCAGGGACCATTTCTTGGAGAGCCGGTCTTGTCCCTGTTCCTTCTCTGTTTGTTGGAGCATAAAATTATCCCTCTGGTGGGCATGAGGGGCCCGGAACAGCTGAAATCAGAACAACAAGGCAAGGATCATTGATCTGAGCCCATCCTGCTACCACAAGGCCTTAGGTTCTGGAAGAATGTGGCACCAACCTGAGTACTGGGTTCTGGGTGGTGGTGATTTCAGCCACATGTGGTTTCACAGATGCCATTCCAAGGTGACCCTTTGGGAGTGAGAACTAGCCCCACCCTGCACAGAGAAAGGGAGCCAAGAAGAAAACAGTAGATTCTGGCTTAGTCAGTCGTAAACTGAGGCTTTGTCTTGTACATCACTATTAAGGGACCAGGAAGAAAGGGTTCTTCTCTGTGCCACCTCCCACAGGGACCATAGCAGCATAGTGCACAGCATTCAGGGATAGCTAATCTAGCTCCTTTCCTCTCAGACCCACTCTTCATCAATTAAAGGGGCATCTTTGAAGTCACAAAGCTGATCAGTTCATGCCTTGGATGCAAATGACTTGACAGTCTGCTCCTGGCATCAGCTCAGGTCCCAAGTCTTGAACACAACCTGTGTGTGTATCCCGGCTTCTTACCACTCTTGACTCATCATGCTCCAGCCCCATTATACACATCTTCATTCATATTCTGACAGGGAGCTATTTGTTTTTTTCTGCCATGGAGTCTTCGCACAAACTGGTCCTTCTTCACGGAGCAGCCTCTCTACTAGCCCTCCAACCCCAGCCTCCCATTTAGTTAGGCCCTGCTCCTTTTCAGTTCTCAACATTAGAATCAAGTCCTCATGAAAGCTCTCCTGCTGTATCAGACTAAACCAGGCACATTGTGTTCTCCCCATCCTACCCATAGTCATTCACTGAGCTTCGAATCCTTTCTCCCCACCAGAGATGGGGTCTGTGTCTATTTGCTACTGCTGGCCCTGCACTGAGTACAGGGCCTGCCCAAAGGGACCTCTACAAAATAAACAAGTAAGGCCCAACCAGGACCTTCACAGTGGGCCCCATTGCAGGTTCCTTGTTCTCAGACTCTGGTTCTTTCTCTACCATTAAAGACCTTTGTCCTTGAAGACCCAACAGCCTTGGTCATCTCTCCTAGTCTTTTCTGGTGTCTGATAATGCCCAGTCCCTTCTGGGACCTCACACTCACCTCTGTTTTGCTTCAGAGTGAATTGAGTTACCTGAAGGACTCAGGACACTAGCTCCCTGAGCTCTTTCTGCCAGGGACGATTTCTGACAGTCCGGTGTGTCTTCCACCCTCGGTGGCTCCAGGTCCCCCAGTCACAGCTTCCACCCATCCCCAGGCAAAGTCCCAGAGCTCATGCTGCCCGTCAGCAGCTCCCCAGACCCCAAGCCAGGGTCACCATCTCATCGGGAGACACAGGCCTGATCAGTGCAGGCACTACATTTGCAATTCAATTGTTGTTCTTCCTCCTGTCACTGGCAGAACTGCAGGGGACCAGAGTCCAGCATGATTTTAAGGAGGTCTGTTTATTTGGCTGTTTGCCACAGGATGGTGGTGTGATGCCTGGAATCCTGGCTGCGGGAGGCCAGATGTCCAGTGACATCCATTAATATTCTTTTCTGGGAAGCCCGAATGAGGTTGTGCCATCATTTGCATAGATTAGCATATCCTGTGCTGCCATCTATCCCAGGGTCTGCAACCTCTGTCCAGGAACCACACTGGCTAGCGGGCTGGTTTTCTTTGGCAGATAGCCATGCCCTCCCCTCAGCTCTTCGCTGTGGTGGATACAGTGGCTGTGTTACCACCCTTTAAAGCCCCTGAGAATGGCTCTTCAGCTTCCCGCTTTTGAGTAATGACAGCACAAATGTGTCTCATAGCCCTGCATCCCTGGGACAGAGTGGGGAGCCTTCTAGTCCTCTCTATGCCAAGTGGAGAAGGCTTGGTAACCTGGCATTTGTGCACTCATTCAATGAGTGATTTATTGAGCACTTGCTGTCAGGTGCTGTGCTGAGGAGTGGGGATGAAAACCAAGTAGATAGAGCACCCTGGCACTAGCCTGTCAGACCCAAGGGTCCCATATCTTAGACCTCGTCTCTCCTATGTCAGCCCTTGTAGTAGACCTGGCCATCCTGTGGCTTCATCTTCCACAGCAACACCCACCTCTATCCACAAGAAGTCCTTGGGCTACCTGATGTCCGTGGCATCTGGACTGCAGCAAGGTCAGAGCCCTTCCTGTTTGGGAATCGGGAGAGGCACAGATGTGGACCACACCCAAAAACCACTGGGGGGGGGGGGCTAGAAAGTGACTCTCAGTCCAGTGAGGAAGTTGAGGCCCAACAGTGATTGTCCCTTCTTAAGCTTCTTCTCCGAAAACGTGACAGGTAGACAGGGAAGCATGGAGGAAAGCATGAAGTAGAGCCAGGAAGCGGACACATAGGTTAGCTGTGGAAAGCACACTCCGGACTGGGCCCTCTCCAGGGGCAGCGAGAGGCCTTTGCCCTTGTGTCTTGGCCTCTCTGGTCTGGATTGTCTTGGCCAGTTCCCAAGACATTATGGGGAGCCCCCTTTCCAGTTCTGTGCAAATGGAGGTTGCGTGACATATGCCTCTGGCAGCCGCTCTTCCCAATTTCCGTCGGCCTTGTGTCCTCCCATTGCTCTGGGATGGAAGCCACGCTCTCTTGGGGTGCTGCTCTCCTGGAGTAACCCCAAGTGCAATGTGCTCTCACATACTCCACTGCCGTGTTCCTCACAGCTGCCTGTCTGCTCCACCGTCCTCGGCCACTGATGTTTGTACACCCCACCCCACCCCCGCCAACTGCCGCCTGCACTGTTACTGCATTCTCCCAGTTTTGTTCCCGCTTAATCCACTGCCAGATTAAAATCCCTAAAGTAAAGACTCATGGGCACCCTCGGGGCCTGTGCTTCCAAGAGAGCAAGCCACTTCTCACGCGGCACCATCACGGCAGGTTCATGAATGGTGCCGCTGAGTGTCCGTAACCACAGCATTTCTGTATTCCTCACCGCGTGCCCAACTCTGCCCTAAACAATTGTACTATCTCACTTAAGTCATTGTGCACCCCCTCGAAGGAAGCTACTGCTTTTAAACTCTATAACGAAGACATGAAGTGGTAAAGTATCCTGCCCAAAGCCAAACAGACAGCAAATAGCAGAGCCGGGATTTGAAGCCATGGAGTCGGAGCTCAGAGTTCAGACTTTCCGAAGCCATGCAGAAATATCCTCCTACAGGCATAGTTAGTACCTGCCATGTAAATCAGCACATGTTCCTCTCAAACAGGAAGTGAAATGAATGGGTGAGAGGGTAAAGTTACTCCGCATTCTAGGTCACCAGATAAAAGCACTGCTGTCTTCTTAGAACGTTATCCTGTCTTCCAAATAGAGGAAGGATGGCATAATGGTTAGATGTAGGCTACAAAGTCATAGATCTGGGTTCGAATCCTGCTGTCACTATATAATTGGGCATGGAACTTTGGAAAAAAATTATTTAAGCCCTGTGGCTTTTGCTTCTACTTCTGAAAATGGGGCTTAAAATGGTCATAACTGTAGGTAAAATGAGGCTACATACATATGAGACACAGGAATGGCTCAGCCCATAGCCACAATCATTCCAGTAGGAGACTGACCCTCGTCTTCCTGCTCTTGTAGACGGTCCAGTCTAAAGGGGGAGGTTTAAACATGCAAGAAGAGGGTTGTTCTCTGTCTGTAAAGACAACAGGTGGATGGCTAATAAGGATAAAAAAAGAGGAAAGAATGCATTCTGGGTAAACAGATGGACCCCGGGAAGCAGGTGACCCAAGATCTGGGACAGGGTCCTCACAAGGTTGGAGATACAGCTGAGAGGGGACTCCACTGCCTTCTGTACCCCTCTCACGGGATTTTGTCAAGACAGCCTCGATTCCCTGCCCTGTTCAACATGAAATGCAGCCCATGGTGAGAATTGATGAGGTCATTTTTAAGCCACAAAACACGGCAAACACATTTGTATTATTTTCCCTCCGTGTCAGTGATAGGTTGTCCCCTCCCCCCAGCATCCTGATTCTCTGATGTTTAGCAAACACAGACTTTCTTCTCCAAAATGTAATTTTGTGGATGGATAGATTTTAAAGTATTATGCTCTGGTCAAACCTTCAAACGACTATTTTTCTTTACTGACTTCTCGATTCAATGGGTCAAGGCTGAGAAAACCTACCTGGAAGCCAGAACTGTTTGTAACAACACATGTATGACCCACACTCCAACCATCTGCTGACTGGCAGGGAGTTTGGGGCCTGCCTTGACTTTTAGTTTAGGAGCCCCTGGCCCTGTCCACAAGCAGGCTAGATGCTTGGTCACTACAGAATAGGTTCCGGTGCCTCTGATGGTGGCTGTGTGAACTGAGGGAGGGTGTGTCAGGCCTTTGAGGCTGAGCTGTCTCATCTGTAAAGCGGGGTTATCCTATGTGATGACATTATTATCAAGATTTTCTCCCCTTTCCTTCTTCCAACTCTTCATATTTGGCTGACATGGTCAGCTGTGCCGTGGAGGTGGGGCTTAGTTTAATGTCAGGAGCAATTGGGGGCATGCCTTGGGTCACTGCTAAATGCACCGTCTCCAGTGATGAAGAGACAGCTCTGATGGAGATCGCTCTGTGTCAAGAGGGGCAGCCATGTCAGCATCTCTGCTCAGTGATGCCACCAGAAGAATGGTTACTGCTGTGGGGTGGGGGTGAGGCAGGGTCTGGCTGTGTGGACCAGGTTGGGTTTGAACTCACAATCTTCCTGCCTCTGCCTTCCCTCTCCAGTGCTGAGGTCAGAGGCCCACAGCACCATGCCTGCCTGGATTATTCCTGGTTTTAGGATGGACAGGGAGAGGGCAGCAGTGGAGGAGCATAAAGGAGAATAAAGTATAACATACACACACTGTGAAGATGCTATGGTGAGACCCAGTTCTTTTCACTAAGGAACAGCGAAGATGGATATACCGAGGCTCGAAGTGCTCAGGGTCACATGGATAGTGAGTACCAGGATTTGAATGCTAGACCGGATCACCTAGAAGTCTACACAGCCACATGAGGTGACAGATAGCAGAGATAGATGGGTGGTTTTTGAGGTTTATGTGGGGGATGTGAGGTAAGAGGCAGGCACTGAAAAAAGCATCTGTTTGGAGCCCCAAGCACATGGTCTATTGACGCAATGAGATAAAGTTACGCTGCTTCTCTTCCTCCTTCCCTCCCTTTGCCCTCCCTCTCTCCTTCCCTCCCTTCCTTCCTTTCTTTTTTATTACAGTCTCTATGTATACCCCAGCTGGCCTCAAGCTCTCCATCCTCCTGCCTCTGCCTCTGGAGTGCTGAGATTACAGGTATATGCCACCATGAATGGCACTTCTATGTATTTCTCCGTGTGTATGTGAGGTGGTGTGGGTGGGTGTGTAGTGCTCAGACATGGGTGTGCAAGTGCGTGCACCTGTGGAGGTCAGAGCAGGATGTCTGGTGTCACCACTATTAAGACGGTGTCTTAAGATGGACTAGAGTCTGATGAACTTGAAGATTGTGGACTGGCTGGTCAGCAAACTCCCTGGATCTACCCACTCACCACCAAAGCTGGGCTTACAGGCATGTGAGCCATGCCTGGCCTATGTACACGTATGCTGGGGACTCAAATGCAGGTCCTCAAACCTTCAGTCAAGTGTTCTCACTCACTGACCCACCTCCTCAGCCCTTCTGTGCATTTCTCAGGAGCTGGTCTCTCAAGATGCTTCCCCTACTCTGTCCCTGTGTGGTGTACCCTTCTTGAGAGCCGAGCCAGCTCCTTCACTCGAGTTTGGCCAGTGAATTGTACTAGATATGACACAGTGTGACATCTGATGAAGCTAAGCCACAGCGGCCTTGTCTTCTTGGAGGCTCACTATGTCCAGGAGATGGCCATCATGGAAGCATTCCATCAGAGACTAACCCTGAGATAATGCACCTAAGAAAGTCGGGCCAGCTTCACACAGACAACACAGGGGAGGAGCCTGACTGGGCCTCTCAGTCACCTAACCAAGGCATTCACAGTGAGGGAAGAAACCACTTCAGATGATGCCAGGTCTCCATCAGACTCTCACTGTATGAGAGACTCCAGTAAAAAGCATCCGATAGCCAGATACAATGGCACATGCCTGTGACCCAAGCACTTAGCAGGTAGAGCTGAAGAATCGTGAGTTCAAAGCTAACAAAGATTACATAAGGAGACACTGTCTCAAGGAGATTTAATCCCAGCACTCAGGAGGCTGAGACAGGAGGATCATTGTAAATCTGTGATCAGTCTGGTTGCCATTGTGAGTTCTAGACCAGTCAGGGTTGCAGAGCAAGACCCTGTCTCTAAAAATGAAAGAAAATTAACGGGACAAAAACCACCCATCGAAGCCCAGTGAATATGCAGAGCTGTATGGATAATAGTAGTTCTGAGTCTCTAAATTGACTCAGGAAAGCATTATGCAATAGTGGAAAATCCATAACAGTCACCGGGACCATTGGCAAAGGGCTCTTGCTTGCTTTCACACATTGGGGTATTCTTACAGCCCTGGAGAAACTCAAGAAATTCCCAGTCTCTGGCCAGTCTACATGGCTGTCTTCTGTCCTTCAGCCAGAAGTGATGCTCAGAGCCTTGAGAGCTGCCCTGGTGGGAGGCCCTTGTTAGTTTCCTGGTTCTTCCATCCCTAGCTGTGTGACTTCACCCAGTCGATGCTCTCTGCACCTATTACCTGCCTACAAAGTTGGGTAGTGGGATTCAAGGTGGTTAAATATTCTTCGGTGACTGGGGAAGATTCACACTGTTGCTTGGAAAACCAAGACGCTATGTGGAACTGACCATACCAACTTGCCTTGCTCTGAGAACGGACATAAAGGCACAAGGAGAAACTATTTATTCTGGGTTCCAGAGTCTCTTGTTGACCAGTGAGCCCCAGGGAGAGCCAGACAGGCAAGCAAGTACCAGGCCTCCGCCCCAGTGCCCCAGCCTCCCTAGAGGGTTTCAGTGCTGAAGAGGGTATACCTACTCCCAGACCTAGGTGGCTCTCTCTATATATAGCTAGCCCTGCTTGAGAAGGGGAAGCTCCCTTCTGGCTAGGAATGGGGGGAGGGGCTCCTGGAGAAGCAGCTTCCAGGGAGTCTGGTGATAATACTTGTCTCTAAAATTACAACAGCTGAGAACCAGCTAATGACAGCCTCTGGAGTCATTCATAACTTGGCATTTCTCATCACGCTTGCTTTTCTCCCAATGTCCCTCAGCCACAGAGGAGGCCACCCTTAGGTGGAAACCCAGAAAGGCAAGTGGGAGGCCGGATCCACAGACCATGGGTCCTTCTTCCTTGCTACCCTGCTCTGAGGCTGTACAACAGCTGGCTTCTCATGTACACACACAGGCCCTGGCCACTGGCCCTCCAGGGTCCACGCAGATCTGTGGGTCCCTTCACAGCAGGCCCAGTACAACCTTACAGTGCATGTTTATTCACAACAAACGCTCAGAGTCCAGACACCATCTGGTGGGCCTGCGACTGGCTGCTGCCTGGGACCTCACAACCCTGTTCTGGGCCCCCTTTTCTCTCCAGGACTTCTCAGAGGACTTGAGTTGCCTCCATAAGGAGGAATGGTCGTGGACTCAAGGATGTGGAGAGTGGTGTGCTACCTGAGGATACTTCTTAAGTCTCTGTCTGACAGTGGTGAGGTCATGGTAAAAGTCAGGGGAAGGACCCTGTGTGGGAACATGTCCTTTACCCCAGGTTCAGGCAGGGGAGCATTTTGAAAATACAAAGCTTGGTTACTGTTTATCTAGTATTTTTCACTTGGCAGGTACCCAGTTGCCACACACCTAGTACTGTGCAGTCCCCACATCGTTGGATGGAACAGTTGTTATTTTACCATTGTAACCACTTAATAAATAATTAAAGTGAGATTTTGAGAAACTAAGCTATCTCTCAAAGTCACCCAAGTCACCACCAGCCTCAAATGTAAGACTTCACAGCTTCACCTCTGTCCATGGATCTTGCTGAGCCTCAGGTCCAACCCTAGTTCCTAACCCATATCTGAGGTTCTACAGTCAGACCCATGGGATCCTCAGCAGCAGAAAATGTCGTACTTGGGACTTCCCCAACTCAACTCTGAATCCAACCCAAGCTCAGCCTCTTGTTTCTCTCTGGCTTCTGAAACAGCTGTGAATCCTTGACTTGGGAAATCCTTTGGACTATGATCTGTAAGAAGTGAGACAGAGATTAAGAGAAAGCAAGCATATGAAGAATATAGGAGAGAGAGAGAGAGAGAGAGAGAGAGAGAGTGGTTTTTGAGGGCTGGGTTCCATCTGCTGTGGTCAGCATTCCAGCAGGCAGCTGGGTCATCTGGGGCTCTGAAGGGTCAAGAAAGAACAACCCTGACCCCTGGCTGGAAGAGGTCAAGATTGTGGGCAAGGTCTGTCCAGGCATCATCAGTCCAGCACTGGGACAGCGTCTGTGCAGGTACCAGCTCTCCGCACTCCCTTCTCCCTAATCACAGTAGGACAGATAGAACTGATGTCTTTATAGTCCTTAGAAAACTCAGCTCGGCAGTGACTCCAGGCTGTGCATGAGAAATGAGGCTGGCTTTGAATCCCAGAGTCACAGAAATTAAAGATGAAAAAGATGCTGAGGTCAGAGGCAGCTGTCCCTAGGGGCCATGAGCAGTTTCTTCCTTGTAATAAACTTCTGCCTCTCATCCATCCACATCATGGCTGCCTCCCTGAAGACCCCTCTCTGGGGCTTCTCAGGGTCCACATTGTTGATAGAAAGGAGAGGCTCTCACTGGTCCTTACATGATTTACCTTGAAGTGAATTAATCATCAGAAAGTGGGTGAGGAAGGCAATACTGAAGTGGTGAACCCATCTTGCAGCTGGTGTGTGGAAACACTCCTTCTCCCAGATTGCTGGCCTGACAGCAGGGGTTGGTGCAGGCTGATCATTTCCTTCCTGTGTAACCTCTGGTAACATTTTAATATCCCGGAGCCTCAGTTTCTTCATTTGCCAGTGGAAACTGGTGATGCTCGGTCAGAGCATCCCTTCACTGGGCCACTAAGGGAGTTGAGGCTGACAGCTCTGCACCAAGTACCTGCTCTGTGGGAATCACTGACCAGTCACTGTCATCGTGGTCACTAGTCCATAAGTGGTGTCTGTCTTAGGGTTTCTATTGATGTGAAGAGCCACCGTGACCACAGCAACTCTTACAGAGGAAAAAATTTAATTGGGCAGCTTACAGTTCAGAGGTTCAATCCAGTTATCATCATGATGGGACATGGCAGCATGCAGGCAGACATGGTGCTGGCTTCATCTTGATCAGAAGGCAACAGGAAGTGGACTGAGATACTGGACATGGCTTGAGCATATATGACGCCTCAAAGCCTGCCTCCACAGTGACACACGTCCTCCAACAAGGATATACCTGCCCCAACAAAGCCATACCTCCTAATAGTGCCACTCTCTATGAGCTTTGGGGAGCAAACTACCACATTTTGCATTCAAACTACCACAGTATCTACAAAGGGGAACCTCATTGTTATCTTTAAAATGTATTCATGTATCAGTCTTCCCTCTCCAGGTCCATCCTGCCATCTGTGAAACAGGGTTGAGTCCTGGGCTTTCACACACCACATTCCATTGGCACAGGCAATCACTGCCATGAGTTGAACAACTCTCAAAGATGATGATGACCAAGACAGACAGGTCCTTTAGACCAGCAGTTCTCAATCTTTGATTTCATAGGGGTTGCCTGAGACCATTTGTATATCAAATATTTACATTACAATTCATAACAGCAAAATTATGGTTACAAAGTAGCAATCAAGGTATCTTTATGGTGCAGGGGCGGGGGGGGGGATCCTCACAACATGAGGAACTGTATTAAAGGGTCACAGCATGAGGAAGGTTGAGAACCACTGCTCTGGACCCACCAAACCCACCACCTGTATTAGTTAGTGACTTTCATCCTTGCTGAAACAAAATGCCTGACAAAGTGATGGAAGGAAGGAAGGACTTCTGGCTCACAGTTTGAGGTGAGCGAGTCATGGAGGAATGAACATGAGGTAGCTGGTCAGTGGAACACAGATCACATCCACAGTCAGGAAGGAGAGATGGGTGCTGGGACTTGGTTTTCTCTCTTCTGTTTACTCTATCCAGGACCCTAGTCCATGGGATGGGCTAGTGTTGCCCACATTTAGAGTAGACTTGCCTGCCTTGGTGAACCCAACCTAGAAACTCCATTACAGATATGCCCACAGGTTTGTCTCCTAGGTGGTTGTAGATCCCATGAAGTTGGCAATATTAGCCATTACACCATCTTTATGAGTTTCCAACAAAGTCACTAAAATGCCAACAGGTATGCCTATTATTTGATGCAATAGTCTTCCCACACAGGTATGATGACCTTCTGACTCACTGGGACTTGAAAGGTGTCACAGCAACAGAGAAACTTGCCAAGATGGTAAAGAGTGTGGTTGTCTTGGTTCCCAGCATCTACTCCTATGGTGGCATGGCTTCATCACCATCTTCTCTCACAAGGAGTCTTCTTCCTACTGCTCTGCCAGAGGTCTGCCTGGAAGGTGATTTTATATACACAGACCCTTCAAATAGTGTCTATATGGCACATAAGTGACTAGGGTTGTGCAGGAGTATGTTTTACCCATAATGCTGCTGGGCTCAGTTGTGCCCAAATCACAGCATGGTGGGTGAGGTAACATTCAAATTGTTTATGTCTCCCCAAGTTCTAAACAGTGGCTGTCAGAGGGAAAAGGCACTGAATTCTGCTCTTAGTTTTCTTTTTCCATTTTTTTTTTTTTTTTTTAGTGTAGTGTATGAATGTCTGCACATGTGTGGGCACACAGGTATATATACAAATGTACATGCATGTGTAGGCCCAAGGTTGATGTCAAGAGTCTTCTTCTGGCAGTTATACCTTATTCACTTAGGTAGGGTACTCTCAAACCCAGAGCCCACCATATGGCTCATCTTGCTAGCCAACTTGTTCTAGGAACCCCCAGAGTCAGGAGTTACAGGTAGGCCACCACACCCACCCATCATCTTATGTGGGTTCCAAGGATCCAAACTTTGGGCCTCACACTTAAGCAGCAAGCACCTTAACCACTGAGTCATCTCCCCAGCCTGCTTTCCCTGGTCTTTTTGAGATGGGGGTCTCATTATACAGTTCAAGTTGGCCTCAAATCAATGATCTTCCTGCTCCAGACTCTGGAGGGCTGGGGTTACATATGTGGACCACCGTGACTAGTTCCACTGTCTTTTTAACAGCACCAAACAGCCTCAGTTTCCCTCTCTGGGAAACGAGGGTAGTGATGCCTCTCAACCAGGCCAACGTGGAGATGGAAAGATTCTGTAGAGACTTCACAAAGCTTGGCCAGATGACCCCTGACCCTGTGACTGCAAAGGTGGGGATTCCCCAGGGAGGAGGCAGTTGTCAAAAAGCCCTTAGGGATCAGCTTGAAGAGCATACAGAACCCACTAAGTGGCCACCCCAGCTGACCCCCATCCCCTCTCTCCTCCGCCAAGGTTGAGCACCACTATCTCTAGACACCTTGCTTCTAGTTCTTTCCACATAATAAATATTTGTCATTGCAGCCTCAATCAATCACAGTGAGAGTCTTATCTGTGAAATGTGGAGCCAAGGTCTTTTGAAGATCCCTGAAGGAAAGTTGGAGAGGAAGTGCTGGTCTGAGGCCAAAGGCAGCAAAGACTGAAAAGGGGCCAGGGACAGCGTATAGAGCGGTGTCTGGCTTGGCACCTGTATCAGACCTTATTGCGAGAGGAGGCAGAGCCAGTGTGAAAGCAGTCCCCCCTCGCCTGGTTCATGACCTATATTGGAAGTGACACAGGAGGACTCCAAAGTGCTTGCAAGGCAACATGCTGGCAAGTGCAAAGTGGTGAGTCAGGTTGAGAAAGTGAGTGAGGAAAAAACAAGGTTGGGTGAAAAGCAGAGCTGGGGACTGGGAGGGAGGTGGTGTCGGGAGGGCCCTCAACATGGAGTGAAAGAGGAGGTTGTGCCCCGTTAGTGGGGGGGAGAATGTGGGAGGGTAAGGCTTACTGCATGTAGGAGGGAATTGTTTTATGAAAACTTGTTTCAAGTGTGTGTGTGTGTGTGTGTGTGTGTGTGTGTGTGTGTGTGTGTGTTGTGTCCTGATTGTGTCTCTTACTAATGAATCATCATCTTAAAAAGTGGGCATAGATTCCAGAGTCTATACTCAGAGTGGTCACTATGATTCAGTGTTAACCACCAATTTGTCACAGTCTAGAATCACTGGGAAAGGGGATCTCAATGAGGGATCGTCTAGGTCAGGTCTGTAGGGGATTCTCTTGATGGCATTAATTGAAGAGGGAAGACCTGCCCACTATGGGTGGCACTATTCCCTAGGTGGGGGAATCCTAGACTGTGTATGAGTAGAGCACTAGCAGGAAGCATCTCTTTGTTGCTCTCTGCTCTGGACTGTGGGTGTGTCTGGCTGTTTCACATTCCTGCGACCTTGACTTTCCTGTGACGATGGATGCTAGCCTGACATAATGAGCCACGTAAACCCATTCTCCCGTAAGTTGCTTTTGTTGTGATATTTCATCACAGCAACAAGAAACAAAACCAAGACTAGTCACTAACCAAGTCCCACAAAACGTGTGACCAAGCTTTGGATTTCAGAAGCACTTCACTATCAAAACGTGGGACTGGCATTCCCTACCCTCCTGGTCACCTTTCTGGACTGGTTGTAGAGCTACAATGAGTTATGTGAAAGTGTTTTGTAGATTAAAGACTCCAGGGGAGAAGATAAAGTTTACAGAGCTCTGTCTAAAGAGGTGATACAAGAAAGAAAAGGAGCAGGCGTGGGGAGATGGAGGGATGGTATAACCCTTGGATGGAGCTTGCTATGGCTGGTGGAGACACTGTTCTGTATTGGCACAGAACACAGTTGGTAGGAAAAGAAGAGGTCACTCTCAGTGCTCAGGGAAGCAGCAAAAAGCAAAAAACAAAACAGCAAGGCACGTCAAACCAAGATGGTAAGGCTGGGTGCCGGTGTCCTTTAGCACAGGGACGGAGTAAGAATTGCTTATAGTTGGAGGTCTCAAAGTCCGCAGCTGAGGAGTGCTAAAATGTGCCATCCAATTTCCTTCCAACAGGACAGAGCAGAGAATCGCAGCCTTCTTCTGAACTCTGCTGAGTTCTTCACAGCGTGCAGGAGCTGTGAGATTGCATGGACTGTCCTTCAGTCCTGAGCCCATGCTCATTTGCACCAGCATCTCTGGGCCTCAGGAAAACTGGAGTCCTTGTTCTGGTCCAGATAGGCCCACGGGTGTCTCAGCCAGCCACAGTCCTTCCTAGCTAGAGGCTCTGCCCACTTAGGCTGAGGCAGGGGAATTATGATAGTGGGAAGTTGTGATCAGGAGCAACTGAAGACCTGAGACAGGAAATTGGAGATGCCAATCTCTTAACCATTTTTTTTTCTACACTGCATTTCAGGAAGTGATGGTAAGTGCCTGGGAATCACAGAGATCCTGTACATGCTCAGTATTACCAGTCAGATCCTGCTAATGCAAGGACCACGGCAGTGAAACTTTCCATATGACAAAAGCAATTTCCCCAGCCTAGCCGATGGCCCACTTATTTCAACAATATTCAACCCGCCCACAGTGATAGCTCTCTTCTTCCAGCACTCAGCTCGCTCATTGTCCGTCCTGATCGCGCTGTAAGCGCCTGTCATCTTCCGCCAGTCCCCGGTGTTTGACATTTATTCTTCCTGCCTTCCCGTCAGCTTGAAGACATCCTCAAGGCCGGCCGTACCAAGCTGATCTTTGCTGCAGAGACAGGGACGTAGAGTGGCCAGGCCTTCAGCAGTGCCCACTCTGAATGCTTTCTACTCACCCTTAAGTGCCAGTCACCTGGGAGATGCAGACCCCACTCCCTGGGTGTTCACAGGGTGGTGCCAGAAGCAGACCAGCAGACCAGCAGACTGCTATCATGATTCAAGGTGAAAGGCCTTTCCTAGAAGAGGACTCAGAGCAGGGACCCACGGAGTCAGCATCTAACACAGGCAGCCAGAGGCCAGGAAGACATCCTCTAGGAAATGGACCACAGATGGGACGGACGGAAGTGACCCAACCTCAGGAGGGAAAGGTCAAGGCATTGGGAAAACATGACTGGACTTCTGAGTGTGGGACGTTGTACAGTGGTAATAGTAGCTCGGTTAGATTGCAGGCTTACCTTTTTTTTTTTTTTTCAGAAACACAATAGAAATTTTATATGCCTGCTATCATCTAAGCCTGACAATGACCCCACTGTCCCCATTCCATGTGGCAAGGAGAATAAAAAGACTGCGAGGCATATTGGGTGGCCCTGAGTAGCATGAAGGTCGTGCTTGTAGTTTTGGAAAGACCGCCGTGGCTTCTTGGTGAACAACAGTCTCAAGCGAGTGCAGTGGGAAGCAGGAGATGCACAAAGGGGCTACATTCTAATCTAAGTAAGAGACAGGCCCCCGGGTGTGGCTTGAGAGGAAAAGAAGTGGACTTGGAGCTGATGGGGCCTCACCCACACACAGCGGGGAAGAGAAAGGAACGAGTCACACACAGGCTGGTTCCAGGAGCAGAGGGAGCTCCTGAAGGTCCCACTGTCCATGCCTGCTGGACTTGAGAGGAATGAAGGTCTCTGTGGGTGGCCAGGCTGCTGCATAGAGGATGTTTGAATGGCAGGTAACTGCTGAGATCTCATCAGGCAATACCTTGGTATCTGCAGGAGCAGTCCCTCTCTCCAGGTGAAAGATCTCTGAGAGATGTCAGGCCCCTGGTGCAGCCAGGCAGACCTGCTTCCAATAGTGGAGTAGGGGAAGGTGTGGTCCTGAAAACAAGGGCTCCGGAGATCAACATGGATGAGATGGTACAGGAAGTATTGGGGTTCCCATTCCAGGGCTCCCCTGGTTCATTTTATGCTGGCTACTCGTGGGATTTTATGCAGTGACAGGATACCCGAGACTTGGGTGAATTAGTTACTTTTCTTGCCAAATGCCTGATGGAAGTTGCTTAAGGTGGCAGCGGTCTGTCTACGTTCACAGTTTCTGAGGAAACGGTCCATCATGGTGGGAAAGGTGGAGTGCTTGAGCAGTTCTGCCTGTGTCTCTGGCAGCTGAGGCAGCTGTGGCAGCTGTGGCATGTTCACATCTGGGTAGCTCAGGGAGCAGAAAGCTCAGGTCAGAAGCAGGAGTGGTTGTCATCTTCAAGACTCATCACCAAGGACCTACTTCTGCTAGCTAGTCCCTGAGTCTTAAAGGTTCTCCCAAAACAGTGCCACCAGCTGGGACCAGGTGTTCAACATAAGAGCCTGTGGGGAACATCTCACATGCAAACCACAATACTGGGTAGTTCATAAACCACAGGGGCCTTCTTTGGCCCACAAGCCTTGGAGGCTGGAGGGTTCAGTGCTAAGGTAACATAAGGTCCAGTGAGGCCCTTTATGCTGCATCATGCCATGGGAAGACAGATGGGCAACAGTATGAAGAGGATGGCCATATACGAGACTGGAGGGCTAAGGAAATTCATTGTTTTGCCTAGAATCGATTCTCACAATAACTAGCCCATGATAATAGACTTCGTCGTTAATGTATGAGCTGTTGTCCTTGTGGTCTCCTCCGCCCTGGAAAGTCCCATCTCTCAACCCTTCACACTGGAGGATTAACTTTCCAACACACAGACTTCGGGGAACACATTCAAGCTCCAGTATTAAAAGTACCTGGCAGGGTTTGGGGATAACTGGAGAATCCACCTTATCCTTCTTGGGGACCAGGGCATTGGGAACTCCGTCTAGGATGAGCTAAGACAGGAGTGTGGTTTTGTCTCTTCTTCAGGTCCTGTCTTGGAATGAGGCCCATGTAGGATTTGGGGAAATAAGACTAAAATCAGCATCCAGTGTCATGTTCCCATGCACACCCCACTTTCGAAGTTTGGGGTATTGACAGAGTGTACTTTGGAAGTTCTGCCAGGGGGGAGACATAGGACTCAAGGGGCTGCTTCTAAAATAGGCTCTGGTGCTCCCCAGCCAATATGCTGTCTGTTGCTAGAAGAGAAATATTTCCAGAGAGTGCAGCATCAGAGCGCCATAGCAAAGCTCTGGAGAATTTAGTGCCTCAGCGCCTCTTCTCGCTCTCATTAGGAGAGAGCAGTGGTGTTTTAAATGCTTTAAGTGGCTCTTCAGTCAAGGAGGAGTTTATAAAAATAATTTCTGTGCAGGGAGGACAGAGGATGACAGGCGGCAGCTGGGTGAGGGTTGAGAGGACTGGGAAGGGAGACTAAGGAGACTGCAAACAAGGGCTGCTGGGTAAACTGGGCAGGACCCTTAGCCCCCAAGTCAAGTGGAAGAGGCTTCACCACACTTAGCCTCGAGTGCAGAGAAGCATGTAACAGAGAGGAGCTCAGAAGGCCAATGACCCAACTGATGGCTGGCCTTCCACCGGTGGAATCTTGAACTCAATTAGGCTGGCACCAGGTATGGCAAGGGCCAGGGAACCCTCTGGAGATGTAGTTCTGCTTCAAGGAGCATAGCTGAATCAGTCCCCAAGATCCCTCTTGTCCTGGTACTCTGGAGTATAAAGAATCTGCATTCCTGCTCACAGCAGTCCCAGCAGAGAGGCCGGGGCCTGCCACAGTGACATTCTGAAAAATGGGGCCAGAAAACAAGTCTGGAAATCATGGGAGTCAAAAGGCTGCCCTTTAAACGGAAAGGCGGGAGGAAGAGGAGAAGGAGGAAGAGGAAGTGATGATTCAGGAGCAGAGAGAAGTACTGATTAGTCAAAGCAAAAAGGAGGGCAGGGAGTGGGGAAGGCGGGTCTCTTAACAATCTTTCATGGGCAAAGTGCTCAGCCATGTCAGAGCTCGCTAAGTTGGCACTCACGGGAAGTGAACTGGAGTAAGTATCTACAGCTCAGAGCTCTTGCTGATGGCCCAGGGTTTCTGGACAAAGAGAGGGGGGAAATGTGCTCAAAGGCAGACCACTCGGCTTCAAGTTCACAACTTCTTAGGTAGCCTCAGTGTGCCACACTGTCTACCAAGGTAGGCATCGACATCCCTTCGCCCCACCCTCCAACATATCTGTACATAGCTACCTCTCTCGATATCAAAGGGTGGCTATATCTTTACTCCCTCTGAATCTGGCTTGGCATTATAACTTGCTTTGAGCATCAGAATGTAGATGTGGTACACTTGAGTTCCAGGCATTGACCTAAGAGGACTGGCAGCTTCCACTTCTGATCTACTCCCCACCACAGTGCTATGGTTTGAACACGACTTGTCCCCTAATAAAGCTAACTCTTCCCTGTGTGGTGTTCAAAGGATGAAAACTTAATCTGACTGTGGGGAGGTGATGGGGTCAGATGAGCTCATTGGGTGGAGCTTTGTAAAGTGTCTTTGTAAAAAGAGGAAGACAGACCAAAAGATACCAGCAACTGGCTTTTTGGTCATGGTGTTTCATCACAGCAATAGAGAGCCTAACTAAGACAATTTGGTACCAGGCTCATGGGGTGTTGCTGTGACAGACCTGACCGTGATGTTTTGGGGAGGATTATGGAAGGACTTTGGAACTTTGTGCAAGAAAAGTCACTGAGTGTCCAATGCTTGGTGAACTGTTCCATAGGAACTTGGAAGATAAGAATATTGGGGGAAGTGCAGATGATGGAGGGCTAGCTTGTGGAGTTTTAGAGGGAAGTTTAAAGACTCTATCGGGGCTATATGTTATTTTGAATTAAAATTCTACGATTCTGATTAGCTGGGACTGAAGAATCAGTTATGATTAAAGAGATACCAGAACCACTAAAGTGAAACCTTTGCTTTGTTGCGATACTCGATGCTGGTTGGCTAGAGCTGAGAAATTAGAGGTGATTAAGAAGAGACTAGCATCATTAAGAAGAGGCCAGCATCTTCTGGGAAGTGTTTCCTCAGAGTCAGCACACAGAAGCTGTGTTCCAGAGGCGGCCAAGGTTGTAGCTCACACTGGCAGCAGAACCTTGTAGTGTAGGAGCCACCCAGGAGGTACTGGTTTTGAAGGCATGAAGGGGGTCAGAGAAAACCACTGAGGCTTGGCACTGTGAGAGGTCATTGGCAAAGGTGCAGCCTCAGTACAGCTGAAGGCCCAGGACTGAAGAGGTTATGCAGAGATGAGGCTCGGCACCATGAAGAGAGCCTGTGAGAGGCTATTGGTGAAAGCACAGCCCGGCCGCAGCAGAAGACCCCAGCGTTCTGGAGATGCCAGTGCCATGGAGGACCACCAAGAAGAGCAGCAGTGGAGTGGAGTGGAGCCAGCCAGAGCCCAGAAGGCAAGCTGTGTGTGTCACAGAAGGCAGGGCTAGAGAAGTGACCCAAGCCCCTTCCTTGGAGGAGCACAGAAAACATGAGTGAATCCCAGACATTGGACATTGAGGTGTTTATACTTTTGGAGTTCGGTTTTGCTTTGATTTGATTGATTTGACCATGCGCTGGTTCTTCCCTTTTGAAGTAAAAAGAAAAATACTTTTTTTAAAAAAATTTTACAGGAGCCCTCACTTGAGAGACTTTAAATTTTAAAAGACTTTGGATTTTGGAAGAGATTGGCTGTTTTTAAGAGACTGAACTTTTAATGTGTGTGAAATTCTAAAGACTGTGGGATTTTTAAAAGTTATTTATATGTTTAATGTGAGATCTTGGTGATGAATGAGAAAAGAAAGGTTACGGCTTAACAATGATGTGTTTGTGTGTCGAGTTGACAAGGGGTCAGCTGTGCTGGACAGTTTTATGTCAACTTGACACAAGCTAAAGTCATCTGAGAGGAGGGGGCCTCAACTAGAAAAACGCCTCGGTAAGATTAGGTTGTAGGCCACCCTGTAAGGCATTTTCTTAATTAATGATTGATGGGGAAGGGCCCATCCCCTTGTGGGTGGTGCCATCCCCGGGCTGGTGGTCTTGGGTTCTATAAGACGGCAGATGAGCAAGCCATGAAGAGCAATCCAGTAAACAGCACCCCTACAAGGCCTCTGCTTCAGCTCCTGCCTCCAGGTCCGTACCCTATTTGAGTTCCTGTTGTGACTTCCTCTGATGATGAACATCGATATGGGAAGTGTAAGTTAAATAAACTCTTTCCTCCCCAACTTGCTTTTTAGTCATGGTGTTTCATTGAAGCAGCAGAAACCCAAACTAAAACAGCATGCATGCTTACTGTCTGCTCTCACCACACAATGATCTCTGTCACCTCTGGACACTGCCAACAAAAAGGCCATCACTAGATTCAGGCCTTCTTCAGCCTTAAACCTCCGGGACTACGAACCCAAATAAGCCTGTTTTCCACAGAACCTACCCAGTCTGTAGGATTGCACTGTTGGTCATGGCAAACTGATTGATAGGCATTGTGGTAAGCCTGGTGAGATGAAGATCTTACAAAGCAGTGGGTACACAGTTCCATGCGTCCTGTGAATAGGAAGAAGTCTGGCCATCCCACCAGCTACTCCAGATGCCAGATGTGCCAGCAAAGCCATACGGATGTTCCAGCCCTCAGATAAACATGGTCTCAGGGATGATCCAACCTGATACCACATGGAAGAGCTGTGGGTCCCAGTCTAGCCATCCCCGAAGAATTATGGAAGATAAGAATCACAGTTGTGGGGGTTGGAGATTTAGCTCAGTGGTAGAGTGCTTGCCTAGCAAGTGCAAGGCCCTGGGTTCGGTCCTTAGCTCTGGAAAAAAAAATCACAGTTGCTTCTTCTGTGGTATTGGATACTGAAACAGCTCATTAGCACAGACTTCCTTTCTGGCATTGGAAAAACTCACCCCGCCTGGCTCTCTGGTTCTGTTGACAGAACACCAACCAGGGTTGATCCACACCTCCCCCAACCCAGCTATACACCTGAGGCTGAGTTCCCATGCCCCTTCTCCAGCTATGTTCACCACAGATGGAGACCTCTGAGTCAAGTATATCTTTGCTTTGCTTCCTTTCCTGACTTAGGGATAATACTCTACATAGGAAGCATCCTTGGTTTTGATGTCATTTGTCAGTTGGTCTAGCTTTTAGGTTAAATGGCCAAATCAGACCCGACTGCTAATTCATTGCAAGAGGCACTCTAGTGAATGGCTTTTATCAGTGGGATAACTCAATTTCCTTTTTTATATTTTGTTGGTAGCCAAGAGATCTTGGTCCAGCTGGGCAGAGCAGGCTTTCCCCACGGCCACTGTACTGGTCCTTGTACCCCAGAGGCCACTGTGCAATGGACAACCCAGAGACTTCTGAGTATTTCCTAACCCTGTACCACCGTCTTTGAAAACGGCTGTACCTTGTCATACATGCTGTGCCTCAGCTAATAATGTGTTGTCATATAAATTAATTACAAAATGATTAATGTCAATTTTCCTTTCATCACAGATGGTAGAAGGACTGGGGACCCAGGGAGAAGAGAGGAGGAAAGTGGAGGATGGAAAAAGGAGCTCCCTCTTTCCCATGGAGAGAGAAACGCCACAGTATCCGGGTACTCCCTGCATCTCTCCACCTTCAGCCACCGTGTGAGCCTCGGCAGGGAGATTTTTCTGAATAATGGACCATTTTCTTGTTTTAATCAGATGCAATTTTGCAAGCAGTTTTTATGATTTAGCAAGTCCATTAAAACTGGCATTTGTTCTGCTCCGACACGCGAAAGGGGCTCCGCAGAGCATAAACATTGGAAATTACTTATAGGGAGAGACAATATTAAAATTCCCCAGCCCAAGCCTGTTGTCTGGGAAATTCTGCTATCAAGCATCATGCCAGCTACCATCAGAGGCGCTGGAGATGTATACTGCCTCCTCTTTACATGCCGGCTGGGGGCTCAAGAACTCAGGCAGCAATAAGAAGGCTGCTGCTTTCTCCCCAACACTTTAGGAGAGGAGTAGGTCTTAAAGGGAACTCGCCAGGAGAGCAGGCCACAAGTGCAAGATCTCCAGGAAGAGGGCAAGTGAGCCTTTAAGAGGCAGAGTGGAAAGTGCTTTCCTGCCCACAGCGAACAATAGGGTCTATCGGTACATAATTAAGGAGGTTGTTTTGTCAACTTCACTTGTAGTCAATTCTCAATTATCCCTGTACGAACTGATGACCTGTTCAAATAAAAACCCTCATTTCCGGCTCTCTGCTTGCCATTAGAGCTTCCTGTCTCCATAGAACCAACTCGAAGCTGCTGCCAGAGAGGCCTTGGGGAATGTTATGGCCTGCCGTGGGTGGGGAGTTTGGCCTCCAGCCTCTGTTACCACTGGGAGGTGTGTTATCTTTAAGAAGTAGAGCCTAGAGGGAGAAGGCTGTCATAACACCCTTAAAGGGGGTGTTAGGACTCCAGTCCCCCACCTCCTTCCCATGAGTCATGAAGTCAGTGGCTGACTCCCTACTGGTCCCAAAGCCACAGAGCCATTCCAGAATCTATCTCAAGCATTTTGTGTCAGTGACAGAGAGCTGACCGGCACAGGAGCCTGTGCCCTCTCCGAGCCGTGGTTGAATTCCCAAAGGTCGAACTAATAGTGTATCAAACTCTATGGAACCCAGCAAACTGAGGAATGGCTTTTGTGAAGAGCAAGGACTGAAGACAGTATTGGTTTTCTGTATTTCAAGGTGTTAATGTCTTAAGAATAAACAATTAGTATGTAAATAGACCGTAGCATTCTAGCCAAGATGAAGTGGGGGTGAGGAGAGGGGAACAACAAAAACAAAACAAAACAAAAACAGGAAAAGGATGTAAATAACGATTTCTATGAAACGAGACGACTTGGAAAATGAACATATGTTCAAGAGGGCAAACTCATTTACAAAGCGAGAAACATAAAGGCAAAATAACATATAAACATGGAAAATGGGACACACGTGTTTATTTTCTCTCCCTGCTGAATTTCTTTTATTTTTCCCCCCAACATGGTATTTTTGTTGATTATTTGGGAATTTCACATAATGTGCCCTGATCGAATTCACTGACCTGTCCTCCCAGGTCCATCCCCACCTTTGTGACCTTACCTCCCACCCCCCCCCCCCAAAAAAAAAGAAGGAAAAAGAAGAAAGAAAAATAAATTAAAAGTCCAGTTGTGTTGCCCATGTACTCACTGGATCATGATTCAAGTCCCAGTGGCCAGCTCCTTAAAGAAAACTGAGTTCTTTCCCATCTGTACCCATCCCCCACCCCGACCAGGGCCAATTTGTTGTGGAGAGCTACACTTCAGCATCATTGTCTGCACCATTATCACAATTTTTAATTTTATTTTTTTAATGAGACAGGGTTTCTCTGTGTAACTGCCCTGACTGTCCTGGAACTCTCTCTGTAGAACAGACTGGCCTCAGAGATCCACCAGCTTCTGCTTGGGATTAAAGGCATGCTGGGATTAAAGGCCTGTGTCACCACCACCCAACTCTAGTATCACAATTTTTAAGAGTTTTCTTCGATGGCTTCCTATCTAGGCTGTTACCTCTTAGGGGGAGGGGTTGTCGCAGAAGCCTTCTATGACTCCACTTCAAGTCTACAGTCATCAATAACACTGAAAAAACAAGCTCCCTTGCCCTTTACAATCAGCAGGAGCACAGATCATGGACTTCCACATAGTTTCTGGCCATCGCATGGACCACAGACATCCACATGGCCTCCTGCATCAGCATGTGCCAGAGAGCCTCAGCATGGTCTCCAGTAGTAATACTGCCCACAGACATCAACAGGGCCCTCTGTCACAGCATGGGCCACAGACACCATCATGGCCCTCCCTCAATGGCAGCACAGGCCACTAATATTAAGGTGGCCTCAAGGGCAACAAAATGTGGCCTCAGGGGCAACAATGTGGCCTCCAGGGCCACATGGGCCACGGACACTACCATGGCTCCAGGCTGTGGCTCAGACCACAGAGATCTACATGGCCTTTGGTGGTAGCACAGGCCACAGAAATCAAACACGGCCCCTGGCTGCAGCAGAACCACAGATGCCCACGTGGCCCTTGGTGGCAGCACAGACTATGGACATCAACATGGCCTCAGGTGGTAACACAGACCACTGAATTTTTATTGAAATGAAAGCAAAACACAAAAGGCAACTCTAAACTCACAAGAACCACAAGAGCAGAAAAGGAGACATCAGCAATCAAAGATGTGAACGACTTCAAGAAGACAGAAGGTGACCGGAGGAATTGATAACTGATGAGGGAGCATGTGAAGCAGAGAGCTGACAGGGAGCCAGCTGGTCCATGCACAGAACTCCACAGGCGCTGGACCCAGAAGGTTCGTAATCTCAGGAATGGCCAGGATAGCCTTCAAGGCAGATCAGCAGGCTTCATACACTGGTGAGAAAGACACAGTAGAGGGTCATGGTGGGATTCAAAACTGAGGAAGAAGGGCAAGGTTGCTGGTTCCAGCAATGTAATGGCCCAGATAGCCACAATGTCACAGCAGAATGTCCATGACAACGACCTAAAAAGGCAAGCATCCTTTAAATGCATAACTGACCTTTACCAACTTACCCGTGAGCCAGACACAAAAGAATCTGGAGCAGGAAGCATGTGTGTAGACACTGTTGCCCCTGCATGTCTTACTAACTGTGGGACCAAGCATATGGGGATAAGGCTCACATGGGACATGGGGACTGGGTAGAGGCATTTGGTTTTCTGAAATGGAGTGTTGGAACCGGGATTTTTTTTTTTTTTTTTGAGACATCCTTCACCTCCAAATGACTACAGTCCCATGAAAGAACTAGATAGAAAAATGTCTGCTGCTGGGTATGGATGATGATAGAAAGTTGATTTGCCTTGATTTCTTCAAGTTCTCGTGGGGTAACTCATGATTGTTGAATCAATGCTGCTTGTAGATTGGCCTCTGACTTCATTCTAGTGTCTCAACACAGAAGTAAGGAGTTGATGCCATTATATTTAAAAATTGGGCCTGGGTTAGTGATGTGTTGAGATTTCTAACAAAAGCAAACGTAAATGTCCTCGGAATATCATATCCTTATGTAAACATCTCCAGGATTCCAGAGACCCTGTAAAAGACAAGTTTACAATCTAAAATTCAAAACCACCTGGAAACATAGGTGTGCAGGCTGGATATTTCGCTCTGTGATGGGTACTTACCTACCACGTGCAAGGATCTACATTTGCTGCCCAGCGCCGAAAACATGAACAAAGTGAAAGGTAAGATTAAGAGTTAAAGAGACGCTTACACCCAAGGTGGGGGAATCATTTTCTTTGGAAGAGAATGGGTTGTGACTGAAAAGAGAAAGGAGAGGACTCTGGGAAATAGAATTTTTCTATTTATTGAATAGAGGAAGGTATAACAGAGGGAAAGTCATGGAGAAGACAGGGCAAGAAGTTTGGACTCCCAAAAGTCTGGAAATAAAAGGCATAGTTACTGAAGTTTAAAACTCAATGGAAAACTTAAATCACGTATTAAACTGGGTGTGATGGTACAAACCTCTGCTGTACCTGTGATCTCTACTTATAAGGTCGTGGCAGGGGTGGCTGGAGTTCAAGGCTAGCCTCTGCCACAGCAAGTGTGAGGCTAAAGTGTGAGACTGTGTCTCAGGAAAACAAAACGAAAAGCACATTCAAGCTTGGCTGAAAATTTCACGAAGTAAGCCAGGTGTGGTGGTACATGCCTGTGAGCCTGGCACTTAGGAAACAGAGACGGGAGGATCACCACAAGTTCAAAGCCAGCCTGTTCTACACAGAAAGTCCCAAGACTATATGAGATCCCACTTAACAAACAGGAAAAAAAAAAGACCAACTAAAACTCCAACCAGTCAATAAAACAAACAAACAAAAGAATTGAAGAACTATAAAATAAACCGTATGAAATTACCCAGAATATAAAGAGGATTTTTTTAAACTCCTAGCAGTTAAGAGATGGAGACATGGCACAAAGGTTCAGAGCACACATGACAGGTTAAGACGGGGAAATAGCACGTTGACTTGATGGAAGAAGCGGTATTCTGCTGACAATAACCAGGAGCTTTCCAGAACTGGAAATCCTCCTGCTTGAGAATATGAAGAATCCCAAGTGGGATTCATAACACTAAATGCTTGCCTGGCAACCTTGCTGTAAAGCTGGAGGGCAACAAAGATAGAGAAGATCTCTGAAACAAGCAGAGATGAAAGGTGTGTGTTTCCTACAAAGACTGCTACCTGTAGACTCCTGGAGCGCAGCAGGCTCCAGAAGGCTCCGGCTAAAGTTCTGAGAGAGAAGAGCCAGCAGCCTTCATTTTTGGCATAGCTAAGGCAATTTTTCAAGAGTGAAAGTGAAATAAAGACATTTCTAGATATATATTTTTTTTAATGGAAAGTGTCTATAGAGCTTTGAAGAAAGTGCTGTAATGGAGGGACTGCTGGAAAGCCAGACAAAAGCATAGTGCAGAGCAGGGCTCATGTCAGTAAACTGAAACAGGTTATACTATTAAAAATAAAAACAAATGATGTGATAATTATTGGGGTTATACATCGAAGTGGAATGCATCTTCTAACAACCTAGCATGTGAATTGAGGAAGGGGTGGGCATTCGTTGAGTCCTGACATCCTTCTTTAGTTGGGGATAAAAACAGAGAGTGATTCACTTTGTTATTTTGGGTGAAACATAAATACAAACATTATAAAAGCGTTCGTTCAAAAAATAAAAGAGTCTATAACTCCCAGAATAGTAGGCGGAATGTGCGGGGATAATTTTTTACAAGCCTCAGTCATTCCAATAGAATGCTAGGGGAAAAAAAAAAGAAATGAAGTAAATAAAAAGTAAATTGCTAGATTGAACTTTATGAAAACTGACCCAATGGTATGTCTGATCTCACAGGCTTTTCTAGAACTCTGCCTACCAGAGGACGGAACCCATTGCTCTCTCCTTTGAGTCCTCCTTCCCTCCCTCCCTCCCTCCCCCTTCCTTCCTCTGAGTCTCTCTCTCCTTACACACACACACACACACACACACACACACACACACACACACACACACACGAGATAGGATCTCACTATGTAGGCCAGATTGGCCCCACACTTGGCGGCCACATAATGAGGGGCCCCAGCCACACAGACAGGCTACCTGTGGGTCATATGGATTGATAAATTCAGCTAAGGTCTCAGCACCTAGTGAACTTCAACTACCAGACATATGCCAAAGGACAAAACTGCAACCACCTATCAAGAGAGCTTATTTGGCTTTGTTTTATGAATCTAGGATTGGGCAACACTTTGTTTCATAAACTAGAATGCATGTTCCAATGGTCTGGGCACAGGCTGGTTTTACCAATAGAGAAGGGCTGAAGAAAATAGAAACAAAGGGCAAAGGGTCATTAATTGTTTGAAAGTGCCTTTCCTTATAAGACAGGCATAGAGAGACAGAACATTGGGAAATAACCATCAACATCAGGTCACTTTAGGTTACTTCTCACAAGAGTTAAAAGGACACAAAGATGTAAATAGAAAGGATGTCCTTGTGCTAGCTGTTTAGGATATTTGGGTGGCCTTCATTCTCCCCAGCCTTCTGATGGTCAGGAAATGACTTCATCTTGGCTTGGTAACTTGAAACTTCAATGCGGGTGATCTCTTGATTTGGATTGTTTTAGATGTGGTCTTATTTCTAACTGATACTCAGTAATTGCATGTCTTCCTGGGACAGCACACTTCAGCACTTGTACACAATGGATAATGATCAGATTAGGGTAATTGATGTATCTGTCATGTCAGACAATGACCATTTCTTTGATTTTTAGTCTGGTCTATTGGGGCACAGCACAGGAGTCTAGTTCCAAACTATGGTTTTCTATAATTCTTATTTAACACATATAAGTCATAAGTCCTGGGATGATATCAGCCTTTGAGACTCCATAGGAGGCTCCAAATATGTAGAGACCTTGTGAGCACATCAAAATGCTGTCTGAGACCAAGAAGATTAATAGGTAAATAGGCACAGTAAAGGAAATACAGAAGGAATAAAAGGCACAAAATAAAATAATGATATTAAGCCTGATAAAACACTGATTATTTCCTGGTGGTCACAAAAATGAAAGTGGCCTAAAGTCATCTGCTATTAACTAGGCGTGGTGATGCAAGGCCACATGCAATCCCAGAGTCGGAGGATAGAAGCAGGGAAATCGTAAATTCAAGGTCATCCTCAGTTATATGGCAAGTTCTAGGCCAGCCTGGGATACATGAAACCCTGTCTATATATGTGGCTAAATTGATAAAATGCTTTCCAAGAATAAACAAATCAATTCGATACCCAGTACCACATAAACTGGTCATGGGGGTACATGCCTGTAAGCCCAGGGCTTGGGAGGTTAAACCAAGAGGATCAGAAGTTCAAGGCCACCCTTAGCTATAGGGCAGATCTGTGGCCAGCCTGAGGTATAGAGACTTTGCAAATACATAAATGTCACTTGTTAAATGGCTGTCGAATCAGTTTGTAAGAACTTATGTGTTACTTCACAGTAAGGACATGGAAACATTGATGATAACAAATTAGAAGGGGCGAGTCATGTTCCAATCTACAAGACACTAAAGTACAATTATTTTGTTGTATATTGTTAAAAAGAGGTGGACATCGTATAATTAAGAGGAACCATTGTTGTGAATATATAGTAATCCAAAATGTGCATGAAGCTAATAATGTAGCCTTTTTGTTTGACTGGTTGGGATTTGATATAGTATCTCACTATATATCCTAGGCTGGCCTGACACACAAGATCTTCTTGCCTCAGCAGAGCTTTGCATTAAAATGCACACATAAAGCAACTAGATGAGGGGTACCTGTAATCTTATCACTTGGGAGGCTGAAGCAGGAGGATGACAAGTCTGAAACCAGCCTAGGATACATGAAGAGACCCTACCTTAAAACAAACAAACAAATGGGCTGGAGAGATGGCTCAGAGGTTAAGAGCACTGGCTGTTCTTCCAGAGGTCCTGAGTTCAATTCCCAGCAACCACATGGTGGCTCACAGCCATCTGTAATGAGATCTGGTGCCCTCTTCTGGCCTGCAGGCTGAATACTCACTGTATAATAAAAATATAAATAAATAAATAAACAAACAAACAAATAAATAAATCTTTAACAACAACAACAACAAAAAGGTATGTGTGTGTTTGTGTGTGTATTCGAAAGTACTCAATTACAAGGAGAAATTTACCTATCTAAAACCGTAATGACAATTCCAACACAGTGCTCAGTAACTGATAGGTTAAGCCAATTAAGAAGAGTGAGGACAAAAAGTTGGAAAAACACAGCCAACAGGTTTGACTGTACCTACCAAGAGGCGAGCACACATTCTTTTCAAATATCCACAACATGTCTGCAATAGGGCATGGGCAGGATCCCGTAACAAGAGTCTCAGCAAATACCAAGGAGCTAATACCATCTAGACTATGTACTCGATCCATTGGGTAACTAAGTTAAAATGTACTTTAGAAGTATTTTTAGAATATCCTACATGGTCATACATTTAAAAACTTTCACATAGCTCACTGGTCAAAAAGAAATCAACATGGAAATTAGAAGACATTTGGCCATAGAGGACAGTCAAAACAGAACACATCAAAACACGTCAGATGGGGCTACAATAGCTATTAGTCAGAAATACACAGCCCTGAGTGTCAAAGTCATTAGAAAAGAAAAGATTAAAAAGCTAGAGGTTCCACTTACAGGGCTGGAACGGAATCAGCAAGTTGAAGTAAGAAGATAAGATAAAGGCAGAAATTAATGGCTATTTTCATTTATTTAGTTATTAATGAAAATGTTGTAAGGTAGCAATTCCACAAAACCAGAACCTTGGGAAGGAGTAGGGGAGGAAGGGGGGGGGGGAGGGGAGGAAATGGGGAGGGAGGGGGAAGAAACCGCAGAGAGACCCAGCTTTGGATAGAGCAGAGACAGTTCAAATCTTAATGCTAATATGAATATCTTCATGAGATATACTAAGAAATTATAAATAGGAAATGCAATTTTCTAGACAAATGAACCAATAACCCTTACTCAGAAGATACTTAAAAATCAGAATGCGTTTGTTTCGATTCCGTCATGAAAGAAACAGAACAAGCAACGGAAATGGTGCCCTGTACCCAACAACAGCAGCTACACCTAGCAAACACAAGTTTCTGATGGTCGTTGAGAAAATTGGACCAAACAGTCAAGAAACAGAATCCCAGGCTTCCACACAATGCTCTAAATTGTGTTTCTCAAACCAAACTGCACGGCCTAATCACTCGGCCCTCACGCAGATAAGTACTGTGGTCCTGTGGCTCTTGGGTAGAGCTTGAGATCCAGCATTTCTGACAAGCTCCCAGGTTACAGCAGATACACAGGCTTTCGTAAATCAATGCAGGAAGCAAACAGCTCAATAGGAAACTAGGTGGAAGTTATGTGCATTCCTTCCACAGAAGAGGAAACCTTGAAGGCCAACAAAGCTCTACTTGGCCGTTATTAGCAAATGTTGACTAAACAGGGACAACCTGTTTTCTACCGAGCCAATTAGCAAATATGCAAATGAGCAAATTTACCAGTACATAAATAAATATACTGAACAAGAAAACCCTCTGGAAGGTGGAGTGGGGGTGATTAGCATGCACAAGGCCTTGGGATTGATCCTGACACTAATGGGGGGTGGGGGGCTCGCAGCTTTAATGGTGGAAGGAGAAGGAACTGGTACAAGTACTTTTGAAAGCAACTTGCCACTTCCTAATGAAGCTGAAGAAGCCCATGCTGTGGATAGACACAGCAGAGATAGCCAGATTTTCCTATGTGCTCAGGGAAAACAGTGTATTCAGACCAGCACACTGAATATGATGGTGAGCCATTTGCAAATAATGTAAACCTCCATGGCCAGGAGGACAGGTGACAGATTAAACACTAGATTACAGTGAAGGGATATGTGGAACATTAACAGACCCAGGCAATTTTTGAAGGAAACAATTTGAAGATTAGTAGGTGTAACTTCAGACCTTTAAATGAAAATGCAAAATATGCAATATAATAGGGTCATGTATCATGCATATGTAACTCAGAATTGGAAAATACCATAGTTGTAAGAGTGGTTTGTAATCAAGGAATGAAAGAAATAGAAGGAGATTAAAAAAAAAATTTTTTTTTTTTTGCTGTAAACTCTAAAAAGATTCTAATCAGATCATCAAGAAAATTAAGACGCTGGTATATATATGAAACAAGAACAGGATGCAATTTAAAAAGAAACAAAACACAAAGTATGCATTGAAATATGTAATATATATATATATATATATAATCAATGTTTTGTGATTTTAAACACTCAGTAGAAAGCTAAGATGATATGGTCAAGGGAATCTTTTTGAAAGAGATGGAAAAAAAACAGAAGAGAAATATGAACACACAAAAAAAGACAGAGAATCGATGCAGGGCACTTGTGATCTAATTAAGATTATCTCAAAAAGTAAAACTAAGGAAGAGCAATTCCAAATATATATATATTGCCAAAAGAACTCCTGGGAACCGAACAGACCATTCCATGGAGCAGTTCTGTGCTCAGTAAGTGAATGAAGATTGAGGAAGCAATGCTAAAGACAGGTGGAGTGTGGAGAAGGGCGCACCGGCAGGAAGAGAGGGTTCATCTACAGAGCACTAACATCCTAGCACACACTTTCATCCGTGACATCGGGTGACCACAGAACAAGCCCTCCAAGTTCTGAATGGAAACAGCTTCCAACCCAGAACCTCAGAGTCAGACTCCTACGTCAACAAGAGCAGAACAAACGCACTCTGGGGCTCCTGAGGGCTCGGATCATCCATGCTCACGGACTCCTTCTTAGCATTTACTTAAAAAGAGTGCCCTGCAAGTTAAATCAAGAGAGAGGAGTAGACGGGCTGAAGGAAACATTGGCTCCAACCCAAGCAAGAAGTCATGCTAGGCAGTGGTGGCTCATGCTGTTAATCTCAACACTCAGGAGGCAGAGCAGGTGGAGGAGCTCTGTGAGTTCGAGGCCAGCCTGGTCTACCAGGGCTACACAAAGAAACCCTGTTGTTTTTTTTTTAATAAAAAAAAAGGAAGGTCAGGGCAGTACCGGGACGGACTGTTTGACCTGGTCATGAAAGGAACAAGAACAAGTGGACTTCAGAGAAATTAAAGGAGACGCTTCAAGATGCCTCAGGTCAAAGTCCAAGTGAAGCATGTGATGTGAGGAAGAGGAAGGGGAGGAGGAGGGGGAAGAGGAGAAGGAGGAGAGGGGAAGGGGGAGGGAAGGGAAGGGGGAAGAGAAGAAGAAAGAAAGGAAGGAAGAAAGAAGGAAAGACAGACAGACTGGGAATTGGTCTAATTGGTGGAGTGTTTGCCCAACTTATCCAAAGATCTGGGATCCATCCCAAACACTGCAATAAACAGATGTGGTAGTACATGCCTATAATCCTAGCACTTAGGATATGGAGACAGCAAGATCGGACATTCAGGGTCATCCTTGGGTATGCAGGGAGTTTGAGGCTAGACCTTGACCCACCTCCAAAAAAAGAATTACAGATGTGAGGAAATAATGAAAGACAAAAGAACGATGAGGAAGTCTGTAAAGTCAAGTCACGTGAAGTCCAGAGAAAGAGATTGGGGACTAGGAGTTGTGCAGACTACACAAAAGGATGTAGTCTGATGAGGCAGTAACCAATATTTCCACAGGCAAAGCAGTAGACTGATTTAAATAAACAAACAACAACAACAACAACAAAAAACAATATTCAAAGGCTGAAGTAGGCGAGAGTTGGAATAATGTAAGAAAATTTGACACTTGACCAGCATGACAGATAATCAATAGGTAACATGTAAAGCACACACATCAAGATATATTAGTTAAAACATTTTGTTTAGAGATGTGAAAGTAATTCCAGAATAACTACATAAATACTGTCAAAATGGTACCTGCCAGGGGACAGTGTTGAGGTTGCTGAGGAGCAGAACTGGGAACAGCCATATTTCATTAGAGGCCTTTTGGTATTTAAAAACATTTATCTAATTTTGATTTTCTTAAATCAGCTTTTTTGGGGTCCTGGCAAGCTTTAAATGTTTCTAGACTATAGAAATTGTACCCTATTCTGTTGGCAATGAAAAGCCTCAAGGGAGGGAGTTGGGAGCTTGCTCTGAGGGACATAATCAGGTGTAGACTATGATACAGCAAGGTTCCTCTCCAAATTAGTCTTCCCAAGCCGAATATGCTCCTTGTCGCCTTGACTGCTGATGTCCAGTGAATTCTTGAATAAAATGCCCCAGGCTACATTCAAATGGAGGAGGAGGAAGAGGTGGGGAGAAGAGGAGAAGGAGGAGGCCCTTAAAATTTTGATCTCTTAGACTTCTAACATAAACAAAAGCATTTCCATGGGGAAAGGCAGGCAGGATCTCAGATTTATTTACCCTTATTTTCTGGTTCTATATTGATTTATTTCATATTATGTAAGCGAGCTGGGACATGGGTGCACCTTTGCAGTCTTTTGGTGTTTATGAAGGTCTTTAAAGTTCATGGTTTAGCCTTGCCTCTAGATGAGTCTAAGCCATCCTGGCCTGCTGTGTTCCAGGCCCTGCGGCTCTGTGCAAAGCTCAAGTTATATTGGACTCAAATGGGCTCCTGGTCTAATTCATACTCCACTGTCTTGATGAACTGCTGACAAATTGTTGCCACCATCGAACTGTTTTTGTGCAAATTCATTCACAGACTCAAATGTGGGATTATAAAATACTCTATCATAGCTCTTTAGCTTCCATCCCATAATAAAATTTGGTCAGATGTTGATAAATGTTGACCCAATCAATCTTCCTTCCAGACTTCAAGTCATCTAGAAATCGGACATATTACTTTATTACTGGGTTTGGATCCCAAGTCATATGGAGTGGGATCAGGTGAGGTAGTCCCATAATACAAGAGATTTCCCTAAAGGTCAAGGTTTGGACAGATGACTAATGAGTTTCAACTTGAGAAACTTAATGGTCAATGCTCACCTGCTGGGAGCCCTGAGCAGAGGATTGCAGAGCCCCATTGGAGTCCAAAGAAAAGAAGGATGGGTTGGATTAGCTATGCCTGCAGGTAGTATTGGGTCACAGACCATCCTCCCTGATCCAGAACAGTCTGGAAGCCACTGAACTTCATTTGCATGTGTGTTTACAGTCTCTTTCTATGCGCTGAATGGGGTGGCTCTCTGGCCCACATTTCTCCACCTTGTTCATAGGGATGGAAAGTCTGTCAAATCTACTGCTGAATCAATACCCATTAAGCCCATAACATTTTCTTTATCTACTAGCCTCCTCAGAGCTCCATCGAAGAGGAAAATGAGGTGAGGGAGGAATGTTTCATTCTCCTCTGGGAGTCCAAGGCAGAGCTCCTAATGACCACCACTGTGTTTTCTAAAACTAGGTACAGGCTTCTTTCGAGTCCCTGTTTTCTGGGTGGAAGCCTGGCCCAGGAGTTCTCTGTAATTACATGGTGGCTCTGAGCTCCTATCCATTTTCAGAACCAGAAAAGTCAGCCACTTGAACCTAGACGTGTGACTTGGGAGAGAAACCAAGACTTCCTGTAATGTCCTTGATATATGTTTTGTGTTCTTCATAGAACACAATGCATATTTATATCTGTGTCATTATACTTTGATCATAATCTATGCATGATTTTAGAGTCTGAGTTTTGTCGATGCTGGTGGTAGTGGTAGTGATTTTGTTTTTATAACAGAATCTCTCTGCACAGTCCAGGCTTGCCCAAAACTCACTATGTCACTCAGACCTCAGACTAGCCTCAAACATGTGACAATCCTCCTGCCTCAGTCTTCCAAGTGCTGAGATTACTGCCATACCCAGGTTGTGATTTGCATTTTCACAGGCCAACACCTTATGACTTTTCCACATTGACATTGATTTTTCGTTAGCATGGTTTTTAACAGCTGCATGATTATTACATGTACAAGATGTATCCTAGTCTCCTTAACCATTCTGTTACTGTTGACCAATCAGGGTGTTTCCATCATATCTCTGCTCTTAATGCCTACTCTCTAATGAGTTGATTGTCTACTAAATACAGATTATGTGCCAGGCCCAGGGCTGAGAGCTGGATTGCAAAAAAGCAAGCAGACAGGGCCAACAGAAAGCAAGCTGGGAAACCTCTGGGTCTAGGGCAATGGCTCTGTGTCTAGGGCAATGGGTGTAGGTGCAAAGAACTTTACATGCTGTGCAGGGAGCTGAGTTCAGGACTCCAGGACTCAGGAGCAGTGGGGGCAGCCTTCAACAGAACTTCCCAGTGAGTTTCTCCCCCTGCTCTAGCAAGCTCCATGACCTCAGACAAATGGTTTAACCCCAAACTCTCATTTTCTTTTTCTCAAAATTAAGAATGCTAATTGATCTGCTACCTACCTTTCGGGGTTACCATGAAAATCAAAGTGGGCTAGTCAATACTAGTTTTGGCAAAGTGCAGTGTGAAGCACTGTGGCACAAGCAAGTCCTTGTAGAACTGAAAGAAATTCCTCTCTCCTCAGAAACCTGTCTGGGAGGAAATGGGCGGAGGTGGGGGATGCTTCCCTCTCCTGGGCGTCTTCAAAACAACAATAATGAAGAGCCATAAGAATCTTTGGGGAGAAAGACAGTGAGATAAAGGAACTTGGTGTGAGGGTTTTGGAACCAGTTCTCACTCTTGGAGCATCATATATAATCCATACATGTATAGACACACACTCCTTGAGAATGCACTGCATCATTCTGCATAGCTTTGAATGAGCATGATCTCATCGGATCCCCGTTCCCTCTATGAGAGGGAAGCAACGCCGTTAGCATTCCCACTTCACGAATGTTGGACTTTTAAAGCAGAAGTTGGTTGTTGAGAGGATGCCCTAAGCTTTTCTTCATATCCCTCCAGAGACAGGCAGGAGTTCAAACTGGCACCTCTAACAGGGAGAAAAGGACACTGGGAGATAAGCCAGCATCCCCCTCCAGTTCCCAGCATGTCCCCTGGCACGGGGACGCAGGAAGGGTCCCTGGTCATGGGATCTTGCCTGTGGAGGTCTACATAAACGTGCAGTGACCCCAGAAAGCTAGAAAGGGCAGGCCTCCCACTCTCTCCTAAATGGACAGAGCATCCCCAGGGGCTAACAGATGAAAGGAAACCTAGGATGCTTGCAAGGCTGTAACAGATTCCCAGTTGTCTTGGTAGGGCAAACCCCGAGGCTAGGAAGGTAATTCCATCCTGAGAAATGCCTCTTATTGCTTTGTTCTGGTTTTCACTTCTAATTTGAGACAACAGGATAAATAAGCAAATAAAAGTCTTCATGCAAATATCAGAGTCTTAGAGAAGAAGAAGCCTTGGGCTCTGACATTCTCTGCATTTTTTGGCCCTGAGCCTTTGGAAGTCACAATTGCCTATTGAGGGAACTTGGGCTACAGATGCCAGCAGAGCCACATTGTCTTTACCCAAAACAAACCCATCCCTTCCGAGGTCCAAATCCTGGACAGAAGTATTGGGTGGAACAGTGGGGGGCAATCAACCTCACCCCGGCTGGCACTCTCTGATGGGTTTTCGGAAGGCTCAAGGGGACTTGGTGGAGACAGCTCGCTGAAGTGCTTGCCATGTATGCTTGAAGACCCGAATTTGATCCTCAGAACCCACACAAAAAGCCGGGCATAGTGGTACAGGCTTGTAGTTCCAATGCAGGGGTGAGGGGGAGTGAGGACAGGTGAAACTGGAGCTCGTTGGCTAGCCACCCTGGTCCATGTGGTGACCTTGTCTCAAAATAAGGGGAGCAACTGAGTCACAGCACCCAAGCTTGTCCTCAGACTGCCACATGCATGCACACACATATGCCCCTGTATGAGTGTGTGTATGCTGTATACACACACACACACACACACACACACACACACACACACACACACGCTCAAGCGGGATCTTGAGTCCCTGGGTTGTCCCATTGCCCATAGATGCTTGGGCACAGATCACTCGGGTCTCTCACCCTCTCTCTGCTCCCATCAAGCAGGGAAGTATTAGAAAAACTGCTGCACCTTTCTCTGCTTCAGCCTCCATAAACAGTCTTTTGAATCCATCTTTCTGTGAGCACTATTTATGCTATTGGTAAAGCTAACCAGTGGGGGGCGCCTGTCAGAAAGTGGCCTCACATAAGAAGAGGTAGTACAGCATTAAAAAGGAGGGTCTTCACCCAGAGGCCAGCTTCAGCTTACGAAATGGGCAAAGATATTGAGGACGATAGTGGACATTTCTTCATTTTGTTAGGTGGTGGCTGCCCCATGGAGGGAAGTGTGGAAAGCGAAGCTCTTAGGACCAATGGGATAAAACAGGGTTTTTCAGCCCTGGCAGGCTGGTTACTGCTGGCAAACCAGATGGCCATGCTATGCCACGTTCTCTGCTGTTGTGATATCCCAGTGTCCCTCAGAAAGCATCATTGGAAGCAGCTCCTGGCTTTGTCTTCCTTGGGCTGTGGAGAAGGTTTCTGTCACTCCCTAGAGGCAGTGTGCAGGAGACAGTGGGCTTGTGTTATGAGGAGTCACACGGAAGCTGACTCAAATACAATGACAAGATGTGTGGGCCATCCGGTTCATCACGCTGAGAAAATCCTTTCCAATGGCCACTTGGGGGGTTCTTGTCTTATTTTTATTAAGGGAAGATGGCATTTTTATGGTAAAATATATTAAAAAGTTCATTCTGAATTCTTTTCTTCTCCTTGAGCAGAGGGACAGTGGGAGGCAGAGGCCCCAGGGATGGAGGACCTTCAGAGTGCACTGATTTCAAATTCTGTTAGCTGTAGGAGTCTCCTTTCCAGAAGAGTCTATAGGATATCAAAATATAAAGCTGATCAGGGTGGGGGGTGCTGTGGGTAAAGAGGGGGATGAGGAAAGTCTTTCCCAACTGGATCCCTCCTATTCTATCCCAAATCAGTCTCCATGGCACCAACCTATAATCCCAGGAGGCTGTGGCAATTCTTTTGATGATTGCTTTTTTTTTTTTTTTTTTAATCAACTCTCCCATCCAAAAACATGGAAATCTGAGTTCAGAGTAAGAAAGTTAACCCATCTGAGGACACATAGCTGGTCAGTGGTAGACTGCAGCCCCAGTGAGCCATGGGTCAGCCCTCTGAATGATGTGCCTTGGCACACTGGGGTGTGGCAACTGGGTCTCAAGGTTTCCCATGTGGGCAGGAGAGAGCTAAGGCTATTGGAGTTCCCACATTGAGGATGAAGAACAGGATGTAATGGTGGGTCTCATGGTCCCTATCAGGAGACGCTGAACAACTCAATCACATCCTGATATCATGACACGCTGCGTATTGTTTGGGAGATGCTCTGCCACGTGGGTGTTTCCATGATTTGAGGACAGGCTGCTGTCCTGTAGGGTAAGAGATCAGAGGACTTCTAGGGTGACATAATGTGATGTGTGTTTTATTTTGAGCAGAAGCATAGCACAGGCCCCAAGAAGTTGCTAGTGAGCAGGGGGAGGGAGGCTGAGGTGACTGTAAACACTGCGGGCTCCTCTGCCATTAATGACATCTAAGCCAGCTGTGGGATGTCTGCTCCAGCAAGGAACCCACCTGTTCCAGGTTGGCGTGTCAGCACCATTGTGAAATGCGTGGTATGAAAACGTTCAATAGCATTCAAAGCCATTATTAGCATTATCGCTGGATATTTCAACATTGCGTCTGCCAATGAAAGAAAAGGAAGCTCGGAGAGTCTTTGAATGTGATTTCAACTGCGGCAAAGTTTTCAATGTGCTGCTGCTGCCTGCACGCAAAGCTTCTTGTCAATGGAGATTACCAAGAGTTTGAAGAGAATGTATTGAAAACCTGGAGTCACAATCCCAGGAAGCCATTTGCAGGCTCAAAGCCAGGTTGAAAATGCTGTGCTTATGGGTACAGTGTTTATTGTTTAAGACTCAGGAACTACGGTCTACTGGCTAGTATCGACAGTTTAGGCAAATTTACGTTATATCCTCCCTAATGCTTTGTATTTTCTTCATTCTTTCAAAAAAGTATGGATTGAGAGCCAGGCAATATTCTCGCTCCAGAGAACATAACACTGGACAAGCAAAGCCTCTGTCCTCTTGGAGTTGACATTCCAACACAGAGAGACAAAGAGCAAGCGATAAAATAAATAAATGCCACATGTCAGGTGATGAGTGTGATGGGAAAAGTAAGACAGGAGAAATCAGGGGGCCGGGGCAGGCCTCGTTAGAAGACAGCACTGAGCAAAGGGGCCGGGGAAGGAAAGAAGGAAGCAAGATAGATGTGTGGGGAAGAGTGCTCTGTCGGAGCGGAGAGCATGTGTAAAGGCCCTGAGGCAGAGAAAGAGTGCCATGTTCCAGCGTAGGAAGGGGCTTCAAGGCTAGAGAGGAGTAAGCATGGCAGAGCAGATGATGTCGGAGATGGTGGAGTCTAGATGGTAGAGAGGAGGGATGGAAGACACCTTGAGAACACTGCTCCTCCTATCAGTGAATTGGAAGACACAAATTTGAAGACACAGAGTGACATCATGTGATGTGTGTTTCGTCTCTCATGTGAGCTGGCCTTGAAGACTCAGTGTGGCTGAGAATGACACTGAACATCTGATCATCCCGCCTCCACTTCCTGAGTGCAGGCTTTGCAGGTGTGTGCTGCCACACTCGATTTATGTGGTGTTGGGGGTTGATTGAACCCAGGGCTTTAGGCAGGCTAGGCAAGTTCTCTGCCAACGGAGCTACATTCTAGCCCATGATGGAGGCTGTTTCAGGAAAACTCTGGCCACTGTGATAAGAAAAGCCTTGAAGAACAAAAGAACTAACTTAGAAAGCCGTTATAAGGATCCGATGAGGTAGTGATTGTAGTTGGAACAAAATGGTAGCTGTGATTGTGGCAAGTTTATAAATACAGGCTAAAGGTACAGAGCCGAAGATTTTTGTGACATTCCGTTTTATGGGATGTGTATAGATTTTACATAACACACACATAGACGATGGATGATGGATGGAGAACATGGAAGAGTCAAAGAAGACTCTTCAGGGTTGGGCCTGAGAAAACAACAGGATTATGCGAGACCTTAGTTGGGCTGGGAAGATGCAGGTAGCCAAGGCTGTAGTGATGGTGTGGAGGACAGGTGTGGACACACTGACACTCTGTTTCTGACACAGCCATCATGCATGTAAGCGGAGATGGCAGGCAGGCAGTTGGGTAAAAAGAGCCTGGAGCTCAGGGAGATTTTGTTTTATTTTTGTCATAATCATATAATGTTAAAAATATATGTAATGGGCTTCTCCTCACCACCACCTTTTCCTTTCAATTTAATTTGATCGAATCTAATACATCAGTCTAATATTTATCATCTATCAGCTTCTAATTGGTGTATCTACTACCTATCAATCAATCATCTACCACCTAATCTCTCTACCATCCAACTGCCCTCTGTCATCTATATCTATCTTCCTAATATCTGTCTGTCTCTCTAGCCCCCTCACCTGCCATCCACTTATTGTCTATGATCTATATTTATCTATCCTCTCTTGTCTGCCGTCTACCTATCCTCTATCAACTGGTCTATCTATCATGTCTCTATCTACCTTATAAGTCAGTCACTGGAGGGACACTCAAGTTCGCCCCAGTGTTTCATCAAGGATGGTCACTTTTTATGAAAAAGTTGGGGAAACAGAGTCTCAACAACTAGGACTCTGGCCCAGGCAGCCAGGAGTCCTGAGTTTGAATTTTGCTTTGTTGATGTAGAAATGGCAGTCAGCTGATGGCAGGGCACAGTCATGGCCAAGCTCCATTTTTTGCTGGCCTTGATTCTGATTGGCTGGAGGCTCATTATTTGGGAGTTTGTAATACAGAGAGTGCCTGACTGGAAGCCAGGGCAACCTAACCAGGGATTCCCCTGGTTTGCAGGTGCATTGGTGTTGGCTGCTCATCTTGGGACCCCCTAATCTGCATTTGCTTCACAAATGATTCCTGGTCAAAGGCAGGACTGAGATAAAGTGCCCTGTTCCTAGGCACTGAGGTGTGATGTGTGGCCTGCTGACCCTTAGATATCAGGGTAGACACAGAGGGAGAGTGTGAAATGTATTTGGTAGCGGGCCCTAGTGGCCCCCAGCATCCGGGCTCCTAACAGACTCCTCCTAGACCTAGAGCGATAGTGACCTTGGCTCTGACTCTGATCTTTTGGACTCACACATTTTTGTTAAGTTCTCACGTGGTCTTCGAGCTTTCCGTATCATCCCCCCCCAAAATCTTCTCTGGTTACATTAGCTAGAGGTGATTTTGTTGTTTGTGGTCATCAGTGACAACTGGCACTCAGAGCAAGGGTGAGTCCTGGACCTATGATTGACACCGTCCTCTGCAGCCCATCTTCTTGGCTTGATATGGAGTTAGAAGCCATTATACAAAGTAAAATGAGATAATACAGGACTGTCTAGCAGCTAACTCAGTGCTGGGCTATCAGCAATATAAAATGTAAACGATGTCATTGTTCCTTGACTGGCCTTTGTTGCTTCATCTCAGAAGTGGAGACAACAGGGAGTGATGCATCTCTCTCTCTCTCTCTCTCTCTCTCTCTCTCTCTCTCTCTCTCTCTCTCTCAATCTAGTTAGAGAACCACAGACTAGTTCACAAGGTCATAGCACCTGGGCCTGGTTAAAAGGCTGGAGGGTGAGAAGAGGCTAAAATTAGGGGAGTTGTGGGCCTGCTGGTGTCAGGAGTCTTGTTAGCTGGTCCATCACTCAGCCGATCACAGCATCAGTGGCTGATTCCTGAGCATCTGCAGTGTGGGGTACCACTCATCCATCAGCTCTAGTGCAGGCATGCAGACAGGAGCCACTGTGTGTGCCTGAGTTAGCCAGGGAGCAGTCAGCTCAGGGAGGGATGCCAAGGCAGCAAGGTGTCAGCTTCACCAACACCTGGCACCTCCAAGGCTGTATTAACAGGGGGTTGTCAATCTCCAGAGAGGAAAACAAGAGACAGAAAAGAGAAGAAACAATCAAGAATGAGACAGTAACAAGGGAGAGGTAGCGAGAGGCTGGGGGGGACTATTTTAAGTAATGCTTGATAAATTACCTGCCTGTTCTGGCCTCCTCATGAAGGAGATACCAGGGCTGATGTTTACATTTGACAACTCACCAAAACAGCATGCTGCAGGCATGACAGACCAAGGCTGAAGCAGAGAGCTATGTGCTTTCAGAGCAGGGCCCTGGTGGGGAGGAGAGGTGTCCATGTCTACTAATCACAGGTTTACATGTGACCACCTATGTAGTGCTGTGCACATACATGGAAATGGTCATGCACACAGGGGATGCGATAGTTAGACTCATTGTTATGTAGACACACAGCTCAAAGACCTGACCATGCCATGCTCCCACACATTGCAAGTGAGTCCTCTCCCTTCCGAGTCAAGGGAAGTGCCAAGACCCATGTGCTGGCTAAGCTGTCTTCCATAGGTGTGGGAGAACACCCACTTAGTGGTTGGGGAGGGGAGATGGGGCATCGCAGTCTTCCAGAAGTTAACATCATTGGCTAGATCTCTGGGCTGCCCTGGGGACTGCCCCGCAAGGCCCATTTAGCAAGTATAATTCATTTAACTAACAGCCTCCCATGCAAATAGTATGATCACTGTAGCAAAGGTATTTCTAAATAGGTATCAAGGTCTGGCTGGACCACAGCTCCTGCTTTTTCCTCCATTTTCTGGCATCAAACCCATGTTCTGCTTTCCAGAATAGAAGTGTCTGGACTCAGGTGGATCACATCAGACTACTCCCTCCCTGTAAAATATGGATGGCATATCCCACCCTCTGTATCTTCAGGTCCCATATGCAAGGGTTCAACCAATTGCAAGTCACAAGTCCCTGTGAAGTAGTGGGCACGGTAACATGTGCCTAGGATAGCACTGTAGGGGGTAAGGCAGGAGAACTGTAAGTTTGAGGCTAACCTAGAGTATATTGAGAGAACTTGCCTCAAAACGAACAATCATACATGCACACATATAATATACATGGAAATAAATATACTCCTATAATAACATGTACAGACTTTTCTTGTCCTTATTCTTGGAGTTCTTTAGTGTCACATTGATTTGAGTATGATAAGTAATCTAAAGATGATTTAAAGTATACAGAAAGATATGTGTAGGTTTTCTATGAGGGTCTTGAGTACTCTTGGATTTTGTAAGGGAGAAGGAACCCTGGAACCACTCCCCAGCAGATACTGAGGGAGGACTCTGTACCTACTTCCAAGCTACAAGATGGTATTAAGAAGAGCTGTGAAGACCTCAGTTGGTAGGACAGCTTTGTCACCCTGACACAACCTATAATCACCCGAGAAGAGAGTCACAGTGAGGGATTGTCTACATTGGGTTAGTGTGTGTACATGTCTGTGGGACAGTGTCTTAATTAAGTTAGTTGATGTGGCCCACTGCAGGTGGACCCATTCCCTAGGCAGGAGTCCTGAACTGTATAGGAGTGGAGAATTCAAGCTGAGCACAGGCAAGCCACTCACACGTATGCATTCATTTCTCTTTGCACTTGACTGTGGTTGTGATGTGACTGGCTGTCTAAGTTCCTGCCTTGACAGGAACCTGGAGGTTAAAATAAACTCTTTCTCCAAAAAGTACTTTCTGTCAGAGTACTTTATCGCAGCCACAGAAAGGAAACCAGGTCATCTGGAGTCCCTCCTGTGACTTTGAGCAGAATGCCTACCTTTACTCCTTGGTATTCTTGTGCTGTTATGGACTTGGTGTTTATGTGACTCAAAAATTCAGATGGCTCAGAGGTTAAGAGCACTGTTTCATCTTCCAGAAGACCCTACGTTGAATTCCAGCATGTAGAAAACCCGAGTTCCATTTCCAACATGTATGTGCAGCCAGCAACCGTCTGTAACTCTGGTTCCAGGGGTTCCAGCGCCTTCTTCTGACCTCTGTGGGCGTGCATAGTGTGCACATACATACATACAGACAAAACTCCCGTACACATAAAATAAAAAATCTTTTTTAAAAAAAGGGTGCTAGGAAAGTTCCCAGGAATCCACAAGGATAACCCCACCTTAGGCAACTAGCAGTAGTCGAGAGGGTATCTGAACTGACCTACTCCAGTAATCAAATTAGTGAATACCCTAACTATCATCATAGAGCCTTCATCCAGTAACTGATGGAAGCAGAAGCAGAGATCCATGGCCGGGCACCAGGCTGAGCTCCAGGAGTCCAATCAGTGAGAGAGAGGAGGGATTCTATGAGCAAGGGACATCAAGATCATGATGGGAAAATGTACAGAGATGGCCAGCCAAACTAACGGAAACCCATGAACTATGGACCAATAGCTGTGGAGCCCCCCATGGGACTGGACTAGGCCCTCTGGATAGGCGAGACAGTGTTTAGCTTGAACTGGTTAGGGAGTGCTCAGGGGGTGGGATCAGGATCCATTTCTGGTGCATGAGTGGGCTTTTTGGAGCCCAGTGCCTATGATGGGATATCTTGCACAGCCTTGTTGCAGCGGGGAGGGGCTTGGACCCACCTCAACTGAATGTACCAGGCTCTGCTGACTCCCCAGGGGAGACCTCGCCTTGGAGGAGGTGAGAATGGGGGGTGGGCTGGGAGGGGATGGCTGGGGGGCAGGAGCGGGGAGGAGATGAGGATCTGTGGTTGGTATTTAAAATAAATAGAAAACTTCTTAATAATAAAAATAAAGTCCAGTACTGTAATCCTACTCCACAAGATGATGGTATTAGGAGACCTTCAAGAGTCTCCTTGATGCCATTAGAAAAGAGACCCAAGAGAAACTCTTTACCGTGGCCACTATGTGAGGACACAGCAAGAAGTGTTGCTGTCATCTATGAGTCAGGAACTAGGCCCTCAGCCATGGGACACTGAATCTGCCAGCTCCTGATCCTGGACTTTCCAACCTGCAGAACTATGAGAATATGAAGTTTCTGATTCCTGAGTCCCCCAGTCTGTGGTATTTTGTCATTACAGCCCCAAGAGATAAACATAGGCACTAACCCCGCTGTACAGGTCCAGTGAGAGAAACGGCACACGTCAGGGTGCTTTGGAACCAGACTGCCACACTGGCTTGTTACACAAATGATATCCAGTCTGGGGAACTTGTCTTTCCAGGGCAGTGCTGGAGCTAACTGGGAATTGGGCTGGCAGCTGATGTGTGCTAGCAGTCTGAGACTATGTGGGCAGAAATGGACAGACTGGTGTCTTTTCTGGAAACCAGACCATTGTCATAGACTTTACAGTAAACCCAGTCTCCCTCCTCCCTTCCTTTGCCCCTGCTCATGGGGTGTAGGACAGCCTAGACATCATGAGGAGTGATGGTCCTAAAGCTTCCTGAAATCTCACTTGTGGAAGCTCAAGGCTGAGCTGTATTCCTGAGTCCTCCCTAAACAGCAGGGCATGCATCAGTCTCCCAGGGAAGAGGAGGCACCTCACCCAGAAGGGCCCAGGCCTCCTGAGAGGAGAGCAAGGCTGAAGCCTGGCTTCTCATGGAATCCACTGCTGTTGAGCTGCCCCCACAACACCTGGGCCTTCTTGTCTTCCTGCCTCAGCAAAATGACATGGGCCACATGTGGAAGACCTTTGGGAACACACACAAACAGTTGACATGGAAATGTGTGATCCAGGAGGACCCTTTGGAACTCCCGCATGACATATGTCCTGAAGTCGGCATGGGAACTGGAGACCATGGCTCACACAGGGCTCAACTCCAAATGCGTCACTGGGTCTGCAGGCCAGCCCAGATCTCCACCATGCCCTCAGCTGTCTTCTGGACCTCTCTCTGCTTCTCTGACTACAGAGACTGACATCTGTAATACAGGGATGCCCTGGAAGGGTAGACACCACCACATGTGAGCCTCCAGAGGACTCAGCAAGTCCCTCCCAGGCCTTGTCCAGTACCGAGGAGGTGAGCAACTAGAGAAACTGAGACAACACACAGCCAGCTGGGCTAGTAATAGGGAGGACTGTGCTGAACTGTTTTGGCCTCCTCGGGGCTGTGATTACCAGATGTGAGGGTTAGCTCGGACTCACTCCTGTTCTCCAAAACCTGCCTATCCAGATACTTCTGATGGCCAGGGTTAGGGAGAGGGAACAGACCCCTGAGCCACAGAAGAGAAACCGGCAGCAATACTTTTCATCTCTGAGCCAGCTGCTTCCTTCCATGGGGGAAAATGGCCCAAGCATTAACTCTCCTCTGATGCTCACTGAGCTCAACACGCAGACCCAGTGGGGAACCATGTAATAGAACATTGTCTTCCAAGTTCCGAGCTGTCTCCTAGGACTCCAGAAGGCCAGCGTGGCTGCCTGCCCAGCATGAGCCCCACACAGATTTCTGCAGTATTATTACATTCTTAGCGCTTAGAATCCGCCTGCTTTTCAGCCAGTGGACAAACAGATTGGACTCGAGGGAAGAAATGCTTCGCTGTGGAAGGGTGCTGAACCTGGATTAAGGGTTCCAGGTTCTAGTCTCCTTAGTGCGGTGTCTCTGTGATTTCATATCTGCAAGAAGAGATGAGCAAGGTCTGTTACGGAAGGTACAAAATCGGTTTGAACAAGGGACAAAATGGCGTAAGTGTGGAATAGCTAGTGTCAAGTGTCCTCTGAAGCCTGCAGGTAGCTGCCATGGCCACCCCACAGTACAGCTGAGCAGTGGGTCACCACCCAGGAGCTGCCACACCTGGGTCACTTAGGTGCACAATGTTGAGAGCTATTTGTCTTTGTTGTTGTTGTTGTGTTGTTGTTGTTGTTGTTTTAAATACAAAAATGCTCAGACGCAAATCCCAACACACGGTGCTGAGAATAGTCTAATCGCTCCTCAGGGCACTTTCCCTCATGGAGAAGTGTCTGATAATGCTCTGTGTCTTAGGATCAAATCCTACTCTCCATTTTAGAAGCCTTGGGTCCCAGATTTTACAGTAAGAACAGCCTAGACTCGCCCCTCCTTTCCCAGAGGGGAGGCTGAAGCTAGCCTACCCCGTTTGTTGGGTGAGTTTTTCTGGCTGGGGAGACAGCTTTGAAGTCTCTGGTTCTGTCCCCACACAGGGTACAATTGGCTGCAGCTCTTCCTCACTTGGGTATGCACACCCCTCCTGTGGGATATATCCAATAAGTGACTTGATCTCAGGGCTGGCACATGGTCGAGCTGTCACAGCTGTAGCTGCCTTGGCCATGCACCCCTACACCCCAATTAGGAGCTTTCCAGTCACTTAACTCCACCATGGGCTTGGAGCCAAAATGAACAGTCTCTTGTGGGTCCTTAGAGCTCTCTTCCTCCACCGATGCTTCGGTTGACTGTCACTCAATGGAGAAGGTAAGAGTTGGATAAATGACAGGCCTTAGGCACTCCTTCCCTGCCCAATCTTCCTCCCTCATCCCAAGAGCAGCATGTCCCTCCAGGAAGAAGCACCGTGGGCTCCGGGGGACAGGCTTTCTCACTGGTGTCTGTGTGGGGGTTACCCAGCACAGTCACAGGATACTACAGACAGTAAGACTCAGCTAAGAGACTCCTCAACCCGGCGGGCTCCTGGGTGGGGCTAGGTCAGGTAGGCCTATCCAGGGGATGACCAGTAGCAGTCTAGCTCAGTGGTTATAAATGCCTAATCCTTGGAGTTGAACACCCTTGGTCCTAAGTAGAGGCTTTAAAAGTAACTGTCTGGCTGTAGGCAAGGTAGTTAGCACCCTCTCTGAGCCTTGGTATTACAGTCTTTAAAATGGATGAAATAATGCACTGTACCAGCCATGCTACTTGATGAGGACTTGATGAGCATGTTGATAAAAGTTAAGCGTTTACCAAGTACTCCTTAAACAGTTGGTACTTAGTGAGTGATGCTATTGTCATTATTCAGTTGGCCTGTGTGTGTTAAGCAGCTTCCTAGCATGGTAACAAACAACTGAGTCCAGGAGTGTGATGCAAAACAGATTTTAATTTGACTCACAATTTGGGAGGTTTCAGTCCAAGTTAGTCGGCTCAGTGCTTTGTGGCTTAAGGGAAGGGAGACTGTTCTGGAAGGCATGAATGGGAGCAAAGCTCCTTATCACATGACCAAGAAGTGAAGAAAAGGATAAAGGAGCAGGGACCCCACATCCTCTGGAAAAGGATGCTCAGAAGACTTTGCTGTGACAAAATGTCCAAGGAAACAACTTACTGAGGAAGAGGTTCCATCTTGCCTCATGCTGTCAGACATCTCAGCTCAGGCCAGTGGACCTGCTGCTTTGGGGCCAGTCACGAGACAGAATGTCATATGGTAAAGGGACTGCTCATCTCAGGGTGGTGGGGAGCAGAGAGACCTAACGCTGTGACCTTTTAGTACAATTCCTCATGTTGTGGTGACCATCATCCCCCCAAACTGTAAAATTATTTTCGTTCCTACTTCATAACTGTGATTTTGCTACTGTTATGAATGGTAATACAAATATCTGGTATGCGATCCCCTGATGGGGTCGTGACCCACATGTTGAGAACCACTAGCTTAGAGGGAAGCAGGGTCCCAACAACAACCCCTTCAAGGATACCTCTTCATACATTCACCTTCAGAGTAGGATTTCAATGTTTCCATTCAGAAAGACCCATAGCACGTGGTGATAGTAGAGATGTAAGGAAGATGCTATGGCCCTGTCCTGAAGGGTCATGGAGGAGGAGGGGGCTGCTGTGTCACAAGGACAGAATGAAAAGGTCAAGTGTCAGGATGGGTTGAGGGAGATGCTACTGAAACTCATGGCCCAGACAGAGGCAAGCCATGGGAAAGGAACACCAGGGCTGAGTCTGCATAAGCTGGTGAGTGGATAAGGGTCTATGGAGTGGGGGGGGGGGTCTAGCGCAACACGGGAAGGGGTGTATGCTTTGCACTCTCAGGGGCTTGCAAGTCACCCTTGTTCCTAGAGAGAAGTGGGTGGCTGGGGGCAGAACTAGCTCACAGAAGACTGTGTGTATGTACCCAGAAGCTAGGTCCTGGTACACAGGAGATTTTTGGTCAACACTGTAACTGAACTAAAGGATAGCACAAGCTCTGGAAGATTTAAGCCAGGGGGTCCCTCTGGATAACATGGAGAAGGTGCCCACAAGAGGATTCACCCCCAGAAGCTTGACCCAAGGTGATGGAACAAGTCCTCCAGAGCTGTGGAGCTGCAGAATACTGTGTCCTGCTCCAGGAGGTGTGGCTTTGGCTCCCGCACTCCAGCTCCTCAGAGGAGCGGAGCTCTGACAGGTGAAGCCATGCTAGCAAAACCCTCTGTGAGGTCAAGAGTTAGTTACTCATTCTGTAAAGAGGCACAGAGGTGAGGATGAAGGAGGTGGGGTGGCGGATGGACCGCTTGTCCTCCAGCTGCTCCCTGTGAGGATAAACAGCTTGTGTGAATTCAAAGCAGCAGCTCATCTGACAGAGCCACGCCGCACTTCAGTCCCCAGCCTCCATGCAGAGGACTTCGGCCTAACAGCTCAAGGAGTGCCCTGTCCTTCAGGGGTTCCTAGGTTTCCTATTCCCAGAGACAGCAGAGATGAGAGGCTCTGGCTGCACCAGGCCCTCCTCCAGGTTGGTGACCGCAAAAGCATCCTTCAAGGTAGACTGTGGGGCTTCAGCCTGAGCTCTTGTCTCACTGTCAGGAGCCAGCATATGGCTTCCACCCTCCCTGGGACCAGGTGTGTGGTTGTGAACAGACAGAAGGTCCAGGTGCCAGCAGTGGGCCAGAGGCTGGTGACAAGCAGGAGGATGACCTCCAATAACTAGAGTGAGGAGGAGTGAACTGCCAGGCAGAAGGGAGCCAGGTTGCCCCTTTTTCCCTCTCCCACCCTCCAGGTCACTGACCCCTTTTGGTTTCATAGAGCATCCCAGGCGTAGAGTCCCAAGATGGAGTCCCAGCAAGCCAGGTGTACCAACTCTTCCTTGTAAACATTGGTGTTCTGACAGAAACGATGGGATGGCCTCCTTTGAAGTGAAGTTGGAAGGCAGAAACCCTATTTGATACAACAAACCCTTGTTCATTCGTTCATTCGTTCATTCGTTCATTCATTCATTCATTCATTCATTCATTGTATTCTTAGTACCTACACATGCCTGGCCCTGGTTTAGCCTCTGGATACAGCACACAGTGGCCCTCACAGTAGCATCCACACCTTCTGGAAGCAGAGGGTCACTGTATGCTGGCTGTGCATCTGACTCAGAGCTGAGCAGCAGAGAGCCCCAGAGTTGTTGTAGACTTCTGCTTTCAGGAACTCACATGCCAGGATAGACAGGCTGGCCCTGGTGAGATGTGATCTGCCTGCTGGCATAGGTCCCCAAAGACAGTACCAGTGACCCATTGAAATCTCTATATCCTGAAAAGAGGGGGTGTCCCCTTATTCTCTCTGAAAACTCTCTCTTTTTCTAGTACTCTTTGTACCAATATGGCTGTCCTGGTGCCTAACCTGACCCTCTGTAGCAGCAAGGAATTGAAATTTTATTTGTTTGTTTGTTTATTTGTTTATTTAATGTGGGTGTGCAAATGTCCCAGTGCATGAATAAAAGTCAGAGGACTGCTTGCGGAAGTCTGTTCTATCCTTCTAGTGTGTAGATCTCAGGGAATGAACTCAGGATGTCAGACTTGGCGTTAAGTGCCTTTACCTGCTGAGCCAGCTTGCTGGCCCTCTTGCTGCGGTTTTTATTTATTTATTTTTTTGCATATGAATGTTTTGTCTGCATGTGTGTATGTGCACCATGTACATGCCTGATGCTCATGGAGGTTAGAAAAGGGGCATTGGATCCCCAGGAACTGGATTTACAGATGGTTGTTAACCAACACATGGGTGCTAGGAACAGAATCCTGGTTCTCTTTTGAGCAGCAAGTGCTCTTAACCTCTGAGCCATCTCTCCAGTTGGCTGCAGTTTTAAAACAATTCCATACTCAATTTAGTTGCAATGGTCATTTCCCCAGAAGCTTCATTCATGTGTTTACTATGAGAGAAGATAGCTGGAGGCTGGATGGAGTCCTGGAGCTGGGACCCCATGGATCCAACCAATGGGGCCATACGTTTACTTACCCAGCCCTCATTCCTCCATGGGGGACAATGACATCTACTATATGCAACATGGTGTTGCGAAACCTCTTAATAGGTACGAAGTCACAGTAATAACAGCCGTGTCTATCTTTCATTATGAGCTTGCTGCATGCCATGCTAGGTCAAAGGGTTTTGTACCTGTTCTCTCTCCACTGAGCTTGGAAAGACTGACAGCTTGCCCATGGCTACATGAATAGACAATAACAAGGTCCAGATTTGAACCCAAGTTTGAACCCAAGCTAAGTGCAAGGACTGCCCAGCACTAACTACCCACAAAGCACCTCACAGATTTATGAGGTGAAGTGCCCACAGCCGTATACGGTAATGGCCCTCCTGCAAATATGGCCCTGCGTGGAATGCACTTCAAGCCATGAGCCCCAACGCTTGTGCCCTCCTTGTCTCACTTCCTTCTGATGGGGGCCCCTTCCTCCCCATCTACTTCAAGAAGCGGGGCGCACAGGAAAGCCGCACTGTTGATGCAAGATTCATTCATTTTAATAAAAGTTAAATGTCCTCAGCACCATTTCCATCCACAAACCATCAATATTTCAGGACTATTGCTCAGCCCAGGGTGGCAGAGATGGCCCCCTCCATGCCTGAATGGCAGCTTCTAGTTAAAAGTTCATCACAGAAAATTTGATGCCTAATAAATTGGAGCCTTCCCTGCTTTAAATCATTTTTAAACCACGATTGCCGCACAAAATATAATTATTACAAACTGGTCATTTGTAACAGAGAAATCTCATTAAAACGATTCCATGCTGGAAAGGCAAGTGGGAGGAGGGAGCGAGGAGGAGGCAGTGGCAGTCTGGGGAGGAGGGGACGACTGACTGGAGGCTGGGAGGCTGGGGAAGGGTGGGAGAGGGCTGGAGGGTGCTCTTAATTACAGATTGATTATTTCTGGTGATTGAGCATGGAATATAATCAACTCAACATCTCTGGGCTGGAGCAGAAGCGAGGACAGGCAGAGGGGCAATGATGGGCAGATCCGGATTGTTTTCTATTCTCAGCCCAGCAACCAGCTAAGGAGCAGTTTGGATGGGGCACGTGCCAGCCTCCCTCCACCACCCTACTCAGATATCTGGCAGTTCCCTGGCCTGGGGAGGTGACTGCTATGGATCGGGGACTGTGGAGCTGGTTCTAGTCTATTTAGTCCCCAACAGAGGAAGGACACTAAAGACATTTCATTGTTGCTAAAAAGTGCTGGGTTCCTTAACAGGGAGGTAGAAGGCAGGGGTTTGAGTCCTACCTTTCATCCTCTTCAGCTGGTACCTTGGGATTGTTTTGCCCAAAGTATATGAGCTTAGGTTTCCTGATGATTGAAACAAGCTGAGTTTTGTACACACACACACACACACACACACACACACACACACACACACACACGAGTTTGTGGGACCCTCACCAAATATAAGGTACACATATATCACGACCACTTATACAGAGCTAGTTCTGGCAGAACCACAGGATTAAAGTTCCCCAGCAAAGCAAGAGGCTTAGAAAGCAACTACAGTAACACATGGTGAATCCTCTTTCAGGAGGACGTTTAACACAAGGCATATTTCCCTCCTCGGGGAGTGTCAGGTCCTGTGGTGGGGTAGGTGTCCTTCCTCCAGGTAAGACAGGAAGGCTGTTGAGAGTGCAGAGAGCAACCTGTGCTGGTGCCTGGCACTGCTGAAGAGCAGTGGGCTCTGGGTGTGCACATGAGGTAAGCCAGCATCCTTGGTTTGTTGATTTGCCCTTTATCAGCATTGGGGATGAAGCCCAGGGCCTCACATGTGCTAGACAAGTGTTGTACGACTGAGCAAACCTCACGTCCCGTATCAGTTTCCACTCTCTTCCATCACCCATTCCAGAACTTCAAACAAATACCAGGAACGTCATCCAGGATCATCCTTCATCCTTCATGGGAGGCTGTGGAGGAAATCTGCCTGCAAAAGTTACTAAGCTTGCCTGGGCATAGCAGTGCATGCCTTTAATCTCTACACTCAGGAGACAGAGGCAGGCAGATCTCTGAGTTCGAGGCCAGATTGGTCTACACAGATAGTTCCAGGCCAGCCAGGCCAACACAGTGAGAGCTTGTCTCAAACAAAACAAAATTCCAGTCCTTTGAACGTAAGTACATAGAACTCCACTGACATACCCCTCCCAGGTCACTGCCCTCCCGCATACTTGCTTCTGCATCCCACACACCCCATGCCACAATGCCACTTGAATTGTTTCTTCTCCCTCCCCTTGCTCAGCGCAGTGCACATCTCTCAAGTTCTGGCTCCTCGCCAGCTCTGAGGAATACCTAGTGGAAATAGCTCCTGGCCTCCAGGGCAGTGCTGGAAACCAGTTAATACACGTGGCCTTGGTCTCCCTTGGAGGATTTTTGGGAACTGGGAAAAGCCATCCCCAGGGGCATCTACCTCTGCTGCTTCAGGTCCCAGCTGTAGACCATCAATCAACCCACAGAACAAGTACAGACAGCCTAGACGTTTCCTGAAGGCAAGGACACGGTTGCCTCGATTTTCCCTGTTTCTGCCTTACACATAGAAAAATCAACATTCTTGGGGCAAAGATCTCCCCGCAGACACCCTCAATCCCACCATTGTACCACACACTGGACATGGGACCATCATGTCTAACTGTGGCCTTGAGTAGGTCATATATTCTCTCTGGTCATAGAGCTTCCTCTTCCATAACTTGGATATGACAACAAGAACTGTTTCTAGAAGACACATTGGCATGATGGGACCATTAGAATTAACAGCATCATGACCCTTAGTCACGATGTCCCTGAGTCATGCTTGAGGGACGACTTCTCAATCTTCCCTTACAGACAGGGGGAGGTACTCAGGCTGTGTCCACAGTGAGCCTTCATCCCACACTGGAAGCATCTCTCTGTGATTGGCTAGCAGGCTTGGCCCCCTGCAGGTTGGGCTAGTTCAAGGTGGGTGGACACCCGGAACCCACAGAGGAGACACCTGGGTACATGTTCACAGGATTGTGGGTAGCTGGGAAGAGCCACCCCCCTCTCCTCCCAAATAGCTGTGCAGCAGTGGGGGGGCAGTGGGGACAGGCCACTCATGTGGCTGGAGGTGGGAGCGCCTGAGGGTTGCCAGGGAAACATGACTGCGGGAGCCCCCAGCCATTCGCCTCTTTGCCATGGAGACAGTGAGCTGTAGGCAGCAAGGGTGGCAGAACAGGTGGCCCCCACCACGGGCTCCAGGAAACCACAGTGCAGCCTCGGCCTTTTGCTAGGGGAGGGAACAGTCTTGGGATCAATTTTCCGATTACAAAACTGTGTTCAAATGTCAATTTCTTCCCTCCTGCTTGTGAGTTTTCCCCTCCATTTCATCAATCCACTCCCCTCCTCTCTTGTTTCCAGGCTTGCATTTCATGTCAGCACAACACTGGTCTTTGAAGAATGAAGTTTGGCAGCAGTTGAGGGCCGGCTATGACCTCATACTGTCTGGCATTTTCAGAAAAGATGTCTTCTGATTGAAGGAGGGAGGGAGGCTTAGGGTGAGAGGGCTAGAAATAGGAGCCGGGACGTCTAGATGCACAATGGGCGTGCTGCCCAGTAGGGCGTCTGGGTACTCCTGGTTCAACCTCTGGCTCATTGCATCTGACCATCAACATTAGCCAACCAGCAGTTTCCTGAAAACTCCTCAAACTTCTCCCATGGCCCACCCCATGGCTTCCAGCCCATCCTCAGGTACAGGGAAGGGACTGGTTAAAAAAAATGACTGGCATGTGCTTGCAGGTATAGGGCAGCAGGATATAGGGTTTCACAACGCTCTGGACAAACACTACCCTTAGCCTTCTCCACAACTCAAGCTCCGGGCACCCAGGCTCATGAAATGGGGAGGCACTCAGATGGCTCAGGATGCCTATCAGGGCTGCAGCTTATGGAATGGCCCCTTCCCACCCTCTCCTTCTTGCCCTTGACCCTGACCTCACACTTATTTTTCAGGCCCTCTGATGAAGCTAACGCATAGATGTTGGATTTTGTCTCTTTTTGTTGACTTGAAAGTAGAAAAGGGACTCTGAGGTGAGGAGGAAGGAGTCTAAAGGGAGATGGACGTCAGGTGTGGAGGTGTGCGCCTCTAGTTCCAATACTTAAGAGGCAGAGACTGGTGATTTCTGTGAGTTCAAAGCCAGCCTGGTCTACGTAGTGAGTTCCAGGCCAGCCAGGCTACATAGAGACCTTGTCTCAATAGATAGATAGATATAGATAGATAGATAGATAGATAGATAGATAGATAGGGTGGAGTTGAGAACAAGAGAGAGAGAGAGACAGAGAGAGAGAGACAGAGAGAGACAGAGAAGAGAGAAAAATGCTATGTGTGTGTGAAAGCAGAATGGGAAAAAGAAACCCTCAAGGTTGAGGACAGAAATGGGAGAAAGTGATGGGGGGGGGTGACTGTGAATAAAGTAATATTACACACACACACACATACACACACACACACACACACACACACACACATCATAACAAAACACAATATTCTGTACACTGACTAGACAAAGAATGGCAGAATAAAAGAGTCCTTGACTATTCCACCAGATAAGCAGAGGACTAAGAGCTAGAGACCCACAGAACCTCGGGTTCGTAGGATCCAGTCTCGGCTGCTACCGTGTCCACTCCCACCCCTCTGTCACTGACCAGCCCCACCCCTGGCTCCTCATCCCACTGACACAGCCTCTTCCTTCTACTCTGGGTTCCAGGTTGTCATCTAGCACACCCTTCCCACTCGCTGGGCCATCTGTCCATCTGCCTGGTCATCTAGCTTGTCTCCTGACTGTCGGATGTTCAAACCCTGGGCTGTGACAATCATATCTGATCATTAATAATGCAATAATGGAATAGTGACTGGAGAGACACTTGGCTAATCAGCTAGCACAGGCTCATTATTGGCACAGAACAATCACAGCTATGTAATAGCAGATCCCAGGAAATTTCAATTAAACCTGGAACTTTGTTAGGGTTTCATTTCATTTTCGGCACGGTGCAGGATGGCGTAATTGCAATCAGCTAAAGCCACTGCAAATCTCTTCCAAAAGAGCCCCTTCCCCTGGGTGTGCGCAGGAATTAAGCCTCGCTCTTCCTTAGTGCCTGCCCATCTGATTCCTGAGCTGGTTAATGAACTCCTTCTCTGCCCTGAGGAATATTCCACCCGAGTCTCTGGCTTCCCTAAGCATGGGATCACCCTGGCTTCTGGCTGCATGGCAGATGACACTACAAATCTGCACTTTCTAGGAGCTTGGGGTGTGCTAGCCAACTGTACTAACTTCTTTATGGGAATTATTACCTTTAAACCTCACTACAGCGGATTGAGATTCTGATTCATAGCATTAGTTCAAAGAAGGTACAAAACTGCTTTGGGTTATACACACCTAATATTACCGGTGTAGTCAGAACACAAAGCCAGACCTGCCTAAGTCAAAGCCCGTGATTACTAGCTTTTCCATCTGGCCTCTTTTCTTCCATTCTCATTATCTCGTTCATTTTTTTCATTCTCTCATTCATTCTTTCATTCTCTTATTCACTCATCCCCCCCACTCCCCCCCCCCCCCCCCCCCCCGTGCTGTTCCTCTCTCTGTGTATTGAGCACCAAATGGGCCTCATAGATGTTGGGAACTGGACGGTTCCTGTTAGGTCCTTGATCTTCAGTCCATGGTAGACAACCTAGGAAAGATTTAAAGGACCACTGGGGGTGGGTGGGGGATAGATCAGTTGGCAAAGTACTTGCTGCACAACCATAAGGACCCAAGTTCAATCCCCAGAATGTACATTTTAAAACCAGCTGTGGAGCTAGAGAGGTGGCTCAGAGGTTAAGAGCACTGACTGCTCTTCCAGAGGTTCTGAGTTCAATTCCCAGCAACCACCTGGTGGCTCACAACCATCTACAATAAGATCTGGTGCCCTCTTCTGGTGTACAGACATATATGCAGGCAGAACACTGTATACATAATAAATAAATCTTTTTAAAAAATTAAATTGAGAAACTGGATTTAAAAAACTTTTAAAACAAAACAGTTGCAGTGACATGCTCTTGTGATCTCAGTGATCAGAGAGGCTGAAACAGGCAGATCCCTGAGGCTCACACCAGTTAGCTTAGCTTACTCAGCAAGCTCCAGACCAATGAGAGACGCTATCTCAAAAAACCAAGGTGAATGGCTCCTGAGGACCTGATATTGACCTCTGGTCTCCACACATGCACACATATACAGGTGTGCCCACACAAACACGTATAGAGCAGCTGGCCAATCAATACCCCTCTCAGAATCCCTGGGGATGGAAATTAAAATTTTTCAAAGGTCTTTGGTAATTTTAAAGCCCACTGTCCCACTAGTTTGGGTATCCCTTTGGAATAGGAAGTGGCCCACAGGTTAAAAGCACAGGCTTTGGGGGCTGGCCCTGCCTTGAGATTATGTCACTCATGGTAAAATATGAACCTATCTCAACCGCAGTTCCTTATCTCCAAGCCAGGGAAAGATTGTGTGGGGTCAAAATGTCCAGTGGACTGTAGGAGAAAGCTCCAAAAGCATGTCCCATAATTGTTTGGGTCTTCAGTAAAAATCCTAAGATTGAGACAGACCTTGATTCAAACATCAAATCTGTACCTACCATGTATGTGACCGTGGTTTAGTGGAACTTTGTGCTCTCATTGATAGGAGGGTGATAATTGTGGCCAGTCAGGCGAGGATTCCAAAGGTGGTCCCTAACTCTCACATTCATCTGCTGCCTGTGCTTGAGCTAAGGGGCCACACACCCAGCTAGCACACAAGGGCCCAGGCCCATAGTATCCCCGCGTCCATTGACTCTTCCCAGCCCAGGGTGGCCCTTATGAGGTGCTCCTGTGTTTCAGTGATCATTTTTACCATCCTGAGTCTACTGTCTCTGAAAGAACAGGACCAATCCCCCATGCTAGATCAAGGCTGGCCACGCCCTGAGGACAATTGTCTCTGGCCATGACATGGGGCATGTGCAGAGGTGCAGTCTGGAGAGGTGTCAGCAGCTTCCCCATCTGAGAGCAGAGTGGAGGGAGAGTGGTGAAGGGGGGGGACAGAAAGCACCCTCCCTCCTCCTGTTTACCCCGGTCCCTCCCAGGGACACCTTGTGTAGCTCTGTGCCACTCTTCAAGGAGCAGTGTGGCACCGAGGCCAGAGCTTCTCCTAGAAAGTGTGCATTTGAATTCTGTTTCTGCCATTTCCAAGTGAACTTGGACCTGCAACCTCGGAGCTCATCGATGAAGGAGGCTGTTGTGAGCTTGGAAGCTCAGGCTCTGTTCTTCCTGCCTTCCTCTGCCTTGTACCCGAAGCCTCTCAGAAGCTGTAAAATCTCTCTCCTCCCTGCCACCTCTGCCCACCCCTCTGCCTCTCAAGTTGGGACGCCCTCACCATCACCCACCTAAGACATATAGAAGCACATAGTTTCAGGCACCACAAACATCCAGCCATAACAATGCCTTCTTTGGGTTCGGGCTAGAGCACCTGTGATAACCCTTCCCGCCATGATTAGGCAAAAAGGCCATAATTCCAATCCTAAGAAGACCCCAGTTAGAGCGAATGAATGAAGATCTGATTCCACCCTCAGAAAAGCTCTGGAGCCCAGAAAATGCTTGTCTCCTGTCTCTGACTAGAGCAGTATGCCCCCCCACCAGCGTTTCTAGCCAGAGTCGCCTGTCCTTAGTGGCCTCCCCAGTGCCCTAAGCTTAATACACCTAAGAGCCTGTTTGAAGTGAAAAATCCTGCTGCAATTACCTGTAGAAACAGGACAGAGAGCGCGAGCCGTGAACAGAAAGAGGAATTTGTTTGTTTGTTCCCTGGGCTTTGCATTAGTTTCTAAATTGTTCTGTAGATAAAGGCGTTGCTCTAGCCACTCAGCCCCAGATCTCGGCGGCTGATCTGCATCCGGTAGATGAAAATAGCCCCCAAACCAGATGGACACCCAGAGCGCACTAGGAGCCCCGCGCCGGTTCTGAGCGCTTGAGCGGGGGTTTAAATAGAGTTGAGAAGCTTTCTTGGGATTTTTCTGGGGCAAGGTGGGTGGGTGGGTACAACAGGGATTTCCAGGAACAGATACAAACTGGAGGGAGGAAGGAAGCAGGGAAGGAAAGAGAGTTTGCTCTTGGCTCTCCATGGAGATTTTCTTCTTCCCAGCCTGAGAGGGAGCCGCAGTGTCAGAGAGTCTGAAGGGCTCCAGGGCAGGGGTGTGGGGAGCAGGAGATTAAAGTTTCCATTGAGAATGTGTTTCCTAGTGAGAACCCAGGCTGGAGCAAGTGTAGGCAGGGCTGTGCAGCCAGATTCTGGTGAGATCACTGGCTTCAGGGAACCCCAGTTTTGGGGTCTGCAAATGGGGCTCGTGTTCCTTTATTCTCAGTTTTTTGATGACTGAGATAAGGAACAGGAAGACCTGTGCATGGTATAGGATGGGGATTTAATTAGAGTTCCCACACCATCTTTGAAGCCAGGGCCTCGTGCCTGCTAGGCAAGCACTCCACCACTGGACTGCATCCCTAGCTCTCTGCCCAGTCTTGACACAAACTTTAATCTCCTGACTATCCAGACAGACCCTTTGTGCTATCCCTGGACTGAGGGTGGAGCTGACAAAGGACAGGTCCTCTAGGGAGATGGATGTGTCTGTTTTGCCTACCTCTGCATCCCTAGGGCCAACACGATGCCTTGCACTTAGCTATCAACTCCTGATTGGAGGACTGACTAACTGAATGATGTCACCCACTCCTCCCTGTGACTGGAGGAGGGGACAGTTGTGAGCATGATCTCTGACTCTACTACTGCTGGCAACAGCTTTGGAACAAGGGAGGGGCCTACTTGATTGCATCACTAGAACTTTAGAGACGGGGGACCTACTCCCATCTGGCAGCTCCCTCAGCCCCAGACTTGTCTGTCTCTGGCTTAGGCTTCACTCGGAAAAGAGCCCCAGCCAGTCTGGCCTGTCTCAGGCAGTTTCCTTTCTAGTCATCTGTTCTCATTATGAAATCACAGGTGGTCAAGGCCACCTACTATGCACAGGCCCTGCATGGTCAAGGCCACCTACTGCGCACAGTGCAGCTCTGGGGGTGGGAGAGCTCTCCTCCGCCTATGTGTCTTCTTGTCATCAGGGACCATTATCCCCTGGCCTCTGATAGCCCCTTGGGAGTGGTGACCCTTCACATTCCCTTGGTCTTTATGAAGGCCCTTTCTTTCTGTCTCTGTAAGTGCTCACATTTCATGTGAGCTAGGGACAATGAGAGAGGACAAATGGGATGGAAGGCAGGCGGCAACTCAGACAGAGGCCATGTCGTGTGAGGAGTGGGGACCTAGAGAATAGCTGCTCCCCGCTTCCTTTCTCCCTCCCGCCATTTCTGTCACACATCCCTCACTGTGAGCGATGCCTGGGGTTGCCAGGACTAATCCATCCAGGTGCTCCCTTCCCTAGGCCAACTGCCTGACGGGGCAAAAAGAAAGGAAATGGAAAAATCAACAGGCCCAACAGCTGCCAACCTCATTTTCTACTTCGTACTTCAGAGACCAAATCGTCTAAAATGTCGCCAATGAGTCACTTGGAAAACAAGGGCGAACACTCAGGGAAACCGAAAGGTGACCTCTAACCCAGAAATAGTTTCCATCATCCAGGCCCCACTGCCCTGCTGGGGACTCTCTGCTTCAGATGGGACACAGTCTTTGGAAGTCTGGCCTTGGGGACCCAGCACAGGGCCCAGCAGGGGTCTGTCTGGTGGGAGAGCTGGTGAGATGGTGGTGGGGAGGCTGTGAGGGAGCAGATGCTGTATCCTGTTGGTCATGAACTAGTAGCTGATCCCACATGTGGCTGCTGCAGCCATGCAGAAGTGACTCTAGCACAGCCTGCCTGCGTTTTGCTCCCCCCCCCCAGTCCTGATCCAACACACTGCCAAGTACTCCATGCAGCAGGCTGCACCCCCTGTAGTGGATGGTCCCCCAGGTCCCGGCCGAGCCTGTAATGCACATGTTTATCCTCTGGCCAGTCCCCTGAGGCAGCCAGGACTTAATGAACTGCCGAGTTGCCCAGGCAGCCTTTGATCCTAGCAGTTCAGCAGAGGAAATCAATGCCATTAACAGCGAAAATCTGGGCTGTGATGTGAAGACTGAGGACAGGCCTTTTGCCCATGTGACCACCGCCTGCTGCTGCTGACACTGAGAGGGTATGGCAGGAGTCTAGGCCTGTCTCCAGGGGCTGATCCCTGATCCCGGAGCTGAGAAAGGTGATCAGGACCATTCCCAGGCCAGGATTAGGCAAGGTTTGAGGAGCTGAGAGAAGCCTGGGCAGGCAGGAATGCTGGGAGCAATCATCATGCAACATAGTCAACACCAGGGGAAGAGACCCAGGAAGTTGAGAAGGGGCCAGTGGGCAGCAGGAAATGACGGGGAGCTGCAGCAAGGGTCAGCGGGAAGACCTAGCACAGGGCAGGAGCACTAGGTGGCACAGGAACCAGCTAGGGTAAGCTGCTCGGTGTCACGTGGTGTCAGCAGACAGGCTAGTCTAAAAGGCCAGCTCCAATGAAACCCACGAGATCTGAAGAAGGTAGAAATGTAGTAAGGAGCAGGAAGGGGGTCTCCTTGGTCACCCCATACACCCCACAATCCTGGCATGCTTCGACTCACCCCTGTGTCTGACTCATCCCCCTTGAATGATGCATTCTGTCACGACCAAAGGGCACCCACCCACTGCCAGGACCAGGGGAGCAACTCAGTCAATATTTACATAGGTACCAGCTAGTTGTGTTCCCCAGCACAGTGCTCTGGTGCTCTTGTCTTCAGGCTCAGTGTCTCCCCGCTCCCTTCTCAGCATGAGGGTGATAAGACCTGCAAACAGTTCCACATTTCTACTTGATACTGAGCAGCAGGCTGGATGCAGCCCCCTCTCCTCCTGACCTCTCCACTGGACACCACTGTTTTGCAGGTCTGCCTGGCCTACACAGCAACAGGCTCCTCCATTCTAGAACTTTCCTGTGGTCGGTCCCAGCACCTGCAGATCCACAGTCACAGGTCTCCTAGTCCCAGGCTGGCCCCAGAAGCCACACTAAGGAGGGAGTCTGGGACTGCCCACTGTACAGTGGCCTGTGCTCCTGTCCACTCTGCCCCACTCACCATGGCCAGTCAGTCACTTCACCCGGGTTTCCTGGGTTTCTTCATCTACAAGGTAAACGTGGATCACATCTCATGTAGAACACTGGCGTCAGAGTACATGTGTGGAAAGAGCACTGAGGGCCCAGACACACACAGAGTGAAGCTTCAGAGGGTAGAGTTTGACGGCCCTGATTTGAAAAGGGCATTCTGAGACTGCAAACACTGAGACTGCTAGAGTCTGGTGTCCCAGCCAGGAGCAATGAGGTATTAAGAGAAAAGGAGAATCCCTTTGTCCTTCTTCAGGCCCCAGGTAATAGAGGCAGATCCTTAGGCATGGGCTGTACACTTTCCTCCATCTGGGCCATAGTCCCATCTAGGAGGAGCCCCACCTAGTGCACACAGTAGGCCAGCTTTCATGCCTGGCAGAGGTGAGGAAGTGATCAAGTATGGCACACCTCACCAGCACCACTTGAGCAAGGAGTCTGGGTCTCCTAGTGATCTCCCATCTCCATCATCTCCAGCTGGGCCCCTGGCTAACAAGCAGGAAGCCCTGAGCCCTGTTGGGGAGGGGTGAGGCAGGTGTTCTGATGCCCACAGCCAGAGAGCTGTCACTGAAGCGAGCAGAGCAGGCATCTGACGTCAGGAAATTATGCCAGCCAAGAGGGTACATGCCGGTGGGACTTAGCAGAAGCAAGTCCCAGCAGGGCCACTTGCTCAGCCATCTGAAACAAACACCCGTGGCCTCCTCCCTGGCTCTGACCTAGAAAGATGCTTCCTCCAGGGTTTTGGCCAGGCTCCTACCTGTGACCTTTCTGAGATCCAGAGCCAAGCAATATCCACAGAGCAGCTCATTCAGCACACACACCAGGTGTCCTCACAATGGCAAAGTGGCCTTCACGCCACCCATTGGAAGGTCTTTCAGCTTCTAGCCAGGGTTTGGGGGTCTTCTGCTGATGCTGTGTGCGGGGAACCTGCTTGACAGATCTTGCAGAATCCAGATCCCACAGTGAGAAGGCAGAAGATTCCCAAGATGCCAGTTTCCCACATTTCACCACCAGAATCAGGATGACTAGGGATCCCAACCCTGGGATGATGGTCACGCCAAAGCTAGAAGAATCCTGACAGCCATTCATTGCTCATCTTCATTCATAAGCCCCAGGGGCAAGAGTGAATTGTTGGTGTGACCTACAAGGGAGCCCCTCGTGTTCCAAGGCTCTTCCTTGCTCCAAATGCCTCGTCCTCTGTCCCTCAGACTCCCAGGTTGAAATTTGGAAGGAAAAAAGGGTTGGAAGCTAAGATGGATTCTACATGATGTTTCCAGGAAATGAGATTCCCAGAGGACTGTGAGAGTCCCCTGGGAACCAAGGACTGTAACAAGACTGGAAGAGGAAGCAGCTGGAGCTGTCACGGCTTTGCCCAGGACTGCCCAGGCCATGCTATGCCCGGGACTGCCCAGGTCATGCTTTGCCCGGGACTGCCCAGGCCATGCTTTGCCCGGGACTGCCCAGGTCATGCTATGTCCAGACTGCCCAGACCATGTTGTGCCCGGGACTTCCCAGGACATGCTGTGTCTAGGACTGCCCAGTTCATGCTTTGCCCAGGACTGCCCAGGTCATGCTGTGCCCAGGACTTCCCAGGACATGCTGCTCTGTGTGATACCAGATATGGAGGCCAGATCTGCTGCTTATCTCCTGTGGCCCACACAGTCATGGGATCTCCCAATTCTCAGTTTCCTCATTTGGAAAATGTATATGCTAGATACACTGCCCAGATTTGCTGTGAGAATGAGCCAGAGCCTGATGTAACACATGTGGCTCCTACTAGACACCTTCCATGGTTCTCTTCTCCATTTTCTTTCTCCCTTCACTTTCTGAACTTCAATTTAGTGAACAGAAAAGGCCAAACAAGCTTTCGTGGATTCTCTCATATTTGTGATCACCATTTCCAACTGCAAAGTCACTTTATGATCTCTACTAAAATGAGGGCATACATTCTGCAAAACACTCCTTTATCATACATGCATGTACACACATTCACACACACACGCCACACACACTATTCACACATACACACACACACCGCACTCCACACATATGCATATATACACACAATATTCATACACACACATACATACACATACCACATCACAAACATACATACAACATACCCCACACACACCATACACATATATACACACATACCACACACAGCACACACCCACCATCCACATGCATGTACACACACATACATACACATAAACATACATATACTACATATACACTACACATAGCACACATATACAAACACACAACATATCACCACACCATACACACACTCACCACGTATTCCACACACACAAACACCATACACATGCATACATAACACACACACACACACACACACACACACACACACACCACAGACCTACCAGGTATGCTGATTCAGCTTCACAAAATAGTCTCAGCCCGGATGATGTACGTCCTGTGAATACAGCATTGATAGGTTTTCAGAAGTGGTTCTGATTTACACCTGTTTGTCAGCTTAACTCTGACATTTTCAGAACGAAAGGGGTTGCCAGGACAACAGCCATAAACCAGGAATGTCCTGGGAATCCTGGGAATCCTCATCCAGACCCCAGTCTCAGGTCAGAAGTTCCTGTTGCGTGTTCTTGCTGGGGATGCTCACAGGGGCAGCTTCCTGGGCTGTCACTCTGGGGAGACCCTTGAACTCACAGGCCAGGCTCTGCTCAGCTCCAGCTCTGACCACTTCTGTTTGTAAAGCTTGCTTGCTTCCCCTCTGATTGCTGCCCTGACATCGCCTCTTTGCCCCCACCTTCCTCCACACACACACTCATCGTGAACAACTTGAAGACAGGAACCCCATCCTTGACACTACCTGGCACATAGTAGACGCTCAACAAATGTGTATGGAAAGAAAGAGCCCAGAGAACACTGGGCAGAGAGTAGGGGGTTAATGCAGCTTCTGCAGGAAGCTGAAGAAGCCAGCTTAGCAATACAGAACAGAGCTGTTGTTTCCTGCCAGGCAAGCCTGAGCAGGCATCTTCACGCCACCCCACCCCCCACCCTCCTGCACACTTCTTTGCAAACGGCACCTGGTGGTTGGCCAAGGAGCTGACATCTTCTTGCCTACAGGTGACAAGCCCAGAGACAGTGAATCCTTTGTTTCAAGACTGTCAGGATTGGCCAGTCTATACTCAAAAAAAGGGAAGGCAGTTCAGGCCCCTGCTCAGAGTTCTCCCCTCCTTTCTTACCCAGCTGCCCCCTCCCTGGGCAAGGCACACCCCAGCCACAGCATCCAGAGTGGATGCCCTGTGCACTCTCCCCGGCAGCCTGGGTGCCATCACTTGTCACTTGACAATGGAGAAGGATGTTTCTCTCTTTTCCAGCTCAGAGGAGCTTTCGAAGATGCTATCTGGCTGTGATATAAATCCATGGAGAGAGCCCTGGAGGGAGCCCCTGCAAAGCCCTAAATTGGACACTAAAAACAGATAAAAGCCGATGGTTTAAAGGCTTTACGTGAGCTCCATTTGGGGGGAAGGAATGAAAACAGGGATTTAGTTTGTCCTCTCCCACCAACGCAGTCTGGGCAGCTGTGGCTAGAGATTCTAAGTCTTTTGTGCCCCAGCTGCGGAGATCAGGATGACCTATTAACCAGTGCTCTAGGGGAGGGCCTCACATAGCAGACATTCTCAAGGGGCCCTGGCTCCGCTGGCACTGAGCTGGCACCCTCACTCTGATGGCCAATTGAAGGGATCCGCACTGCAAGACTGACCACTGGACAGCTGTCGCCAGGTCCAGGGAAATGGCCCTTCCATGCTGTGAGTAGCTCATACCCTCATCCTACTGTGTCTGCAACCCCAGGACCCTGGTTTCCCTAGATGTGGCTGGTGGGTGGCATGTTGCCCACCTAGCTTCCACCTTCCTTTATACCTGTCTTTCTTAAGGCACTCCCCTATAGCCACAGAAAACTTGGCATTTGGGAAGATAGACAAACACGAAAATTCCAGATGACAAAGTGTTTGCTGGGTAAACATGAGGCTATGAGACCCCGGAACCCACATAAAAGACAAGCACAAGCAGTGTGTGTGCCTATAACCTCAGCATAGAGGCAGACACCAGAAGATCCCCTGGAGCCTGCTGGCCAGCCAGTCCAGCCAACTGATTGAGCTCCAGATACAATAAAGACCCTGTCTTCTCAGTGGATAAAGGTACTTGCTGCCAAGCCTGATGACCTGAGTTCCATCCCCAGGATCTATTACAGTGGAAGGTGGGAACCAACTCCTGCAGGTTATTCTCTTATCTCCACAGCATGCTGTGGTTTTATACACACACCCCAAAACAAATGGTTTTCTTCGTTTTTTAAAGATGGATACTTGACATCAACCTCTAGCTTCCATATGCACACATGAAAGAGCACACACACATTTTCTTTTAAGAACCATGCAGTTTGAAAGGACCCCACTATTCTTCAAAAAATGCCAATGCCCAGGCCAATTCATCAGCAAATTAGTGGGTAGACATGGTCATTAGTGCTTTTCAAATCTAGCTAATATTTTCCAGGTGATTACATTGTGTAGCCACAATTGAGTCTGAAAGGCTACATCTACTAATAGAGGTGGGGTGAAGGGTGCCCATCTTTCTCAAGTTTCTTACCCAGCTAAGTTGACTCCCTTTCTTTGTTTTAGACACAAAGTAGGAAGCTGCAAAGATGACCAATGAAGTATGTCAAGTTAAGGATTGACCCTTCACTCCCTGCTAGACAGGGTGAGCCTGGCTCAGCTCTAGTCTGATCAGGATTAGTAGGGCATGGAAGCAGCCCACAGGGGCTTTGAGGCATGCCAGATCTTGGAGGGATGTTGAAAATCATAAAATCCAATGTCACTTCCATTCTCTACTCAGAGGAGGAATGGGTTGCTTGGCAGATTCTTTGACTCCTTCATTTCTTTAGCAGCTCCTGTCATGGGTCTTCTCACTCATCCACTAATGCTGGCTCTGCAAAGCCTTTAGCTTCTGACAGCTCCTCACTGAACGTCTACTCAGAGAGGAGTCATAAAGCCCTATGTTGGATAGAGCCATCTACAACATTGGCTTTGCCATGTTGGAGCTCAGTGCTCTTGAAGGCTGTCTTGGCCCTTCTGGGCTTCCGTTCCCATTTGTAAGAAGAGGGGGCATTAACTGTCTGCCACACAAAGTTGTTAAGTAATGCTTAAATGAGACAAGTGTGTAAAGTCCCAGTGCCACACCATCAGTTTGGGAAGAAAGGGTCATTTTCCTTCCCTCTCTTTCTTCTTACCCATCTTCTAGAATCTAGGTGGTACTTCCTACCCACAGGACCATGACCCCAGGGGATATGCTGACCTGCACAGTGTCTCCCCAAAGGATGGGAGGTTAGGGACTTTACTCTTTTCCCTTAGACAATCCCTTGGATTACAGTAGGCAGAGGAGGACAATGTCCTTCAAGTTTCCCAGGAGGTTATGTCTCTATGTAGAAGGTTCAGGGTTCCTGACTGGAGCCATACCCCACAGGTGGCACTTCCCATGGTCTCCATCCCAACTGTCTTGGAAGTAAATGAAATAATTAGTTTTTGCAACTAGCACCGACTGAGCACCTCTTTGGTGTCAGTGACAAGTGATAGGTAAGTGACAAGTGTGGCCCTTGCTTGCTTCCAGGTGAAGACAGAGTCCAACGGTGTTTCATCTGACTTTGTGTCCACCACAGGATTCACATGTTAAAATTCTGCCCCCAAGTGATGCTATTAAGAGAATGAGCCTTTGGGAGGTGGCTGTGTTCACCAGAATGGGGTTAGCATCCTTGTGAATAAAAGAGGCCCTGGAGTGCTCCTTTCCACTTTCCATCCTGGTGATGGGGTTAGGCACACAATGAGAAAGAAAATAACTCTGAACTAGGCAGCAGCTCTTACCAGACACTGGATTTTCCGACGTCTTGATCTTAGGTTTGTGGTGATGTATTGTATCCCCCAATATACTGTGTCTCTTATTAACGTAAAACTTGCCTGGAGATCAGAGAAAAAAGCCAACCACTATATAGAATGACTATATAGAAGTCAGGCAATGTAGCACATGCCTTTAATCCTATCACTTGGCAGGCAGGGATCTGCCTGGATCTCTGTGAGTTCAAGGCCACACTGGGAACAGAGCCAGGCATGGTGGTTCATGCCTTAAATTCCAACACTAGTTAACCATGGAGGTCTAGAGGTCTATTCAGACAGACAGGAAGTGACAGAGCTAGGCAGGAAGAGGAAGTGATGTAGCTGGGCAGAGAGAGCAAATCAGATGACAGAACAGCAAGGCATATAGGCGTGGATAGACAGGAAGTAGCTCGCTTTTAGAAGCTGTGGAGTTGGTGAGGTAAGGTTAGCTGTGGCTTTCTGTATTTCCCTGATCTCTCAGGTTGTTACCCCTACATCTGGCTCCAAGTTGTTTATTTAATAAGACCATTTAGAAAGTAATCTACATAGGTTTCCCAATCTACATGATGACTAGCAACACAATAATAACACATTCGTGTTGCTTAAAAGCCACCTGGTCTGTGGCATTTGGGATAGCAACCTCAGTAGAATAGAACAAAAAATGGGTAACTGGCAGTGGGGTTGATGTTGTATCAAATTCCTAAAGCTATGGAAGCAGCCTGGGGATTTAACAGTAGGTAGAAAAAGGAAAAAGGGTTTTGAGCACTTGCCAGCCAAAGCTCACACAGTCATGGAAATATCATAAAGCACAATCATAAAGAGGGCTCAGAGAAGAGGCAAGCTCTAGAGGAAATGTCAATATTCCCAGAGAATAGCTAAGTGGTCGTGGAGAGAATGTTTGGAGAAACGTGCATGGGCAGTAAGGGCCATTCTGCTAAGGTCTTAGGAATAAGGAACGTGCCTGTGGACACCAGAGGAAATGTGATTCTTGTGATAAAATGGCAAAGAACTTGACTGAATTGTGTTCTTGCCTTCCTGTTTTGTAGAAGGTAGAACTTATAAGCTATGAAATAGCATGTTTGGCTGGAGAAATGTCTAAGCAAAGTATTGAAGTCACGGCTTGAATTCTCTTGAATGGCTGTGATAGAATGTGAGACGAGAGAAATGATTTCAAGATGGAATTTCTAATCTAAAGGGAAGCAGGACTTGAGGATTCAGGCTGGGTTGTGAAAGAATAAAATAAGAAAGCAGGTCGAAAGAAAACACCCAGGGTGTAACCAAGTGTCCACTCCACGAGAAGAATAGACATTATACAGGTGTTACTTGTCACAGCCACTGAGGAATGAGCTTGAAGGTATTCTGGAGGTTGTTGGAGCTGGTTCTCCTATCACAGGCTCAGAGAGTCCAGCCTGAAATCAGAACAGCTTCAAAGGAGGGGCCTTAGATAACTAAGGAGCAGTCGCTGACTGCCCAGGACCGCCCTCCACATGGTGGCTACCCCTCTGGCATGCCATCTCTGCCAGTGCACAGAGGATGTGAACCACACACCTAAAGCCACCAGCAAGGCCACAGGAGTAAGACCACCCAGAGTCTACAGGACCCAGTCTGTGAAAGCCAGAGAGAGCTTTAAGATTTACTTTTGTTTACCCTGCATGGGGTTCAGACTTCCTTGGGACCTGCGACCTCTTTCTTTCCTATTTATCGCTCTTGGAATGAAAACAGCCATCCTGTGCCTGTTCCACCATAGAATTTTGGAAGCAAATAATGTTTGATTTCACAAGTTCACAGCTGGAGAGCAATTTGCCTCAGGATGAATCATACCTTGAGTCTCATCCATATCTGATTTAGATGGTATTTAGATGTGACTCTGGGTTTCAGACTTTGGAGTCAAAGCTGGGATGAGTTAAGATTTATGGGATGGAATAAATGGCTTTGCATATGAGAGGGATGTGAATTGGAGCGGAGGTTGGAATGGAATGCTAAGGCCTGATGCTTGTTTCCAATCCCAAATCTAAACCCCCAAACCATGGTTTTACGAGATGGGACTTTTGGGGGAAGTGACTAGGTAACGGGAACCAAAGATAGTGTGTTGTAGGAATTTTGATAGCACTGTGACACTCTGAGACTGTTAAATAAAGTTTACCTTGAATCAGGGGCAAAACTAGCAGCTATCTGACTGGAATTGGCCACAGAGAAGCCAGCAATTTGGATAGAGAAGACACACTGGAAGGAAAGGGAGGGGACTTGAGATTGGCTTATCCTTTTGATTTTGGGATAAGTGAAGAGACACATCTCTTGCTGGGTCTCTGGCCTTAAAGCAAGGTCAGCTGGTTGTTTCTCGGCTTCTTTGATCTAGCAGGTTTTCACCCCAACATCTGACTCCCAAGTCTTTGTTGGTAAATCGAACAATAGAGACTTAGTTTAAACCTTCACATCTCAGCCTCAGTAGAGCCCAGGCTGAGGGACCAGAAGGCCCTCCAGACTGAGGCCTGAGTGGCTGGCTGGTGGGGCACTGACTGAGGGGGCCACAGACAATAATTAAAATATCAGTAGATTCATGTGCAACTGCTAAGCCGACAGAAAAAAATCACTAGTGAGTTTATAAGGAGAAAAAGAGGATACCAAAGGGGCTGAGGAGATGGCTCAGTTGGTAAAGTGCTTGCTGCACAAGCAATAGGACCTGAGTTCAATTCCCAGAACCCACATAAAGAAGACAGGTGTGCTGGCTTATGCTGGCAGTCCCAGCACTAGGGAGGCAGAGACAAGCAGATCCCTGAAGCTCACTGCCCAGCCAGCCTAGACTAACCAGTGAGCTCCCAGCCAAGGAACGACCTGTCTCAAAAGTCAAGGTGGATGACACCTGAGCAACAATACCTCACCTGAGGTTTTCCTCTGGCCTCCATACTCAGCATGTGTGTGCACATACACCACGTATACCTACATGCACACATGGACACATGCACCTGCAGGCACATAAACTTGCACCTACATGCACACACATGTATACCTACATGGACACATTTACCTAAATGCACACATGCACATACATCTGCATGCACACACACTTGCACCTACATGCACACACATGTGTACTTGCACACACATAGACACATAAAGAAACAAATAAATAGATCACTACGTGGAGAGAACTTGCAGAGACTTAGGAGTGGGGTTCAGAACAAACTCCCTGGAGGAGGTGACTGCTAACCAGAAAATACGAATAAGTAGGACTTATTCATGAGAAGTTTTTGGAAAGAACAGTGTTCTAAGCAAAGGGAACAACCCAGTTGGCAAAGACCTCAAGTGATAAAGAGCCTCAGGCTTTTGAAGATCTGATGCACAGAGAATTGACCAGCAAGAACTCGACTGGGAAAGATCTAGTCTGGAGGTCTCAAACTGGAATGAGCATTAGCTACCAGGGAGGACAGGATACCCCTCACCTCCAGGATTTCTGGTGCTCCACAGGTGCCAAGCCTGAAAATTTATATTTCTAGTGGTTTCCACGTGATGCCCATCAATAGCTCAATGCCAAATTGCTCTAGACCACATTAAGTGGTGAAGATCTTTCCCTACGATGGGGGCAGGTGGTAGTGTGTGTGTGTATGTGTGTGTGTGTGTGTGTGTGTACGTGTGTGTGTGTGTGTGTGTGTGTGTGCGCGCGCGCGCGCGCATTGTTATGAATTTGCATGCATGGGGGATTCCCAGCTGGCCAGGCCAGGGTATCCCACTCATACAGGAAAACATGCTGGCATGCTGGGCAGATGCAGCAGCAGGCTGGCAGGCAACCCATGCCATGAGGGCATGGTGGTGGGGTACCAGGTGGACATTCACAACCCAGACACTGCATCTGCACAGAAATAAGTTTATTATAATAGAGAGAGAAAAAGAAAGATAGGGAGAGAAGAGAGAGAGGGGGGGTTGAGGGTGCACACCTTGTGGGAGGAAATGCAGAAGAGAGAGGAATGGGAGGAGTTTTTCCTTAAATGAGGCTTTTACATCAGGACACAGGGCAGCACCAAGGGGCCAGTCAGAATACTAACATTGGTTTCCAAGGGGTGGGTCAGAATATTAACACACATCTCTGTGATTCCCAGCTCAAATCACAAATAGGCTCTCAGGTTCCAAAAGCTTTCTGTCGTACTTCAAGAGCTGGCCTTCCCTTGGGAGGGAATTTTCCCTAGGCCTCTTGCATTTGCGCAGCCTGCTAATTAATTGTTGGGAACTGTCTCCTCAAGGATGTTTGTACAGCCAACAGCCTTGGGAGACAGGGATGGCGTCTCTCCAAAGCAAAGGCAAAGAAGCTAAGTGCCTAGTATTAAAAACCACATCTCTTTCTGGGGCAAGGGGCAAAAGTCAGGGCAGGTTCTTTCCCCTCAGAAGAGATTTAGGTTCCCTGATGTTTCCTCCAGGAGCACACCCCACCGTGTGGGCACCTTTCATGCCCTTGTCTCCTAACCGTCTTCCAGTCCCACTGTTGGAAGTGGTGCAAGGGAACCATTTTAACCTTACCCTCCTGGCTGCTTCCTTTGCTGTGTAATAACGTGCTTTGTCTCCGACCCAGGAGGCCCATGCGTTCTGCCAGCATGCAGGAAATTATGGCAGGCTACTCTGTCAGCTTGCAAGTCAGGTAAGACACAAAACTCCTAACAGCTGTTCCCAGGCTTTCACTCTCGTTACATTATTCTATTTCCCTAAGTGGCCTGTCCTCAAAGCTCCTTTGTTCACAAGTTGACATCACTACAACTGCAACAGACTCTCCTGTGATACTCTGAAACTAATATTATTTGCATCCAGGCTCTGCATTCCCCTGCAGGAGGATTCTCTTGCCTCTATTCCCTATTCCCAGGCGTCAGTATGAGAACCCAGCACCATCGTTTTCGTGACCCCACTTGGCCTTGGACTTCTTGCCGGATTGGATCTTCCTAACCCTACTTTCCTTTTTCCTGCCATTGGGGAAATTGAGGTACGCAGATGCTGACTCAGCAGAGCAAGCCCCAAGGTCTCTGCCCTTTTCACAGTGGCTCAGTTGCTGCTCGGTGCTGTGTTTTAATGTCAGCCTGAGCCGAGCGAGCGAACGAGCATGGTTTGATAGGTAAGGCTGCATGAAAGATGAAAAAAGGGAGCCTGCAAAGCTAAAGAGAAATGGGAGAGGACGACATTAGCATTCGTTCTGGAGAGCAGCAGCCCATACGTTGAAACCTTTCCGGGCTCAGCTCTCACCTAAGGCAGGAAGAAAGAGGTTCATCATTCACCCTTAAGTTGGGGGTGGGGTTTCAGGTAGCAGGTTTTCTCTTTTAACTGTCTAGGTAAGAGAAAGGCTACCCAGGTGGTGGAAGAGGGTGGGGGAAGGGGGGGGGGGGAGGCTGCAGGCTCGCTCCAGGCAGCCGGGGTTTGTTTTTGAATTGTAGATTGCTGGGTCTGATTGGAAAGTCAGAAGTCTAGCCAGGCCCCCTGCAGACCTATTTATGTGGAACTGGTCTCTTCTCACAGACCAAACAAACATCAGAGGCTACCCAGCCGGCCTGACAAGCCCTCTGTGTTATCAAAGCAGGTGTCCACGTCAAGCTGAACCGGAGCCTTTGGAGAGTGCACGAGGGCCCTAAAGAGCTGTCCCCTCCCCCAACTAGCCCCACCAGCCCAGGGTGCTCTCAGAATTCCCCTTTCTGCTTCCAGCCCCATGAAACTTTTAGCATCTGCCTCTTCCCTTCAGCTCCTGGTAAGTCCCATTCCTTCTTTCTCCTCTACCACTTCCATTTCATCTCTAACTGATCTAATATTAATGTTCTCGTCATTACAGCGTTCGTAGGCAAAGAACGCGTTTTGTCCACAGAGAGAGGGAGTCGAGAAATTAATATAATATTTGTTCAGGATTGATTTCAAGCCGTAATCCTTGCTGCCAGAGAGACCCATCTGTTTAAAACTATCAGACACTAATTACCCAGCTCGTGAACACAATAGCAGGATTGAGGAGCTGGGTCCTGATGCTCCCACACACACACACTTGCAATTTAGCATTGTTATTTACTACAGGGGGGGGAAAAATCTCCCAGTGAAGAAGAAGACGGATCTCCCATCCTCTTGACTGGCAGGGGCTCCCAGAGGACTTGAGCACAGCAGGGAAGAGGTCTCTGAATTTCTTGATCAAAGAATATGAGGAATTGCATTCATGTGGCTATAAAGGTTGAGCTCATTCCAAATGCTTTCTCTCTGCCCTCTTTGACTCAGTCCAGACTCCCCACCAAATCTGCTCTTTGGTGATACTTAATAAAGATACAGTCATCCTTTGGGGGAAACAGTTGAAAGCACTGATTCATTCTCCCACCGTGTCTTTCCTTCATCTTCCCCAGTAATCAGATGTCGGTCTGGACTGTGCCGACATCTCTTTTCTGCCTCTGCTCTCAACTGACTCCCCTCCTTTCTGTTCAAACCTGATACCCAAATGTTTGGACAATGTTCCAAGTTATTGCTGTCCACTTCCGGTCTCTGTTCCTTTGTAATGTCTATTCTGTTGCTTATCATGATCCTTGAGGAAGAAAGAAAGAAAAGGAAGAAAGGAAAGGAAAGGAAAGGAAGGAAAGAAAGAAAGAAAGAGAGAGAGAGAGAGAGAGAGAAAGAAAGAAAGAAAGAAAGAAAGAAAGAAAGAAAGAAAGAAAGAAAGAGGACAACCAACCGGAGAAAGGGGGAAGAGATGGGGGGAGGGAATTGGAGGAATCAGCAGGAGGAGCTTAGCTGATTATGTAGTTCACCTGCTCAAAAATCTTCAATGGCTCCCCTTGGCCACCAACTAATTGGATATTTCACACCCTCCAAGTTCTCGCCTCCAGGCACTTCCCCAGTGTCCCCGTCTTTCCGTTCTGTAAGCCAGTTGGCTATGTAAGTGAGCTGCTCCAGTCTCTATATTGGCTGTACACTTTCATGCTCTCCTCAGTCCTGGCCCTGTTCTCATAAGCCTTCCCTTTTGGAAGCCTTCCTCATCCCACAAGATCCCTCTTTTTCTCCCATGCACTGGAGTGATGTATTTGTTGGTAACTAACTTGCTTAATGTTTTCACATTGATCCTAGTAATCCTGAAAGCTGGTTGTATTGATGACCAGTATTTCTGGTACTCTTGTTAACAAAACAGACCTGGTCCCTTCTTTAGGAGAATGTGGCCTGTTGGGAAGACAGGCCGTAAGGTAATGATTGCAGCATTCATGAGAGTACAGAGACTGTGGAGAAGAAGTTTAAGGGGCGAATGAGACAGAAAAGACAGGGCCTGTGGTGGATCATGAGCTCATCCTGTAGCACATGTGACCCACCCCTAAATGGTACTGTGGTTGGGCTCAGGGAGCATGCATAAGTCTGCTGTGGGATGTTCTGTATGTCAAATGTGTTGCTCTGATTGGTTAAAATAAATAAATTACTGATTGGCCAGTAGCCAGGCAGGAAGGATAAGGTAGGCGGGACAAGGAAGAGGAGGAGGCTGGGAACAGGAAGGCTGAGGGGATAGACTACCAGCCGTGGCCATGACAAGATGTAAGGTACTGGTAAGCCACGAGCCACGTGGCAAAGTAGATTAATAGAAATGGGCTAAATATAAGAGCTAGACAACGGTAGGCCTGAGCTAATGGCCAAGCAGTTTAACTAATATAAGTGTCCATATGATTATTTTATATGTGGGTTATGGGACCGCAGGGGCTTGGTGGCACCTGGAGAGAAGCTCTCCAACTACATAAGTCAGGTGGATTTCTCACCAGTTCAGCCTATGATGAGCTCAAAAATGACCAATTTCAATGAAGAGGACCTCAGGCTCTATCCAGTCCCCTCCATAAGATCCATAAAAGCCCACGAGGCACAACAGCACTGTAATCTTCCTCCCAGAGAGGCCGTCCGACTCTCGTTCTGCTCACTCCTTGTCCACATTTCCTTATCCTTCTTGGGCCACTGCCTCGGGTGAGGGAGGGAAGGAAGGAAGGAAGGAGGGAAGAAATGGAGTAGAATAGTAAGACCAAAGATCAGCAAATCGGTTATGGAGCTGCTGTAGTTTGGATGTGGTTTGTCTCCCAAGGATCCCTGTGGTGCAGCCTAGATCCCTGTGCAAGGTTGGGAGATGGGACTTTTAAGGAGTGCAGTCCAGTGAGACATCTTCAGCCCCATTGGGAATGTGTCTTCAAGAGGGCTGGTGGGAACTCCACCTCCCTGGTTAGTAGTAAGTAGTCCAGTGCAATCTCTTGCTTTCACACCTGCTCCCACCATGGCCATCTGCCATGATGTAACACAGCCCTGAGGGTCCTCATCAGAGTTGGTCCAATGCCAGGCACACGACACCCTGGAACCTCTGAAACAGTGAGTAAAATAGCTCCCTTTTCCTTATGAGCAGCTTGCCTTTGGTATTTCATGACAGTAACAGAAGCTGATTGAGATAGAAATTAGATGTGAGGGAACTGACCACCTCAACTAGCCTGGAGAGGAACACTCAGAGTTAAGAACTGTTAAGAGAAGAGAAGGACTAGAATTTAATTTCCATTTGGCTCTTGGAGGGAGAGAAAATAAAGAGTGACTCCATTTTCTGGGTTCTGAGTGACTGTAACCAACAGAGCAAGAACAAGCAGGAGGCAGGTCAGAAGAGGCGTTCCCACTTGGGTAGGTGGTCCAAGCCACCAGTGAGACACTAGAGGGAAAGTTCTAGACCTGTTATAGATGCTGCCATGTTATTCGTAAGAGCCTTACAGAGATGTGATCAGTGTATGAAAAACCATATATGACATGTACAGTTTGATAAGTTTTGACTATAATGAAAATAGTGAACACAGCCATCAGCCAAGGGCCAGCAAAATGGCTCAGCAGTCAAAAGTGCTTCGATCCCTGGAAGACATGGTGAAAGCAGAAGGGAAGATCCAACTCCACACAGGTGTCCTCAGATCACCACGTGGGCACCCACACCCACATCAAACAGATGCACAATAATAAAAAATATATCTAATAGTATTTTTATTAATTCTTTGAGAATTTAATCTCTACTCATCCCCTGATCCTCTCCCTAATTCCTCCTAGATCCATACCCCACCCTCTCCCAACCTCATGTCCTATTTATTTTATTTTTTAATAACCCACTTTCCTAGTCAGGGTTACTACTGCTGTGATGAAACATTATGGCCAAAAGCAACTTAGGAAAGAAAGGGTTATTTGGCTTCCATATCACAGGCTATTGGAGGGAAACCAAGGCAGGAATTCAAACCCAGCAGGACCCTGGAGGCAGGAGCTAATGCAGAGGCCATAGAGGAGTGCTGCTTACTGGCTTGCTCCTCAAGACTTGCTCAGACTGCTGTCTTATAGAACCCAGAACCACAGTCATCCACAATGAGCTTGGCTATCACTAATTAAGAAAGTGCCCTATAGGTCTGCCTAAAGCCCGATCCTATGGAGGCATTTTCTCAATGGAGGATCCCTTCTCTCAGATGACTCTAGCTTGTGTCAAGTTGGCATAAAGTAGTCAACACACTCAAGTCCAATTTGTGTTGCACATATACTCATGGATGTGGGGTCACCCACTGGAACATGGTTGACCTACTGGGAGCCACACCCATGAAGAAAACTGACTGTCTTTTCCCCAGGAACCATCATCTGTCAATAGCTTCTTACTTAGCTAGGAATTGGGGCGAATGAATTAAAAATTTTTTAAGATTTATTTATTTATTATGTATACAGCATGTATGACCAGAAGAGGGCACCAGATCTCATTACAGATGGTTGTGAATCACCATGTGGTTGCTGGGAATTGAACTCAGAACCTCTGGAAGAGCAGTCAGTGCTCTTAACCTCTGAGCCATTTCTCCAGCCCACATTACATTTTTTAACTAAAAGATTTTATAACTCTTTGCCAAAAAGTTCCCTCAGCCCCATAATCCATCCCTCCATGCTACCTCAGGTGTGTTCTCTGTTCTTATCATTGTAGATTATGTGATATTTCTTCCTAAAGTTTCATAAAAATGAAAGCACACAATATAGTTTTTGTTTATTTTATTTATTTATTTTTTTTAGGGTTTCTCTGTGTAACAAACAGCCCTAGCTATTCTAGAACTCACTTTGTAGACCAGGCTGGCTTTGAACTCACAGAGATTCACCTGCCTCTGCCTCTAGAGTCCTGGGATTAAAAGTGTGTGCCACCATTCATACACAAGATATAGATGTATTTTCTATAGTCTTTTTTTTCCCTTTTTTTGTGCAGCTTGTCATTTGCCATAATTATTTTGGAATTTATCCATGTTGCATATTTCTTAATTCATTCATTTTTGTTAATGGTAGAATAGTAATTCCAGAGTGCCTGTAGTACTGTTTATCTAGTCACCCACCAATCACTTATTTCTGATTCAGGACTATTAATAACAAAGCTGCTATAGGCATCTTTACATAAGTCTCTCCCTTGATGAAAAGCCATACGTTTTTTTTCTCTCTTGGGTAGATGCATATGGTGGGATGACGGGGATTGTGTATACCATGGTTACAATACTACAATGGTACTCTGGTACTGTTTGACACAGACTCCACAGATCAAGGGTGTCATTTCCAACAAGATTGTTCCCACTTCACATGCTACCCTCACTTTTGATTAACTGGCTGCAAATGCCAGAGTCCCCACAACCTATGATTCTCTAGACTGATTTCGAGACTGCAAAGTGTTGTGCATATGGCCTTAAGACAAAGGATACAAATTGGAACCAGCCAAATGAAGGGGTACTGGGTCACTACAGGCTGCCCCTGTCCTCTCTTCCTAGAACTGGGACATATCAGCCTCCAGGTACATCAATGTAGCTGTCAACTGAGAAGCTGTGCTGGGCTCTGATATTCAGAAGTCTTCCTGGAATCTTGTGTTCGTTTGTGTTTTGGGGGTGGAGGGGTTGGTTTTTTGAGACAGGGTTTCTCTGTCTAGCCCTAGCCATCATGGAACTAACTCTGTTACCAGGCTGGCCTTGAATTTAGAGATCCTCCTGCCTCTGCCTCCAGAGTGCTGGGATTAAAGGTATGCACCACCACCACCAAGCCTAGAGTCTTATTATTTTGTTGTTGTTTTTCTTTTTTTTTTTTAAGACAGGGTTTCTCTGTGTAACCCTAGCTGTCCTGGAACTTGCTCTGTAGACCAGGCTGGCCTCAAACTCATAAAGACCTGCCTGCCTCTGCCTCCCAAGTGCTAGGATTAAAGGTGTGTGCCACTGCTGCCAGGGGCTGGAGTCTTATTATGTAGGTATGATTGAATCATTGGCCATGGGGATGACGTCAGTCTCCAGCCCCTGTCCTCCCTGGATTAGGTCAAGTTGGTGTTATCTGGCTTGAGCCTGAATTTTCTAAATACATGAGGAATCTCCTGCATAAGCAGCCCCCTCCTAAGTCATTTTCTCCATATAAATTCAGATGTGATCCAAGGTTCCTGTCAATAGCAAAGGGACTTCCATCATGGGAAAATTCCAAGGGCTTGGAAGCTCTCTCCCAGGAAGATGAGCCGAATCCTTTATTTTATAGCAGTTCTGTTTATAGTCAATAAGTCTAGGTTATATACCATGGAGACTAAATTAATAAATACACGACCACGAATAACTTGTTGACTGGCTATGACGAAAAAGCAGACTCTAAGCAGAACGTGCATTTACATATTAAAAAAGACAACTGTAGTGTCGAAGACTGAAGGAAGAGCTGTAGGTACCCCAACATCAGGGCTTGAGAGCTGCATCTGTTCTCTGTTCATATCTTTTTCATCTGCATAAAGTCTGGTTTTTTCCTCTTCTTTCTTGACAGGAAACTACTCTGACTGAACTACTGAGTCATAGCCCAGCCGCACCCCCAGCCGCACCCCCAGCCGCACCCCCAGCCGCACCCCCAGCCGCACCCCCAGCCGCACCCCCAGCCCTCTTAGCACAGAGTTCTTAAGGAAGAACTCTAATTAGCCCTTTTAGGATCCTGAGTTCTTGGAGCAGTCAATGTCTCAAGTGAAGGGACAATTGTCCAGGCCTTGAGCGCACTGCCATCTCTGAGGTCTTCCGTTATGATTAACAAATGAAAGAGAACAATGAAGGCCGGATGAAGACTAAACATGACAAATCTTCCCCGCTTCAGATCTACTCAGCACGCTGGTGTAGGGAGGAGTGCCTGCAAGCATCATCTTGCTTAAGTAATTAATTCACAGCAGCCCTGGGGGACGGGGTGTATTTCACAGACAAGGACCTGAGGCTTGGTAAGAATAAATTGTCAGGTAAAAAATGTTTAAAATGACTAGGGTGGAATCTTTGAACCGTGAATCTAGTTAAAAAAAAAAAAAAAAAAAAAAAAGTCTAGTTTGTACTTTAGAGCATAGGAATAACTTTTTTCCCTCCGTTTTTTGTTTTTAAATTTAATTTTCTTTGTATTACTTTTTATTGGCATGGTAATGGGTTTCTCATTTCTTTGTTTCAAAATGTGTGTGTGTGTGTGTGTGTGTGTGTGTGTGTGTGTGTGTGTGTGTTTGCATACACACCCAGAGAAGCAAGAAGAAGGCGTTGGATACCTGGAGGATTGTGAGGCACCTGAGGACTGTACTGAGCACTCCTCCGGAAGAGCAGCTACTGGTAAGCCATCTCTCCAGGTCTCATTTCGGCTTTTTCATAAAAAGCCTACGTTCTCCTTCCCCCTTCCTCCTGTTTGTCCCTTTCTCCCCTGACTCCCCTTCTTCTCCTCTTCTTCCACACCCCCACACAACCCCCCAGACACACACACACACACACACACACACACACACACACACACACTCTAAAGTCTAGGATCCACACAGAGGAAAAACGTGGCATTTGTCTTTCTGAACCTGACGTACTTCGTTTAACATAATAATTTCCTGTTCTATCCATTTCCTGTGAGTTCCATGCTTTATTTTTCTTTATGGCTGAATAAAAGTGTGTGTGTGTGTGTGTGTGTGTATGTGTGTGTGTGTGTGTGTAGCTAGAGTTTTTCTGCCTGGCCCAATCAGGACAAATCTCTCTTACCCGACAGTCCTACAGTCGCTCAGACCCAAACAAGTAAACACACAGAAACTTATATTGTTTACAAGCTGTATTGCCATGGCAGGCTGCTTGTTATCTACTTCTTCTATCTTAAATTAACCTATGTCTGCTAGTCTATACTTTGCCACATGGCTTGTGGCTTATCAGTACCTTACATCTTGTCATGGCGGTGGCTGGCGGTGTCTTTCTCCACCCAGCCTTCCACCTCCCAGAATTCTCTTCTCTCTTGTCCTGCCTATACTTCCTGCCTGGCCACTGGCCAATCAGAACTTTATTTACACAGAGCGATATCCACAGCATGTGTGTGTGTGTGTGTGTGTGTGTGTGCATTTTCTTTACCCAGTCATCTGTTGAGGGGCATCTAAGCTGCTTCTGTTTCTTGGCACTTGTGCCCAGTGCAAAAGTAAACACAGATGAGTGAGCAAATCTCTGTGGTAGGACCCATAGTCCTTTGTGTATATGCCCAAAAGTAGTGCAGCAAGGACTATGGTAGTTCCATTTTGAGTTTTTAGAGACCCTCCTACACTGATTTCCATAATGACTGTATCAGTTTAAGCTCCTACCGGAAGTTAAGAAGTGTTCTTTTGCCCCATATCCTCACCATTGTTGGCTGTCTTTTTTTTTTTTCTCCCCTTGATGGTAGCCATTCTGCCTTGAGTTAGATGGAATCTCATATAGACTTCTGACTTGAGAACTGTTAGTATCTATTCTGTAACACGCATATTGACTGGAAGATGGGGGAGAGATGTTTAATTTTGGTGGCTCTTTATACATTCTAACTATTTGCCCCTCACGCCCTCTCTGAAGCATAAACTATCCCTTCACATACTGACTGTCCACCAATAATACAGCAGAGGATTCAGAGATAGAGAAGGCCCTGTTGCTGCTCTTGCAGAGCTCACCCTCGGGCAGGGAAATAGAGAATGGCTTTAGTAGCAGTGGACCGGAGAGAGGAGCTGCGGGAGTGGGGGGTGGGGTCTGTCAGAGAAGAGGACATCATGAGAGCTGACTGGACTCCACCTGCCCATCCTTTGCTTCAGCTCCATCTGAGGTGGCATTGGCCCTTGCACTCTCCACCACCAGCATCAAATGTCCGGCTCCCATCCTCCGGGACCTCTGGGGCTCTCCACTTCCTGCATGGTGAGCATGCTAGGTCTGAAAGGTGGGGGATTTGAGAACAAAAGGAGGTATGATCCGAACAGTAGCTTGAATGACTTCAGTACAATGAAGGCTGTGATTGCAGTCTCCTCCGATAGGAAAAACTGTTCTTTTTGGACCTAGTGAGTATTTTCACCTGGCGAGGACGGTTTACCAGGACCCTGTGTGGTCTTTCCAGGGGCAGAGCATGTGGACTGACTGGGATCTGTTCCAGCTCTAAATCTTTGAAGCTCTGATGCAAACCAAGCCCCTTCCTGGATCCCGAAACAAAGAGAACGTAAAGAGAGCAACATTCCCGTTCCATTGGGAAGCTGGCCCAGTCTCCCTGGTAGCCAGGAAACCATGTAATACATCCATGTCAAAAGCAATGACTCCTTGGGGAGATTATCAAATTAAGATCCATCCATCGAAAAGCCTAATGCTATTGATTAAAGAGCAAACACCAACATCCACCCTCCTCTGGCCCCAGAGCTGGATGGATTTATGTTCTCCTTGTCTCTAAATCTTGAATTAGGACACATTTGGGGCGCCTGGGAACTCAGGCTCAGACATAGGCAGTTCTCTCTGTTCTTTTCTGGGAAGATGTCTGTGTTGGTGGTGAGGCATGAGGGGCAGTCCTGGCTCCAGAGTCATACCTGTTAAGTTCTCTAGGTGGCTGGATGTCCCTAGCCTTGATGAACAGCAGCCAGGACCACATGAAAAGTGCCCCAGCACACATTGGTGATTTATTAGCTAGGTTTCCTGTTCCTGTGATAAAGACCATGACCAAAGGTGACGGGGAGGGAAAAGTTTATTTGACTTGAATGACCCTATCTCAGTCTGTCATTGAGGGAAGCTAAGGCAGGAAGTCACGCAGGGCAGGATCCTGGACACAGGAACTGAAGTAGAGGCCACGGAGAAGTGTTGCTTACTGGTTTGCTCCTCATGATTCACTCAGCCTGCTTTTTTTAAAAAATACAATCCAGGACCATCGGCCCAGGGATGGCCCTACCCACAGTGTGCTGGGCCTTCCCACATCAATCATTAATCAAGAAACTGCCCTACAGACTTGGCTACAGGCCAATCTGATGGAGGCATTTTCCTCAATCGAAGTTACCTCTTTCCAGACGACTGTAGCTTGTGTCAAGTTGGCAAAAGCCTAACCAGCACAGTTGGCCACATTAATCACACATATCACTTGATTGAAATAACTGATGATGCATTTTATAACGTCAGATTCTGTCATTTGGTGCATGGAGACAAGACCCATAGAAAGTGATTGAAATGAACAGGGTAGTTAGTATACACCACATCAGAATGACCAGCTGGTCCAGACTGTAACATCTGATAGACTGGCTGTTTATACTACCACATCAAATGGACAAGCTAGTCCACACTCGGATATCAGAAGAGACTGGCTGGCTTACATTATAACAGAAGACAGATCAGTAAGAAAAAAAAAACAACATACAAACTGAATCTGTGATTTAGCTGACATAGATATTTCCATAGGAAAATAAAAGCCTAGCAAATTAGTTAATCCAGCTGTGCATCACAGCCGGACTGATGAAGAGTGGACAGCCATGGAGAAACAGGACAGGGCACAGACTAAGATGAGCTTGGTGAGCTGGGGGAACTCTGCAAGGCTTGCCCATTCCAAACTCTCCGGGTTTCCTCACCGTTGAAGACATGGGTCCACCACCGTTCCTTGCACCTCTCCCATGATGGCGCACTGCCTTCTTTGTGGAGGAGAGACAGGGGAAGGCCAGAGTGACTGATCTTTCTGCTTCTGCCAATTTTTTATGCTCCTTCAGCAGATGGTACAGTATGCCAAGGTACCATAGTTTGGGATAGTATGCCCTGAACCCATAATTCACACTATTCTTCCTCATCCCTACTTAAAGTTTGTGTGTGTGTGTGTGTGTGTGTGTGTGTGTGTGTGTATCCAAAGAGGTCAGAAGAGAGTGTCAGATCCCTGAATCCCCTGGAATTACAGGTGGTTATGAGCTATCAGACGTGGGTGATAGGAACCTGAAATCCAGGCCCTCTGGAGGAGCAGCAAGGGATCTCAGTCACTGAACCATCTCTCCAGCCTTCCCGTGTCCCCAGCTTTCCCTTGGTGGCAGCTGTAGAACTCCCACAGAGGCCTAGTTCTAATGTCATCTCTGTCCAACGCCTTCCCCGAAGCCCCAGGCATGGTCACTATTCTTTGTCATAGATGAGTTATCATGCAGCAATTCAGAATGCACCTGTACACAGGTTTCTCTCTCCAGACTCAAGCATTGGGTGTTTTTATCACTCCAGTCTTCCCCGTGCTCTGCACAATGACTGACTGAGGCTAGGAAGTCAGAAAATATTTTCAAATGAATAATTCAGTGATGGGGAGAATGCGCAGGCCAACACCTTCCCTTGCTTTGAAATCTCTCTGGCAATGGAGCCCTGGTCAGAATCTCAGCCTGCTTCGGTTGGTATCATGGTCTCATCATCCAGTAAACAGTCCCCAGTGCCATGCTCTCTCTGAGATACAGTTGCCATTCCATTACTACTGGGGATTGTGTGAAATGAGCAAACAGGAGCTGGGGCAACAGCTCAGTCAACTGATACAAGCATGAACATCTGAGTGTGATTCCCCAGAATCACAAGCACACACCTGTCATCCCAACACTGTGGAGGTGGAGACAGGCAGATCCTTGGGGCTCACTGGCTAGCCAGTCTAAGCAGATCTGAGAGCTCTAGGCCAATGAGAGGACTTGTCTCAACAGACAGACAGACGGACGGACAGACAGAAAGACAGATAATAAGATGAAGACTGAAGAACACCTGCCATCAACCTCTGGCCTCCATTTGCACACATGCATCTGTTCTCACCCATCCACACATTTACACACACACACACACACACACACACGCACGCACGCACGCACGCACGCACACACACACACACACACTCATGCACCTGTAAGACCTGAACCAAATTCCTGAGTCAGATGGATACAATTATGAAACACACGGAGATCCCTTTAGGTGATCAGCCAGACCAGCCTCGAAGATCAATGGCCCAAGAGAACATATCCAGATCTATCCGTCTAAGGGAAGTTCATCTAAAATGACAGAGAGGAAGATTTAAGCCAGACCAATTCATTCCCCCAGAGGACATTCCAGAACAGGAGAACATGGAAGATAGATGCTAGGACTTCTCTCTCTGTACTTCTTCAAGGAGCTGACTTGTCCTACACCACCACCCCTCCTCAATCTGTGCAGACTGGCTGTGGGCCAGTAGGATAGAGACTGGGATCTCCATCAGCCAGGGATTTGTAGGAATACTGTGGCTTTTGGTTGCCAGGATACTGGGCAGACCACCAGGGATGATGTGAAGGTTTCTCCAAGCTCCTACCCCAGACACAGAACTACTCTGTTTTCCTGACACCAGCAGCATTGGGCCACCGCATGGAGCAGAGTCACTGGGTACCAGCTTTTCCTCCCCAGCCCAGGAGGCACAGGCAGGAGCAAGAAGCAGTTGATTTAACAGTGTTGTGGGGAAGGAGGAGAGAAGGATGCTTGGGATACAGAGGAGATGCTCTTCATCACAAAAGGAAACGAAAGCCCCAGGTGATTCCACAGGGAAGGAAGGTGAGTGTGAAGGAAATGAAATGGAAAATACCGACAAATTGGAAACCTGGCCCAGAGGTGGAGGAAAAGAATCGGAAGGCTCTGGAGCAGGGAGACATGTCCCTGAAGGGTTGGTCCGGAGAGGCCCAGAGCTCCTATAGTTCTGAACCACATTGTCAGGAAGAAAGAGCAATCCAGGGTGCTGCTGCTGCTTCAGGCAGTGGAGGCCTGAGCTAAGGCCCAGCTGGAACTGTTCTTTGTAAAGCCAACCTGCACACCCAGTCGCCTCAGTAGACAAGTGGTCTCTTGCAAAGGATAATTTCTTGATGAGGCAAAGGACTGCCTGGCCATCCTTACAAACTTCTCCTAGCTTGACTTCAGTGAAGGTGCTGGTGGCCAGACACACCTGTGCACACTGAACAAAGATGTCTGTCCTGAAGGCAAGAAGAACAGTATGCCAAGAGTTGGGATCATATGCTGAATCTCTAACCCCTCTAACCTCCTGTTACACACATACACACACACACACACACACACACACACACACACACACACACACACGAATGCACGCATGCACGCACACAAGCATGCACACCACCATCTTGTGATTCATTCTTAGACTTCTGCCATTATCATCATAGGGTTCTGGCTCCTCCACCTCCTTCCTCTTAGTTTTATCCTGTCCATTGACCCAGCTTCTCCTAGAAGCTTCCTTGTCTCTTCCAGCCTCCTTAGTGACTGGCATCCAGTCTTCTTTATGTTTCTTGGAGGGCCATGGGAGCTAGCTCAGCTGTCTTCTCTCCTTAGCCTTTCCACAAGTCCAGGGTTTTGTGCAGAGGCAGTGATCTGCCAGCCTACTGACTACTGAATTCTACCAAGTAGACAGGGTTTTCAGGGATAAATGATCAATCACCTTCATAAACGAGCATACTGGGCCCTGAGATGTTCATTTCCTGCCAAATTCCCAAGGAAGTTTGATGTGAGGTGGGTCTCCAAAGTTCATATCCAACCCAAGGCACTTCCAAATCTGTACACGAAGGAAATAGACTTACCTATCCTTCTGGAAGAGAGATGTATCCATGCATGTGCCAGCCACCTTCTGGCATAATCCAGGCTGTAGTAGAAGAAGGGTGATGTAGCAGGCTTTCTTTTGGGGCCACAAACCAATTCCTAAATCATGACATAGAAACTTATTATTTGTTATGAATGCTAGGCCTTAGCTTAGACTCCTTTCTTACTAGCTCTTATAGCTTTATTTAACCTGTTTATCTTCATCTATAGTTTGCCTTGGGGCTCTTCACTTTTGTTTTCATTTTGTATGTCCTACTCCATGTGTTTGTCTGGCAGCTGCCTGGCTGGCCCTGGACATCTCCCTTTCTTTCTCCCTCATGTCCTCTTTTCTTCTCTCTCTCTCTCTCTCTCTCTCTCTCTCTCTCTCTCTCTCTCTCTCTCTCTCACACACACACACACACACACACACACACACACACACACACACACTGCTAGATTCCTCCTCCTATTTATTCTCTCTGCCTGCCAGCCCCACCTATCCCTCTACTGCCTATCTATTGGTCTTTCAACTTTTTATTAGACCAATCAGGTGCCTTAGGCAGGCAAAGCAATACACCTTTACATTGTTAAACAAATGCAGCATAAACAAATGTAACATACCTTTACATAGTTAAAGTAATATTCCACAACAGGAAAAGATTTCACTTCATGCTTCACAAAGCATGAGCCCATGAGAATCAACCCAATGTGCAGAATTCTGTTCAATAGAAGGAAAGCTGAGGACCAGTGCAGACAGCCCTGAGCTTTGCAACACAAATCCCCTTACAAGAAGACCACAGCTGGAGTAAAGACTGTCTCCATTTCTTTTCCTGTTGCTGTGATAAAATACCTTGACAAAAGCAACTTATGGGAGAAAGAGTTTAAGTGAGCTCACAGTTCAAGGGCACAGTTCGTCAGAGCCGGGAAGTCAAGGGAGTGTCCTGGCTTGAAGCAGCTGGTCACCTGGCATCTGCAGTCAAGAAGCAAAGGGCGGTGAATGCAGTCTCTCAGCTTTCTTTCTCCACTTACGCAGTCCAGGCTCCCAGCCAGGGAAGGATACTTCTGAGGGCCTGTTGGCCTTCCCACCTCAATTAATATGTTCAAGTTAATGCCCACAGGCATGCCCAGAGGCCAGCCTACCAGGTGATTTTTAGATTCCGTCAAGTTGACAATTAACACTCACCATCAAGAGGACCATGTTTCAGAAAGTTCAGCTCGGAATAGGCAGAGAAGACAGCAGGGGTTGTGAGGAGAGTGAGAGTGGGCCAGATGGCCTTTAAAGCCTTTTCATCTCTACAGAGTCTGACATTACTAGGGAAGTGGAAGGCTTAAACAGCAAACAACAGCAAACCTCCAGCAACTGCTCTCTATTCATGGCATCAGAAAGTCCGGAGAGGGTTCTATCCATTATTTCCTTCAATGTCTCATCCCTAGGTAACCCTGCCCAGCACTGCTCATCAACTATGGTTAGTCCAGACATTTCTACTGGAGCTAACTGGAGGTCTTACGAAGCTGTAAGCAGTGGTGGTGGTGGGGATGGATGGCGGCGGAGAAGAAGGGAGCTTTCTGGAGTGGGCATCACATAGTGAAAACATCACAGAAGGCCCCATGTGCCGTGGGATCTCCCTCCAGCGTTCTCTGTGTTGAAGGAGGAGCGCTTGGTGCCGGTGAGGGAGCCCTGCTCCGCTGGAAGCCCAGGAACAAGCTCATCCACTGGTGCGCCCTCTCGCCAGCTGCTGCTGAGGACGGGCCTTCCAGACAGCTGGAACCTACCGAGGGCTGAAAATGGCTCAGTGACAAACACGCTCACAGTTCCCTGTGCTCATGCTGTGTGGAAGGCCCCATCACGTGCGCCTTGAGCAAAGAGAGAGGGGGTGAGCAGAGTAACAGCCACGAGGGAAGTTGAGGATGCCTTCCCAGAGTTGCTGCTACCCTACAATTCTCCTTCATTAAGAGAGCTTCCTTTCAAAGTAACTGGGGAGTGGTGTGACTCAGACTGTGATGTCTTTGCTTCCCAGGAGCAAGGAGCCAGTGGGCTCACTGTAAGGCAGCTGTGGAACTCACAGCCTGAGCCAGGCATGTGTTTCCAGATGCCCCCTGCCCCCCCCCCCCCCCCGGGGCTGCCATGTGACACTGGCCAGTACCTGCCTCTGCCATGCCAGCCTCTGATCTTTGGAAGGATCTGGTTGGCTTTTCACTCGGCACAGGTGGTTGGCATGCTGCAGGCACAGCCATAGGATTGGAATGAGGAGAGCAAAATTGTCCTCCTAGTGAGGGGTGTTTGTGATGCTGATTAACTTCCGCTATGAAGCCCTCCATCTCAGGAAGGTGGTCCTTCCAAATTCTGAGTCAGGTGTCGCCCCCGGTCCTTGTCATTGTGGATTCTTACCCTCCTCTGATTTCTACACTGCACAGGTATGTCTGTCTACTCATTCAAAGACTCCCACACCTAGGATCCTCCAAAGCGTTATTCAACCTTTAAATCTGTGCTGGAGATTACAAATCGCTCATGGGCAGAGCAAGCCTGGAACCAAGGTAATCAAGAGAAGCCTCAGTATGCAAAATTCAAGGAGGGGCCATTCTCTTGGGCTCCTGTGGTGAGCCCCTGAGATACACGCCTCAGGAACATGCTTTAAATGGGCCAGCTGGCTCCTTCCAGTGCTGGTCCTCAGGGACAAAAAGGGAAAGAATATTAATTATTGAGGACCAACCAGGTAGAGGCACTCTGATATTTCATTTGTCCTCACAATAATCCAATAGAATGAGAAATGACACCCTCATTTATTAAACAGGAAGGAACCAAGCTTGGTACAGTTTTGTACCATGTGGATGGTCCCAGAACCAATGCCGTAGGCCTAGCGTCAAACCCCACATCTTCCTGATGTAAGTCCTGCTCACTATGACACCTGATGGCCCCAGCAAAGAGTGCTGCTGCCATGCCAAACTAGATACGAGGACACAGGAGAGGTAGCTCTCTTCAGGGACAGGAGCCCACCAGTCTGGATGGGAATGGGGCAAGCAGTGTTCTACGCAGCACATACCCCACCCCCATTTCAGCTGGACCGCTGTGACGAGGGCTTCAGGCTGTTTTTATCAAGCTCTCTAGCTAATTCCCGGGCATCATCTGGCAGCGATAGTGCACCTTGCAGCATCCTCTGGAATCCCTTAGATCTGCCCTGATCCCTAGGCCTTTTATTGCAAACCTCTCCCCTCATACCTCAGCCTTGATAAAGACTACGAGGGCATCCTGCCCGGGGCGGACAAGCTGCCGAGTTGCACGGATGTTACCGCTTCTTAGCAGGGACTCAGGCAGCAGGAGCTGTCTCCGAGGGCTTGTGTTTAGCCGGTTGCCCCAGGTGGTAAGAGTGGCCCTGGAGTGACCAGGCACAACCTAGATACCCTGCACATACCCACTGATAGCTGCATGGTGGGCAAGGATGGGAGGTCTTTGCCAGCAGCCCTCTGAGGTCTAGATGGTTCTGTGAGCCTGGCTCCCCTCCCCAGCCCCCACTTACTTACACATTCCTACCAGCGTCATTACCAAGAGGACAGCCCAGCTGGTCCAGGGACCACTCAGGGAACAATAGGACACAAAGGATAGCCCGTAGAGAGCAGGTGCCTGGATCAGGATAAGGGGTGCCTCTGGCCCTCCCAAGAGCAGAGCCCCTGCAGCGGCAGAGCCAGTGGCAGCCAGACCACCCAGTCACCTGCCATGTTTCCACAGTGGGAAGGAAAGGATCCAGCCTGGGATGGCTTCCAGGGATGAGGTCAGCAAGTGGCCCAGCTTGGAGCCGACCTGTCTTGTCTGTGAGAGACCAGAGGCACACCCAGGAAGTGAGATTTTGGGAGGATCCGGCACCTCCCCCCAGGTGCCACCACCCTCATTACCTCCGCTTTGACCTGAGTCCTCAAGCCATAGTCCTGAGCTGACCCCCTGATCCCCATATCGCCTGCAGCTACTTTGTCTTCCCAGGCGCACCTCTACCCAGGTGAGCCAAGGACTGAGCCCCACCTGGTAGTCTGTTCTCAGGGCCCCGATTTGTTCCAGACTCCGGAATGTGACCCGCCACTCCTCCCACCCTCCACACCCTCCATCTCTGGCCCACCAGTCCCACCCACCTTCCAATCATCTCGTGACTCTGTTCTTTGTCTTCCAGCTGCATGGTGATGGAGCCACTAAGTCCATTTCACACGCCGCCCCATCCTCCCCTGATCTTTGACATCTGGAGGCCTTCTCCTAAGGCTCACCTGTAGTATCAGCCTCACCCCTCATATGCCCCCACACTAATCTGTTAGGGCTGTAAGACCGAGACCATTCTACCCATGCAGGCCTCCATACCCACGGGCGTCGCTAACGAACGCTGTTCATCCCGAGATCAGGTATGAAACTGTTCTTAGGCTCCTGACACTGCAGAAGACCCTCTCTCCCAATAATCTCCATAGAAACTTCTGCTCCATGTCTGGCCTCATTCCACCCTCACTGGAGCTCATTTTCATTGCCCAGTGGAGATGGGAAGAGATGGATTGACTTCTCTGAGATCATAGCTCTTCCAAGGTTTTAACCCCATTATTAAATCACCTTTGAACCACCTTCCTTCAACCTCAGGTCTTTGCATGCGCTTCAGAACGTAACTCCCTGCCCTGTAATTAGCTTGGCAACACTTCTGGTTCTCTCCAGATTCTCCACACCCAGAACCAAGAAGGGACTTGTGGGCAAAGCAGAGAGAACTAACTACGTTGAGGACCTACTGTGTGCAGGGACTGCTCTTCCCCACACATCTGATGGTTTCTGGCTTCTCCTTGACCCCCTGGACAGAGGGCAAAGCACACTCAGAAGGGCAGACAGAGTCCCCAGCCCTCCTGACATCGAGGGCCCTCACTCTTTCATCTGGGGGAGGCGAGCACTGTCCTAGCTACCCTGTATGGAAAGCCCAGTAGCAGCCAGCCCTGGGCTCTGGGACCTGATGCAGTGGGAAGCCCTTCCTCCTAACGATGGTAACAGCAGCAACAACAAAAATGTATCCAGACATTACTGAATGTCCTCCCAGGGGAGTGGGGAGCAACCAACACCCCCCGCAACCGGAAACTACTTCGTTAAAGGAGTTTTCCAGAAATCGATCAACATGTAGGTAACAGAGATGGAACTCAGATCTGTCAGCATCTAAGAATTTTCTTTCTCCTGCCCCCATATAACTGCCTGAGAGAGTCTCATCTGGGAAAATAACCAGAGGATCTTACTGTGTTTTCCATTTTTATCACTTCCCACCCAACATTTAATCCTCCGTATGTGCTGTTGAGATAGGCTCGTAGATTGCTCTGCCCCAGGCTAACCTGCTCTGTCTACCCATCCTGAAGCTGAAAGCCTTACCTTGAGTCCAGAGAAATTCCCCCACCCCCCAAATCATTGGTTCAGTATCACTGACATAAGTGCAAGCGGGAGGCACAGGAAACAGACGCCTTGTGTTACAGAATGCTGTCCTCAAACCTGACAGTCACTGCTACCTTCATCCCAGCAGCTGTGACTGTGACAAGAGACTGTCAAGATCAAGTCTATCCGTGTCTTCTCAGAGCAGGGAATGGGAGGGTCATTGGATTCTTCCCTGAGATTCCTGGCACTTCTTATACCTCCCTCCAGTCTGCACGTGGATCTGGGGTCTCAGGTGATAGAGTATATAAAGTATGGAAGATCAGCTGAAAGGAGACTCCATTTCTTACAGCCATGGAGAAGCTGTCACCCATGCTGGGTGTTGTGGATGTTCAGGGGTCATGCTCCTATAACCTCTTACCCACACTCTGTAAGTATGCCCAATAAACACGCTGGTTTGTTGGCTTCAGTGCCACTGTTATTTTGGTTTGTCATTGGTACCCTATCTGGGAGGAGTACACTTTAAAAAAAAAAATCTTCCCAGGAAAAGGTAATGCAGAATCCCCACCCCATTCCTGAGCAAAGGTCTGGCCAGGGAGCTGCATCTGCACATGAGCATCTCAGTTCTCACACTGGATGAGGGACGCATGAAGCTGTCTCTCGCTCGGCAGCTGTAGGAAAGAGGGAATGTGGAATCCGCTGAGCAGACTGCCTTGGCAACTGTGAAGATGCTGCATTAAGCCAAACAGATGAATGTCATGCGCTGCAGATTATGATGGGGCCATGTGCACTGATGGGACTCTGGGATAAAGAACCAGGTGTCTGTGTGCCGTGTCTGCTTTCCTCACACAGACTGCCCGGAGCCACACTTCTCTGGGGAAGGCTTCTGCTCCTGTTCTCCTTCATTGGTTCCAGGTGTTGAAGGTGGGAAACGATGTCAGGTTGGCACAAGGTGAATTTTTCCACTTGTTCTCCAGGCATTTGTTCAAGGCCTTGTGTTCTGTCATCCCTCTCTGCCTATCAAAATCTGACTTAGTCTTTAAGTTCCATGTAAACTCTGTCTCGGCGTGCTCTCCCCTACCACCCATTTCCTGCTGGCCAATTGGTCTGTAGACCTCACCCAGACATCCTAACGTCCCATTCATATTCTCTTTTCTCATGCATTCTTTTAACCTACATGTGCCGACACTCTACTCTAAAGCTAGCCCTGTCTTGGCATTGAAGATGCCATAGACACAAAGCAGACCCGCCTCTGTTCCCTGTTCTTGGGGGTAGACACTGGTATTCTGGTTACTATTCCCACCTAAATGCTTTGGTCTCATACATTCCATCTTGAACTTCAAAATCTCAGCCCTCTCTTCAGCCTTAGGGCATATCTCCACTCCTCCAGGAAGCCTTCCATCTTCAGCCCAAGCAGGGTAGGTCCTCATTCTAGACTTGGGCTGCCTTTGCAGGGGGAGCCCATGTGGGTGGCATGCAGTGGCTTCTGCCTTTTGTTTCTACTAGAAGATGAGGAGGGACTCACCTCTTTCATCCTGAAGCACCCAGTGCTGTGTATCTCTCACAGAGAAATAGCAGCCACACACACGAAGAGACAAGAACAATGCTTCACAAGAGTTACATGCGTCTAAAAGCCCAGCCATTGTTCTAACTATGTATTACTAAGTACCAGCTCACTTGATCCTGCCAACAAGCCCACGGGGTTGATGGGAACTTGTGCAGGAAGCGGAAGTACGGGAGGAGGAGGTGCTGGCGGCAAGGGTGGTGCTGGCAGAGTGGTGGCAGCAGTTCTGATGACTTCAGGTGCCAGGGGAGCAGAGCAGGTGGTGCTCCAGAGTCCTGGCTCCATCACTAACCAGCTGGGCAACCTGGGGCGATTGGCTTGGCTTCCCTTGTTTTCATTCACTTTACTGTGCAGTGGGGACAATTACTGCACCCACAGTCTCAAGTGATGTGACACCATGAGTTAACTCAACATACCTGACACAGTATGACACAGATGTTATTGGTGGTTTTGTTTTGTTTTAAATATACTGCATCTATCTATCGATCTATCTATCTGTCTATCTATCTATCTATCTATCTATCTATCTATCTATCTATTTCACTGGCCACTATTCATGATAGTCTCATGATGATATTACCCCCCCCCCCCCGCAACATCACCCACATCCCCAGCCACACCTGCTTCCTTCAAGCAAAAGATGATCTTAGTGCATGTATTGAGAACACATTCCAGTTCTACATGTTTACTTCTCCTCTAGCAAATGAACCCTGAAACAGATAGACCCCAGATATCAAAACTCATATGGGTACCAGGCAGGGCAGGGAACCCTGCTTGGGTGTTGACAGCCCACTGAGGAGTCAAAGACCAAATGCAAGAGGACAGCCAGAGAAGACAAAGCTGGCGATCATCTCTTCTCCCCAACCATGAGAGCAGCTAAGCCCTTTCATGAGAATCTGGCGCTGCTGGAAACAACAGGAAAAAATACAGAGGCTTCAAACTGTGGGCATCCAAAGATTTCCTAGTAGCAGTGTGTGTGTGTGTGTGTGTGTGTGTGTGTGTGTGTGTGTGTGTGTGTGTGTACGCACTCTGTTGGCTAAGGGTTCATCTTGTATTCCTTTATGTTGCTTGGCTTCCAGCTCATGACCTTTTTTCAATACATGCATTTCAGGGGAACCTGCAATGCCAACCCCTCCATATTTTTCCTGCTTTTTCAGTGGTTGGGACCCATGGCCACCTCCTTTTCCTGTGCTTTCATCTCTCCAGCCTTCATTTCTGCCTGCAGCAGTGAAGCATCAATTATACACTCCAATTATGCGATTATACATATTTTCACTAATTAATAATAATTCTTGCTACTCATTCGGCTCCCACTGGAAGACTTTGGAGGGCATTGGAGAGGATAATCACAGCTTTGTGACCCTGGAAGGAATGTTCTACCATAGAACTCCTGACATTAAAGGGAAACTGAGGCACCGTGGAGCACCGCCTCAAAGCCTGTGAAAGAGAAAGCCACTGAACTGAAGACTTGGCTTTGGCTCTGTAGAGCACTTGTTCAAGCTTATGGGCCCATGAATGGGGGTGTAGCCTAAAGAATAAAGTAGTTTAGCCCAGGGCTGGTACTTTGTGGCTGTCCAATTAACTGTCATTAAAGTTCAGAGTTCCCCTTATTTATAGAATTTTTTCTTTCTTTCTTCCTTCCTTCCTTCCTTCCTTCCTTCCTTCCTTCCTTCCTTCCTTCCTTCCTTCCTTTTGCCACCTATCATACTGTGACTTTCTCTCTACAGGCTTTGCTTAATATGCTGTGAGGAAAGGTTACTTTGTGATGGAAACAAAAGCACCTTTCTATTCCCTAGTCAGACACCAGAGGCAGTGTTCTGTGTGGTCTAGACAATGATCTACAGAAGCCATGTTTTGCTTTGAATGAGTAAGTTTATTAAGTCTATAACAAGCAAAAAAGACTGAACAGTGATAGAGCTATAGAGAAGCAGGGCAGAGGTAGAACACATCATCAAGTCAGGAGCTTGCAAATGGCCAACAGAAGCTGAGGACGCCGAGGCAGCCAGCTGGGGTTCCTGGATGACAGAGTGCCAGGTGGAGGGTCCTCTCTGGCCACTCTCTCCACTGATACATTTCCTGTGGCTGAACTTCTGGCTTCCAGTTTCCACTGCAGGCCCTTTTATATCATGAGATAAATGCTAGTTGGAAACAGTTTGCCTGCTAGCTGGTCTCAAGGACACAATGTTTTCAGCACCTTTAGCTGATTGTTGTTTTCCTTCTCCTTGGCATGGAGTTAGGGAGCCAGCTTGCCCAAGGAAGATGTTTTAGAGAACACTTGAAATAAACATACTGAGTCTAAGACAGGAGGTCCCTCCTCAATCTCAGAGATCACTCTCAACAAGCTTAAAAAACACACACACACAACACAATTTACCAATAGAATGTACATTACAGATGCAATTGAAACGGTCTATCCCACTCAGCTTTTCCGGGTAGAGACTTGAAGCCCAGAGTCTGAGAAAATGATAAGTATACCTGAATGTGAGGTCCATTGTCAGCATTAATCCTCAGAACATTGGAGGTAACTTCCACTGGTCCTGTTAGACAGGAAGACCAGGAGCCTAAGAGTGATTCACCCAAGGTCCCAATGACCAAAAGTAATGCATCTTTACCTAAGCCCAGATTCTAGTGCATTCCAGAGCCAACACCTCCTCCATTGTATCATGCTGGTACTACAGCCCCCTGGCGGCACAGAAAACTCTAGCACTTTGATGCAAGTGCCAAATCTGTGAGCCTTTGCAATCGGAGATAAGCAGGATGGACACAGAGACTAAGGTACTCTGTATAGCAGAGACTTTGCAAAGCCAGATTTCATTTTGACTGGGGCCTGCAGAAGGCAGTCCTAGTCGGGGAGAAAAGAAAAATCAATCAAAGCAGTTTTCCAACTGATCACACTGGTCAGTTGATGCACTCGGCCAGTTTAAGTCAATCGCTTATCCAGGTCAAGAGAAAGGCCTGGTGCTGGCTGCTGAGTGATGTCTGGATTATGTCTGCACATACAGCTACAGATACATCTTGCAGAATTCAACCCAGCCATCAGAGTGTAGACCACTAGAGCAGCCCTGCCTCTCTGTATGAGCCATAGCAAGCTCAGATAGCCAGGCATGCTGGGACCTCAATGAGGAGACAGGATCAGAGCTGATCCTATATTGACTCTGCAGCCAAGGGCATAGCTAGCTAGCTTCAGAGACTGGGGGAAGTCCAGGCTGGCTCACACCTTGTGCCCAGGAACAAGGACACCGAATCAAAGGAGGTGAAGCTCTCTCCAGCTGTAGCCTGCTGTTCTGTCTGTCAGCACTCTGCCCACAGTCACCTGCCCAGCAGGGCTGCCCACCAGAGCAACAGCCACACTCTGTATCATCCCCATCACAGGAGCAGGGCTGAGAACCCCGCCTGTCACTTGCCCTAGCTTCTTACTTCTGGGGAAATTACAGAGTCCCAGCATTCTAGCTACAGCTCAGAGATCAAGTGTGAGCTCTCTCTCTCTCTCCCATGGCTGATCAGTTCTTTTCATAGAACTGATTTACTATACTGTGCACTAATTATCTGCATAATCTTCTATTGCCTCGATTAGAGGTTGAAAGAGTTGGCATTAACATGCTATTATGCTCAGAAAGACACACAAATGGTCCACAAGTACATGAAAAGATGTTTGGTGTTGTTAGTCATCAGGGAAATGCAAATCGAAACCACAATGAGATGCCACTACACACTCATTAGAAAGGCTACAATTTCACAGAATGAAATTGTTGGCAGAGAAATCAGCCTGTGCTCACCCCACAGACCTGCATGGTGGACTAGAGAACAGAATCCCACAAGTTGTCCTCTGAACTCCACATTTGCACTGTGGCACTGGCACACGTATAAACACACACACACACACACACACACACACACACACACACACACACTACATAATAATTATAAAAAATGTTTTTTAGAAGAATTAAACTTTGACTATTTAGTGCTGCAAAATATAAAGCACTTCAAAATGTTTAAGAGTTAACTGATATTTTGATTTTATAATTGTTAATGATGAAAATCCTGCTTTGCATAAACACAAAATGGCCAGCCTGGTCTACACAGCCAAAGCTATACAATGAAACATTGTCTCAAGATAGATACATAGATAGATAGATAGATAGATAGATAGATAGATAGATAGATAGATATTAAAAGATAACAGCACTCTGGAAGAAGAGGTAGATCTCTGTGAGTTCATGATCTTGTCTCAAAAAGAGAAAGGAAGGAAGGAAGGAAGGAAGGAAAGAAGGAAGGAAGGAAGGAAGGAAGGAAGGAAGGAAGGAAGGAAGGAAGGAAAGAAGGAAGGAAGGAAGGAAACTGTGAGCTACATAAAAACCAGTACAAGCATGTTCGCAATGACTTTATTTCTAACACCTCAGACTGGAAACAACCCAAATGTCCACCCTCAGCAGATGAATGGATAAACAAATACCACTGTAGCTACATAACCAGTGGAATATTGTTCTGGAAAAATAAAAAAGGAGTGATATTAAATGCAACAAAATAGATAGATCCCCAAAATACAGAAAGTGAAAGGAGACAGACACAAAGGAGTATGCACTGTATGATTCCATTTATCTGAACCTCTAGAAAAGAGAAATCTAATCTCTCATGGCGAGAAGGCAGATCGCTGATTGCCTGGGACCAGGAGTGATGGGGAGATTGAGGAGGAAAGAATAACAGGAACACTCGGGGTGATGGGGAAGTTGGTATCTTGATTGTGGCGCTGGTTTTGTGAGGGCTTCATTCATCAAAACTCACTGAGCTCTCCATGCTTCAAATAGGCCCATAAATTACACCCCAGCAAAGACAGGACGAGGCCGTGGGTGAGATAATCACAAACAGCCTTAACTTTGGATTTAAACAGGGATTTTACATTAATAATACTTAAATCCAGCCCAAACTTAAAACAGACAGAACAAGTGTCAAATAAAAGCTCAAAGAGGAATATACACACTATACTCACTCACATCTCTAACACACACCTACATGTATTCACATGTACACACAAAGAAGCCATTATAATGGACTCTTTCCCGGTGATCCGGAAACACATGAATAGCACCTCTAGTGAGTTCCTTAAAAAGATGAGCTGTACTTGGGAGGCAGAGGTAGGCTGATCTCTATGTGTTCAAGGCCACCCTGGTCTACATAGTGAGTTCCAGGACAGTCAAAGCTGCATAATAAGACCTTATCTCGAAAAACCAACCAACCAACCAACCAAGCAAACAAACAAACAAAAAATAGGCTGTACTGGGCATGGTGGCCCACTATAAATTCAAGAATTGGGACCTGAGATGTAGTGAGGATTCTTGTGAGTTCAAGGCCAGTTCATAGCAAGACTGACTCTGGCAAGACAAAACATGGCAGATTGTATAACATGAAGAGAAAACAAGACATGAAGTGTACTTTTGTCTCTACCAGTGTGATCCCAAACTCCAGAGTTCCAGCTATCTAGTCTGGGCTCTGTGAATGGTTCCATTTGCTAAGTTAGGGGCCTTGAATAGTATAAAGAAGCCCTTGCCTGCACTCCTGATCCTAATGCCCAAACTCAAGTCCCAGCACCTGCCCTTTGCTCCTACAGCACACCACTCTCTCCCAGCTCAGAAGAAGGGGGCACTGGGCCCCACGGGCTATCAGCCAGAGGCACTCACAGCTCAGTCTAAATCTACTGAGTCCTTACTCTAGAGCAGGACTCACAAACTCCTGTTTCTTCCTGTCTGATGAGGAGTCATAAAGACCCAGGGGAGGTGGGCCACTGTGAGACCGGAAGAAGCTATGAGACCTGGAGTGGGCTCAGAATCATGCAAGCCTGTGTCAGAGCCAGCCCAGTCCACAGCTACCCTGTGGTATGTAGGGCTAGTATTACTAGGCCTTGAGTTTTTTTTTTTTTTTTTTTTAAAGAAGACCCCAGTTTAGACTTTCATGTGAGCTTTTCAGTTTTAGATCACAGTAACAAGTCATGACAACAACAATGATAAAACCACTTTTGAAATGCAGCGTGAGCCAAACAGAACACATGCCTAGCCAAAGCAAGGAGGACTCACCAGGTGGTGACAATGCTCTAGAGAGTAACAGCCCCTGTGTGCAGAGGCTCTGGTGGTGTCGGGGGGCTCTTCTCCCTGCTTTTACAGTTTGGTTTAGCCCCCCAGTCAAGCATAAACTCTGTATTCTACATCCTCAGGAAGTCATACCACCCATCCTTAAAAATCCCTGGCAAGAGGGAGACCAGCCATGCCTTCAGGACTGGCTAGTGTTTCCTCTCCCTGACACAGTTGGTCTCAGGCTCCTCCAGGACTCAGCCAAGCTGTTCCGCATCCCAGGAAGCTTACCCTGATAATACCTCTGTATTTATCCTGGATACACCCCACCGCCTCACCTCAGACTCCTCTTATCTCAGTTCTCTTTCCACTGCACAACGCTGTGCATCTTCCCACCAGACTGAGGGCTTCCGAGAGCCAAGCTGTGGATCCAGTGGTTAACACACACAGTAGGCATGCCAGCTGGCACGTCCTGATTGAACATGATGGGAGAAAGTCCTTTCTGTTCCCTTCACACACAGTAGGTGTATTTTCCATTAAGTGACCAGGAGCCACAGGCTGGGTTTGAGTGTGAGCCTAGAGCTCATACAAGGTCAGACGTACCTGGTATCACCCCTTCTCTCCCCTGTGCTTGACTTCCTTGTGGTACCCAGGTGATAGCAAGATGGCGGCCAAAGAGAGATGATCCAGAGTGCTTATACACCTCATGGTTAACCCCTTTTACAAATGAGGATACAGGCAGGAAGGAGTGACGTAACTTGCTTGGAATACCCAACTGTCAGGCACAGGATGGGGGAGGTACATTAATATTGTCACTCTGCCCCTCACGCTGTACCTTTTTCTTGGTCAGCTCTAGGTGTGACCTCTTAGGGTTGGGCGACTTATGTCTATGATACAGTTACAACCCCTGACCGCCACCTGTGGTGTCAATAGTGGTAGAGAGAGCAGGATAATGTCAGCAAAGAATACCACCACCACCACCCCCAAGTCCACTGCACACACCAAGCCCAAAGGCATCTAGTGGACAGGGAGGGTCTTTTTCCTTGTAGTGACTTTTAAGAGACCTCCCTTGTCTGCTGTCTTTGAAGGCCATGTGTGGAATATTCCTCTACCTGATGCTGTGGGCCCTATGAGATGAGTGTCTGATCTTAGGTGGTAGATCAGATGTGGTTTTGTTTTTCTGTAGATTTCTCTCAGATCTCCAGTAGCTGTGGGGTCTGCTTCTGTCTACTCCTTGGGTTAATACTGAACCCCATCTCTCAGTAAGCCATAGGCTTTTTAAGCTCATATCCTGACCAGTGCTCAGCCATACTCCCAGGCAACAGATCACTCCATTCCATCCTACCTCCCCGAAGATACATTCCAGATACGACCCAGATGATGGGAGGAGATGACTGAGCTCTCTGACACCACGTGTGTCCTTTTTACTGGAGAAGGAAGATCATCATGGGGGCCTGGGGAGAGTCTAGGGAATCCAAGCACTTCCGGGCAGTGTGTCTTCTTCATTCAGCTTTCCACCCTTGCAGGCCTCCACATCTCTGATCCTCGGCTGTCACAGATTGCAGGTCACAGGCAGGAAGTGATTATCTCAGCAAAGCCTAAAGTAAATGTCATGTGTTTGTGAGCGAGCCCATCTCAACTTGTGCTGACTACTTTCCAGAGAAACTTAAAGAAGGTCACTTCTGTTTAACAAGGAATCCAGCTTTTCATCCCAGGGTCTGTGGGTGCTCAACACCCATCACCACCGATCATTCACTCATCATCACTCATCACCACTGTTGTGGGTTTGGTACTCCGGCTCCCTCCACCACCACCAGATGTGGGGCATTTCCACTGTCGCTCAAGTCCTTATGAGTTGGGTAGAGTTGAGTAGCGACATTCGTCTTTCCCTTAAAAGTCCCAGCCACCTCAGGTAGTTCTCTCTGTCTTGTTCATTCTCTTTGTCTCTCAGTCTCTATCTTGTCTGCCTGTCTGTCTCTCTGTCAGGTGTCCCCACTCCAAGCAGGCCTTTTGCTCTCCCTCCTACCCCCACAAACCTCTTGGTGTGATCTCTTTAGTGGCTCACCATGGGCCAGCCCACCAAAGGCACCCTTTCAACACTTTATCGTTACAACTGCTGCTCATCCATCACCGACGCTCATTTAGTGCACTGTGTGTGCTCTGTCCTTTCTATGTCTCTGTCCTGGAACTACCATCTATATCAACTTTGCTCAAAGGAAACAGAACTCCCCCTAAGAGGAAAGAATGCATCTGCTCTGAGACCTGAGATCATTGTGCCAAAGTCTGCCTCCAGGCACTGCTGCATTCAGGTGCTCAAGCTCTGGGGTCTGTTGTCTTCCATGTTTGGATTTATTCCTCCAGGTGCCCTGAAGTTGCCCATAATCCCAGGCACATATTGTGTCACAGCTCTGAGGGGAAAGGTATCCTGGCAGTTGGGATCTAAGGAATACCACAAAGTCACACCACACAACAAACCTCATACAAGAGATTTATTGGGAAGGACACAGAGGATGGCTGCCTCTGGTTGGTAAAGAAGGAGTGAGAAGTGGGCAGGCTTTATATAGGGAGCAGGCTTTCCAGGTGGCCTGTGATTGGTGGAGTTTTGTGGCCTGATCTTGGGACAAGCTCAGAGATTGGTAAGATTTTTGTGACCTGATCTTGGGCTTTTTTTTTTTCCCCTTATAGGGCAGAACTTGGTCATCTGCATCTTGAAGGGCTGGAAAATGCTGTTAAGACCAACAGAGTCGTCTGGGGGCAGGACCTGGCAACTCACATGCCTCCAGGGACTTACACATAGCCTCATCTCAATTCATATCTAGCAGGTTAAAGTCGGGGTTCTTCTGTGACAGACAAAACAAACAAACAAACAAACAAACAAACAGAAAACTCCCAGACTCCCCTCTTGGTGATCCAAATTTTTCACACACCCACCCTTCAGTGAAATACAGCTGCTCCAAGTCACAGTGGCTCGGCTTACAATCTTTCTACCTCACAACAGTGGGAACGTGCTGGGGATACTCATTTGCTGCAAAGCATGCTGTGAGTTTTGGACACTGATTAGCTCCTGGTCTTGAAAAAGGTGGGATGAAAAAGGTGGGACGTCCTCCCTCCTGATACTGGCCTGTGGCAGTGAGCTGAAGCAACCGAGACGGCCTGGAGAAACCACCAATGTGCTGCGGTATGCTTTACTGCTAAGGAGGGTGTTTTGATGTCAGGTGCACTTGATGCATTTTTTTTTTTTTTACTTACAGCATCTTCAGATCTAACAGTGGATTTACCATAACCCATCCTAGGTCAAGTAGGGCACAATGGAGATACAGTGCCCTCATTGGCCAGACCTGATCACGTGTCCATTTCGAGGCGGAGTCAACACTAACTGGAAGAAACCAGGTAAAGAAAAGGGGCTTTTCAGAGAGAAACTGGGTCTGGGCTGCCTTTGGCAGGGTGAGTGGAGGGTGGCAACCAAACAGCAGTCTGCAGACGCTCAACAAGAATTTATTGTGTGACGGAAAGAGGAAAGACAAGTCTTTTCTCTTCCCACCCCCAAGAAGTCTGAGGCAGCCAACAATGCTTGGTCCTGAGAAACCAGACTGCATATAAAAGAATTTTTAACTGGCTGTGTGTGGTGAATTCTCTTTCAGTATCAGGTATTCAACTTGAGGCTGGAGTGCCCTGTCCCTTTCCCAAAGGATACTATTCTGACAGTCCCTTCATTCCACAAGCGTGTGGCCCATACTCTGGCTGGCCAATGCTTACCAGGGAGTGCTAGCTCGCTGCATAACTGAGCATAACACACCAAGAGTGCAAACCCAGCAAGGGCAGGGAGGGGGTGCATAAAAATCCTTCAGGGAGAGATGGAGCTGCACGTGATGGAGACAAAAGAGTTAACAGGCGCAAGTACACAGGGGAGGAACTTCTGGTGTTCTGTAGCCCAGTGGAGTAGCTAAGGCTGACGGCAATTAATTGAATATTTCAAATCAGTTAGCAGAGAGGATTCTGAATGTTCCTGTCACAGAGAACAAATAAACATTTGAGGTGATGGATCTGTCAATTACCTGGTCTGATTATGACACACTGTACACATGTACTGAGATGTCACACTGCACCCCAGAAGTATGTACAATTACTGTGTGTGGTGATATTGTTTTTAAGCCTCGGAACCAGGTTTGGGATTCTCTTCCCAATGTCCCTGGCCATGGGACAGACACTGTGGGAGCTTGTCACACTCTATTGTCTAATATAAACTAAAACTGTCACTGGCCATGGTCCTTTTCCATATTTAGCAGATCCTGCGAGGAAGTTAGATGGGCAAGGAATTTACTACAGGAGCGCCACCTGAGGGGACCAGCCAGGTAGGGGCAGTTAGCAGGGAGAGGCAACCCCAAAAGGCTGGGATTTCCAGGAGTCCTAGCCATAACCTGATCTTGTACAGAACTCCAAAGGGCAAATATCACGTAGGGTTTGCTGTTTCCCCCTCTACCTTGAATCATGCCCCTTAGAGGAAAGGTATTTTCTTCCCATTAGTGATTTTACTCCAGTAATGACGGGTGCAGGTGAAGGGCTCATAACTCACTAGACAGACGGTGCAGAGGAAAACCAAGTGACTTCTCCCTCTACTGCCACATGACCGGCAACACAGAAGCCCTCTGTCTGCAGGCCCAAGCAAACCCGGTGGGTGTGGGAGGAAATGTTCCCAGAAGACCATTCAGCTCTAGCAATATCTACTTTGCATCAAATCAGATGCCCCAGACTGGGGTTCGGTTCCCCAAGATTCCCCTGAACCCTGCTCAGGTTGTTTTTGCCTCTGCTTCTGACTGGGCTGTCAAAAATCTGGGTTCTACAACCCTCTCCCCCATTTCCACTATTTGCTAAAGTACTCATAAGACTCAGGGAACCCAACTTAGCAGCTCACTTATAAAAGACCCAGAAAGGGACAGATAGGGTAAGGTATGGAGGATGGGTGTGAGCTTTCATGCCTCACCCTGCAGACTCAGCACCTTCCAGAAACCTAGCCTCCTGGGAGTTCCCCTAAACCCTATCCGATTGCATCTATACAGAGCTTGTCTCTGCATAAATGCCTGCAGACTGTGTGACCCCTCTGTGTTGAGAAAGGTTCTATAATACTCCCCCATCGTACAAAAGCAGACTGAGGACTTCCTTCCTTCCTTCCTTTCTTTTTCTTTCTTTCTTTCTTTTAGCAGTCTATTGCCTTGACCTTAGTTACCTTATCTTTATTTATTTTTTTTCTTTTTTAATGTATATGAGTGTTTTGCCTGCATATACACCAAGTGAATGCACAGAGCTCTGAAGAGGATGTTGGGTCCCCTAGAACCAGAGTTATGGGTAGTCGTGAGCTACTATGTAGGTATTGGGAATTGAATCCATGTCCTCTGTAAAAACAAGTGCACTTACTCACGGAGGGTCTTTCCAGGCCCTGGGGAATTTCTTTGTGGCTGACTCCAGCACTGAAAGATCGAAAAGATCAAAGTTTCTGTGCGCCATCTTCAGAATGGGACGTTCTGGTTCCTACAGGTGACCTTGGAAGGGGAGTTACATGCCAGCAACTGTGAGTGAAAACCAAGATCTACAATAACATCCCAGCTGCCTAGCTGCAGGGTTTTGGGTGCCCTGGGACAATATGCCAAGGACTGTAGGTGGAGCCATAAGCCCTGGGCATGAAGAAGCAGAGGCCATTCCTCAGGAATAGTAATAGATGCTAATGGCCTGCCTTAAGTCCCACAGGAGCATCACAGAGGGAGAAGGCAGTGCTCCTGACTTCCAGGTGGTTCCCTCCAGCTCTCCTCCTCACACCTGTGGTCTCCCTTCAGCTCTATCTTTCAAGTCTGCCCCAGGCTAGATGCTGGTGTGGTAAACCTTGCTGGGATCCAATCTCCCACTCTCCATCCCCAGGCTAGGGCACCATCAAGCAGCATCCTAGTTTCCCATGGAACCTGACGATCTGCCACCATTGCCTGCTCAACAGATGGATTATAGTGAGTTTGAGTTCCCTATCAGTCATGACACAAGTCATTAAGCTTATTGACACCAGAGGACAGCCTATATGAGTGCATAGGGATTGGGTATTTTTCTGCCGCTCAGAATGGACGTGCCACCCAACCTGTGTCTCACCTACTCCAAGGGTCTGAAGCCAGCAGCTCATCCCTGCTCCTTGGGCCCACAGGGTGGTACAGAGGTCATGGGGATTTGTGCTTGGCAGGATCCTTCTCCAGGCAGCAGCTTTGACTGCTGATTCTCAGGAGCTAGAGACAGGAGGGCCATCCAGTTCTCAAGTTACTGACAGCAAAGGTTGATTGACTGTATGGGGAATGCCTCCATGTGTACGGATAGGCACTCTTCCAGGAAGCCCACAGCTGGGGCTGGGAAGATGGCTCAGTGGTGAAGGCTTTTGCCACACACACTTGGTGACGTGAGTTAATTCTTGTAACCCACGTAAAGGTGGATAGAGGGAACTAACTCTACAAAATTGTCCTTTGACCTCCACATGCCTATAAGCACACAATATTAATAGTAAATGATTTTGAACTTAAAAAAAAAACTCAGCAGGCAGTGGCAGTACACATCTTTAATCCCAGCACTCGGGAGGCAGAGCCAGGTGGATCTCTGTGAGTACGAGGCCAGCCTGGGCTACAGAGTGAGTTCCAGGAAAGGCACAAAGCTACACAGAGAAACCCTGTCTTGAAGAAAAGAATAATAATAATAATAATAATAATAAGAAGAAGAAGAAGAAGAAGAAGAAGAAGAAGAAGAAATAAAAGGGAAAAAAGAAACAACAACACTGTTAGACTACTCCAGCAGGAGCTGAGGTCCAAACCCAAGGTTGTCTGGTTTGTAACTAATCTCATTCTTACCCCACCAGCTCTGCCTGTCAGCAGAGGCTTCCCTCCCAGCCCAGAGCGCTTTCTGACGCCTGAATCCATTTCCTCTGACATGACAACCTCCGGGCCTCTGCTCTCTTCATTTGCTTGTGGACAGATGTTTGCTTGGCCTGCTATCTTTGCTTTTCCAGTTATAGTTTCTGTGTTTGCTTTTAACACACACAGAGGGAGAAGAATGTAGAGAGAAGGGGGTGGTCTTGAGGTGGGTGAAGTATGTGTCCACCCCCAACCGAGATGGCACAGAACACCGCCAGCCCCCTGTGCAAATGAAGATACACACACACAGAGACCTTTTAGTCCATAACTGTGTAGCTCCACTTGCCAATCATGCACATGCATATGCACACACACACACACACACACACACACACACACACACACACACACACACTCCTGTGCTTGGCCACATGCAGAAGGTGTGTGCAAACAAGTCCCTGACACCTGCCGTTATGCACAGCTGCCCCAGCTCCACCTTTCTTATGAACCACCCTGACCTCCACAGAGTTACCCTCATACTTATGCGACACCCCTGCCCTGCCCCCCTCTCCTGTTAGCTTCCCCTGAGTGGGTCCAAGAGCAGACTCCCACTGTTCCTGAGAAGCCATGGAAGAATAACTGTGCTGTGGTTTTCAAAGGAAATTGAAATCTCCACTTTACTGCTTCCTAAATGAACCTTATCATTTTCCTCTGTCTACAACATTCCAGCACACTGTACTGTTCTGTTCTCTGGCGTGTTCTCTCTCTCTCTCTCTCTCTCTCTCTCTCTCTCTCTCTCTCTCTCCTCCCCCCCCCCCGCCCCTGCCTCCAGAGGAAGAACTTGGTTGGAAGATCCAGCACCAGCATGCCACTGGGGTGTGCACATACCTTTGGCAGGTCCAAGGAAGGGACTGGTCACCCCACTGGGACCCAGAATGAGCTCCAGAGCCAGGAACCACAATCACCAGGCAGTCTGTTCCTCCCATACTTGGTTCCACAGATTGAAGCTTCAGCCATGGAACAGTTTTGCAACAGTAGGGCATCTCTCTCAAGAAATGGAGCCAGCTCCACTGTGGCTGAGTTCATCAGGGCTGGTCCTAGGTTAGACCTGCTCGGCCTGCTGGAAGGAGCAGGGGCAACGGGAGGATGAGCAGCCAGAGAGTGGAACGGCAACTTGGAAGCAATGGAGGTGTGCACTGAAGGGTGAGAGGCATACTGTGGGAGGCCAAGAACCAATGGGAGCTTTCATGGAAAAGTCACAGAAGGATCCATCAGGAAATCTTAGAGCCCAGACAGAGTGGAGAGAAGGAGCCAGATGAAGGATGATGTGAGTCATGGGCTCAGGACCCACACTTGGAGCGTCTGGCCCAGTACCTGGTCTCTTGGGGATGCTCATGGGGCATGGTGGGAGGTCTTCCCTCAGCAGAGGCATTGAGTCCAGTCAAAGATGAGGCAGGGTCATCTCTGCACCATGAGGAGCCAGCCTGTTCCTAAACTGTCCGGCTTCCCTGGAGCAGTAGTCTTGGATACTGGAGCTGTAAATCTACCTTCTTCTGCTACCCCAGAGTAGGCAACTGAGACTCAAAGCTGACACCAGAGCATCAAGGACCTCATGTTGTCAAATAAATGGGTGCATATTGCTCCTTGGAGCTACCAAGAAACTGTCTTGTCTCCTGACTCCTGGTTCTGGTGTGCTGTCAAGATGGAAGAAGTATCAAGGCTGGCAAGTGCAAGGTTGACCCTCCCCTTCTGCTGGAGAGGGTACTACAGAGGAGCTGTGTGTCACTCACTAGATGGCGTGTTTGTAGTGGGGGCTGCCACTCTCAGAGACGAATTTAGAGATGGGCAGAGCTGCAGGAAGGAAATTGGGAACCTCATCTGGGCAGAAGAACATGTGCGTGGGCAGCATTCCGGCTGAGTTTCTTATGTCTGTCTACATGAGAGACAAGATTAGAAATGGAAGAATAGAATGGTTGCCCACACTATTGACGTGACAAGGACAGATGAATTTTCCTTGGGTCCCGGAACACAGCAGAAGGCTGGTAGTCACTGCTGTGGTAGCCAATCCATAAAGGCAGCCTGTGAGGTGAGGGATCTTGTCCCTAAGGAAGAGAGACCAGGAGTGTATAAGGTTAGAGAGCAATGAGCCGGTCTGGAACTCCTTCATTGGAAAGCTTGTAGATAATGGTGACATCATGAACCTGAGACTCAGGAGCACCGGCTGCCTGTCAGTACACATGTGACACACTTGTTCCCCTCCCTCTTCTCACAAGAGGTAACCTCTGATGGGGAAGTAACCGGTTATTCCAGACAGAGGCTAGCCCCCAGCTCTTCGTTCCTAGGGAAGGCTGGCCCCCAGGGCCTAGACTGTTCAGCCTGAAAAAAAGATGAGCTACAATCCTTCATGATTCTAGAATCTAAAACTTGATTTAGTTATTAACAGAGAAGAAGTTATCAAATCTGCTCTATGTGTTGCCAAAGAGACAGAGAAGCATCTGACTTCAACAGCCTACAGTTGAAAACAGTGACATGAGAGAAACATTTTAAATAAATACTTGATACTAACACCCAACTGGTTCTAGTGTGGATGATAGATCCACACAGGGACAAGCTCAAACACATGGGAGACGGAGTAGGAAAGGGATGGGTGGAGTAGGTAAGAGAGACAGAACCCCAAGGAGAGTCTAACCTCAAGTTCAGCCTCTGGATGCCAGTGTATGAGGGATGTTGGGGAGCCAGCTTTGGGAGAATAGAACTTTGTTGTTAGGGTTCACATCTTGGTTCTATATATGGACTTGGGAGAGCCATTAAACCCTCTGCTCCTGGATCTGTTTCTTATCTTATATGTGTGTGGCCTCTACCTATACCATAGACACAAGGATCAAATAAGTTAACGCAGGCTACAGTAGCACATGCTCCAGTCAAGTTCTCTGCTTCTCGCATCCTATCTTTGTGGCCAAGTTGCTTTAAGCCTCTGCATCTCCTCTGATTCACTTCCTACTTGCTTCCTTCCTTCCTACTCTCCTGATCCTTTTCCATTCTTCCCAGCATCTCTTTCTCTTCCGTGGTGGCTTATGATGTAGCTCAAACCCCACATCAAGCCCTCTTGTTCTCAAAGCAGACTTTGGCATCTGTTTCTGGGTTCCCTTGTCAGAGGCAGTCTGGATTTCACAGTTCAGTTACTCAAGAACAAGAAACTACATGGCTCAGCCCACCCAGTGTTGGGAAGGCTGTGTAATCCAGCCCCTCATACTGTCCCTGCACAGTTGTAGCTCAAGAGAGGGAAGTCACATGAAATAAAACATTGTCAAACAGGCCTGTCCCATCCCCTGACCTGCTGGGAGAGGGTGTGTGCAAGTTCTCTTAGAAGGCTATGAACCAGGCAGACCCATGGTTCTCACCCACACGAGGGACTCATTTATCTGTCTTGAGGCTGTAGAGAAGATTCACAAAGGGATGGAAGATGGGTTAGGAAAATTCTGTCAAAAGTGTGTGGCCAGTGGGGTACTGCTTCCCAATGTCCCAGCAGCTTGTATTTCCTAAATCCACAACACAAGTTCATACTCAGGTCCTTGCTCCTGAACTGCCACACATCCCATTGATAGATGGGTTTCTGCTCCATGCCCACATCCTCTCCCAGAATCTACTCAGGAGCCACAGAGACGAGTCAACAGGAAGGGTGCTTGCTGCAACATCATGAAGACCAGAGCCAGATCCCAGCACCTGCATAACAAGCCGGGTATCCTGTGCATGGTAAGCAGCAGCAGCAGCAGCAGCAGCATTTCAGAGTCTTGCCAGCTTCCATCCTGGCCAAGAAAATTTGAGCTGAGGTTTCAGGGGAAGAACCTGACACAAAGGGTCACTGTCACCAAAATCAAAAAGGCCAACCAACACCTGTTGTGGAATATTATAAGATGGGTCACATTTGTTTATGCTCTGGAACATTTGTTTTAATGATGCAAAGATTAGTTGCATTCTTTTATGTTGCATTTGTTTAACTCTGTGAAGCTGGGTTACTGTGCCTGTCTAAAACACCTGATTGGGCTAATAAAGAGTTGAACAGCCAACTGTAGCACGAATCTTAAAGGTCTTGTTAATAAAATCAAAACTGGGGCCAGGTATTGGAGTGAATGCTGGAAGAGAAGCAGAACAAGCCACAGCTTCCTCACTTCAACAGTTCCTCAGCTGATCCTGTTTCCTCAGACTGGGAGCCTCTCAGCTGAACTGCTGCTAAAAACCTAAAAGATTAACCAGCCAAATGCTTCTAGTTTCTGGTCTTCACACCTTATATACCTTTCTGCTTTCTGCCATCACTCACTTCTTGGGATTAAAAGCTCACTTCCTGGGATTAAAGGCGTGAGTCAGAGTCTCAGGAGGCAGAGGCAGATGGATCTCTGTGAGTTCGAGGCCAGCCTGGGCTACAGAGTGAGTTCCAGGAAAGGCTCCAAAGCTACACAGAGAAACCCTGTCCTGAAGAAAAAAAGAAAAAAAAAAAAGAGCTGAAGAGCCAATAGCAAGGCAGGAGAAAGGATAGGCGGGACTAGCCGACAGAGAGAATAAATAGAAGGAGAAATCTGGGGGGAAAAGAAGAAAGAGCAAGTGAACAAGGAGAGAAGGAAGCTAGGTGCCAGCCCCCCAGCCACAGAGTAAGAGTGAAAGTAAGATACAGAAGTAAGAAAAGGAAAAAGAGCAGAAGCAAAAGGTAGATGGGACGATTTAAGAAAAGCTGGCAAGAAACAAGCCAAGCTAAGGCTGAGCATGTGTAATTAAGAATAAGCTTCCATGTGTGATTAATTTGGGAGCTGGGTGGTGGGCCCCCCAGCAGAGCAAAAACAACCAACAACAAACACCTGACTAATGAATGCACGGAAGTTGTCTAGGAAAGTGCCATTAAGGCTTTGGAGCTGGAAGAAAGAAAAGATTTGAATAAGCAGACGTAGGAAAGGGAAGACATTCTGGAGGCACAAGCAAACTGGGCAGGGGCAAGGGCATGGAAAAGAGAGGGGATGAAATGGGGTACATGGATCTTACAAGAAGGGACAAGGAGAATCTGGTCTTCTTTGACAAAACACCTGATGTGGACTATTTAAAGGTAGGTAAGGCTTATTCTATCTAACCCATAGGTGCAGAGATTTCAGTCTCTGATTGGCTGGAGCCATTGCTCTGTAGCCCTGTGATGAGGCAAAAATGACATCCTTTCTCTGACTCATTGTCTGCATCAGTCCTCACCCCATCCCCATGCATCTCTACAGCCAGCCTTCTACCTTCAGCCCCCATCCCTGGCTCTACAGCCAGCCTCTTTCTTACCTCCAGCCCCCATCCCTGGCTCTACAGCCAGCCTCTTTCTTACCTCCAGCCCCCATCCCTGGCTCTACAGCCAGCCTCTTACCTTCAGCCCCCATCCCTGTCTCTACAGCCAGCCTTCTACCTCCAGCCCCCATCCCTGGCTCTACAGCCAGCCTCTTACCTCCAGCCCCCATCCCTGGCTCTACAGCCAGCCTCTTTCTTACCTCCAGCCCCCATCCCTGGCTCTACAGCCAGCCTCCTACCTCCCCACCCCAAAGTCTTGATCCCTACCTGAAATCCACTGAAATCCTACCCTGATTAAGTTGGTCTGCAACAAGATAGATGCTGGGAGATTCCTACACACACACACACACACACACACACACACACACACACACACACACACACGCTAGAAGCCTGAACTCTAAGAACAGAGGCAGGCTGGGACTAAAGGACTGTCTTCATCAAGTCCTTGAGCAGAGGGTGCCTCCTATCAGGAGTCCCAAGTTCTGCAGAAACCTAAAGCCCTTTCTTGCCCTGTTCTTCTGCCTCCCCAAACCTCGAGTTTTATTCTGCAGCTGATGATGCCTTCCCCACCTTTCAAATAATGGGGGATTCACCCATGAAGAGTCTCCTTTACTCTAGACAGGTGTACCAATGTTGCCACTGGTCTTGAATTAAAAATTGCCAAGAGACTTCAGAAGGTGGTTTGCCATATTTCTGTGATGATCCTCCTTCCACCCAGCCATTCAGCTAGGGATGCACTGGAGTAAGGAAGATGCATATTTACTGAGCTCAGTGTAAATGTTCCACACTTGGCAGCATTACCTCATTTAATCCACCAGTAGGAGGTTCTGAATTCCCTCAGGGGACTCCTTTGGATTCTTACACAAAGAAGTCCTGGGATTTCAAGGCTTTGAAGACACCTACTTCCCCCTCACTCATTCCCCATTTCCCATCTCTGCCACTTTCCTGGATGATGAACCCCAGGTCTCAACCCTGCCTCAGCCAAGTCACCTGGGGAGATATTTAAGTAATGGACAGTGAGACCATAGCCCTCTTGACAGGGCTTGGGTAAATCTGAGCTGGCTAAGCAACCCCAAAAGATGCTGATGCCCCCAAAATTGAGACCAGCAGGTTGTTGTGACAGATCCATGAAAGCCACCTCCACAGCTTCTTTGTTTCGTTGAGCTGATCTAAGGTCAAAGAGGAGAAATGCCTTGCCCAGAGTCACATGGAGTACAGGGTAACTGACATAGTCCTTAGTCCTCCCTCACATTCGCAAGTCGTCTCCTCTCCAGCCTGTCCCTGCCAGGCTTGCGGGGAGACTTTGAACAACAAAGATGGTGGACAGGCCCCCGTGTCCTCTACACCTTGCCTCCTTTATTCTCCCAGCTCTCCCATCCTTCTGCCTCCTCATCAGCACCATCTCCCCACTGAGCTTCAGCCTCGGTCTGCTGCAGAAGAGAACAGAGCCAGGCTACATCACCAGCAGCATCTCAACCGTTTACCCACTGGGCTCACAGGCCCAGAACGGAGCTCTAGCTCACTCCTGGGGTATCTCAGAGCCCAGCACTGGCCTGGTTGAACCAGAGAGCTGGGGCATGTTTGTTGACAGAGTCTATGGAGAGCCTGAGTTAATGACTTCATTGCTTACCTATCAAGGCATATATGTGTTGATTTTTAGGAGGATGCGTAGCTCAAGGGCAGACCCTGTTAATGGAATTTTAGGCATTGTGGCCCCAGGACTCTTCCTGACATTTCTCAAGTCATCTGCACTTATGTCCTGAGGGGGCTAAGAAGACTTTCTCCTAGTCTTGCCTCCTGGTCATTCAGATAGCGCTGAGACCCTTCTGTGGCTCTGTGATAGATGTTGGGTCTCCTTACTTCTTTCCATGTTCGGATAGGCTCCCTGATGCCTGGACTTCTCATCTCGCCTCCTGTCAGCTAATCACCAAGCAAGCCCCAGGCTGCACTCATCTGAGATTTCTGTTTGTGGGTTTTTAGATTTGGGGCAGTGAGAAGGAACCTGACAGGTCTTTTATCCATGTATTCCCTGCCTTCACTCTGTGGGGACTTCTCCATCCGGCCCAGTATCCAGGAAGCAAATACCCTTAACATAGGAGCTGAGGGGGTCTGTTGGTACCTCTCCCAAGCTCCCTCCTTTTCCTGTCTATTGCCTAGCTGCAGAGCTTCCTGTCACTAGAGGTGGGCCTGAGGGGTGTGGAGGGACTGTGCTGTGACTGTCACAGAGAGGGGCAGGTACAGGAAAGAGTGTATACTGTGATCCCAGGCTGAGGGAAAAGAGCTGGGTTAATATTCTCTAAGGGAAGTTTCTGGGCTGGTGTCCTGCCATGTGAGTGACACACACAATCTACAGGGTCCAGAGCCCCGTGGTGCCTGGTAGAAGTACCTATTGGTAACCCACCCTTCCCAATACCCTCCGTGTCCCTAAGAGAGACAATTGGTTTTTCAGGAAGTCTTCAGAGCCTTTCTCCTCTGCCTGGCATCTAACTCAGAACATCAGACACCTCCATATGTAAACAACGTCCAACAAGCACACCCCAAGAGCCACAGCCACCAAGAGCCCCCAACATGGCTTTCAGCCCTCCCTCAACTACCGGTGACATGTGTGTTCTCTTAGACACTGACTGGTGATGCTCAACAATTAAGGCATTTGATCAGACCAGCCACAGAGCCAGGAATCAAATCTGAGTTTGTCTACCTGTTCATCTGCCTCTCGTGACCAGAAATCTGTGCAAGGCCAGCTCTGGGAGGGACCTGCGTAGCTAGCTATGGGGCTGGTCCCTTCCTCTCCAGGCTCTGGTTCCCCGGGAACAAGCCACCTCAGGGGAGGGCAGGAGTCGCCTTAAATCTTTTCTAGAACAAGACTGGGCAGGAAATAAGATACTAGGTGAAAAAAATGGGGACATTTTTCCATAAGCTTGAGAAATGTATTGGAGTTCTGCTCTGAGGTTTAAACGGTTCTGGCCTGAAACCTGGCTTTTCGTTTTCTCTCAGCTTTTTACCACAGAAGTGTATTTCAGGGTCAGCAAGATGGTTGAGAAGGTAGAGGTACATGCTGCCAAACCTGATAACCTGAGGACAGACATGGTGAAGGAGATAACTAACTCCCACAAGCAGTCTGCTGATCTTCATACATGTGGCATGTACGCACGCATATACACATATAACACACACAAATAAGCAAACTATTTTTTAATGCATTTCAGGCTGGAGAAATGACTTGGTGGTTAATAGCATCTGCTGCTCTTGCAAAGGGCCCAGGTTCAGTTCCCAGCACACATATGGCAATTCACAGCCACCTGCCACTCCAGTTCCAGAAGAGCCAACACTTTCTCATTTCCACAGACACTGCATGCATATGGTGTACAGACATACATGCAGGCAAAACATTCATACACATAAAACAAAAATAGATAATTTTTTTTCAAAAGTGTATTTTAGCTAGCCAGAGCACAGTGGTACACACCTATAGTTCCAGCATTTTGGGAGCCAGAGGCAGGCAGATCTGTGTGTTTGAGGCCAGATTGGTCTACACAGTAAATTCCAGGCTAGTTGGAGAGGAGAATATATAGTGAGACCCTATCTCAAAAAGAAAATGGAAGGAAGGAAGGAAGGAAGGAAGGAAGGAAGGAAGGAAGGAAGGAAGGAAAAAAGAAAACTCAAATCAGATATAGGGGGCACACACCTATAAAACTCAAGAGGCTGAGGCAGATGGATCAAGAATATCAGGCTAGCCTGGGCTACAGAGTAAGGCCTGTCTCAAAAGAAAATTTTTTCAAACATTCAGGGAAACTCCAAGAATTGCCCACATGCTCAAAATGAACAATTGTGCAACATTTGCTTCAGCTGTGTACTTTTCTAGCCCTTTGAGTATAACTTGCAGCCATCAAATCAATGCACTACTAAATATCTCAGCCTATTTCTTTTAAAAATAAGGACATGCTACTAACTCCAAACACCATTATTATACCTAAGAAATCATTTCCAAAGGTCTCCAAATGTCTGGCTTCTCTGGACAAAACATTATCCTGGGTTACATCACAGAGTGTCCAAGCTCGCAGGTTTCAAGAGTGTACCTACATTTATTCCGTAAAACATTGCAGTGCGACCATTTATCCTAAACTGTGTGCAGCCCACAGGCTGTAGACTGGATTCCTCTAAGCCCATCTTCAAATGTCTGTGGTTATCTCAGAAGTGTCCATTCAAGCTCTGTTTTGGTTTTGGTTGGCTGGTTGGTTAGTTGGTTGGTTAGCTAGTTGGTTGGTTGGTTGGCTGGTTGGTTGGTTGGCTGGCTGGTTGGTTGGTTGGCTGGTTGGTTGGTTGGCTGGCTGGTTGGTTGGTTGGCTGGTTGGTTGGCTGGCTGGTTGGTTGGCTGGTTGGTTGGCTGGTTGGTTGGCTGGTTGGCTGGTTGGTTGGCTGGCTGGTTGGCTGGTTGGCTGGTTGGTTGGTTGGCTGGTTGGTTGGCTGGTTGGCTGGTTGGTTGGCTGGCTGGTTGGTTGGTTGGCTGGTTGGTTGGTTGGTTGGTTGGCTGGTTGGTTGGCTGGTTGGTTGGTTGGCTGGCTGGTTGGTTGGTTGGCTGGTTGGTTGGTTGGCTGGCTGGTTGGTTGGTTGGCTGGTTGGTTGGTTGGCTGGTTGGTTGGTTGGCTGGTTGGTTGGCTGGCTGGTTGGTTGGCTGGTTGGTTGGCTGGTTGGCTGGTTGGTTGGCTGGTTGGTTGGCTGGTTGGCTGGTTGGTTGGCTGGCTGGTTGGTTGGTTGGCTGGTTGGTTGGTTGGCTGGTTGGTTGGCTGGCTGGTTGGTTGGCTGGTTGGTTGGCTGGTTGGCTGGTTGGTTGGCTGGCTGGTTGGTTGGTTGGCTGGTTGGTTGGTTGGCTGGTTGGTTGGCTGGTTGGTTGGTTGGCTGGTTGGTTGGTTGGTTGGCTGGCTGGTTGGTTGGCTGGTTGGTTGGTTGGCTGGTTGGTTGGCTGGCTGGTTGGTTGGCTGGTTGGTTGGCTGGTTGGCTGGTTGGTTGGTTGGCTGGTTGGTTGGTTGGCTGGTTGGTTGGCTGGCTGGTTGGTTGGCTGGTTGGCTGGTTGGTTGGCTGGCTGGTTGGTTGGTTGGCTGGTTGGTTGGCTGGTTGGCTGGTTGGTTGGCTGGCTGGTTGGTTGGTTGGCTGGCTGGTTGGTTGGCTGGCTGGTTGGTTGGTTGGCTGGTTGGTTGGTTGGCTGGCTGGTTGGTTGGCTGGTTGGTTGGTTGGTTGGCTGGCTGGTTGGTTGGTTGGCTGGTTGGTTGGTTGGCTGGTTGGTTGGCTGGCTGGTTGGTTGGTTGGCTGGCTGGTTGGTTGGTTGGCTGGTTGGTTGGTTGGCTGGTTGGTTGGTTGGCTGGTTGGTTGGTTGGCTGGTTGGTTGGTTGGTTGGTTGGCTGGTTGGTTGGTTGGCTGGCTGGTTGGTTGGCTGGCTGGTTGGTTGGTTGGCTGGTTGGTTGGTTGGCTGGTTGGTTGGTTGGTTGGCTGGTTGGTTGGTTGGCTGGCTGGTTGGTTGGTTGGCTGGCTGGTTGGTTGGCTGGCTGGTTGGTTGGTTGGCTGGTTGGTTGGTTGGTTGGCTGGTTGGTTGGTTGGTTGGTTGGCTGGTTGGTTGGTTGGCTGGTTTGTTTGTTTGTTGTGTTTTCCTGATTTACAGTTTAATGGCTGTTCCTGTCTGGGCCCCTCATTTCTGCCACTCTCAGATCTACTGCTTTGAGGTCAGAGCTTGATGCTCAAAGGCACCGATGTGTGGGAGCTCTCACGCTAAGCACTCATTGACCAGCTGGTGTCTCTGGAGCAGCGGCTTTCCCTCCACCTTAGCCGACACAACACCACCAGAAAGGCTGAGAGTCATGTCCTCCACCTCCATGTGCTCTGCCTCCATCCAGGTCCCTGCTGCAACTTCTCTTGGAGTTAGTTGGTGCTGAGTTTCATGGTTGCAGTAGGGGGTGGGGGTGGAGGGGGAGTGGAGGGGAGGTGAGGGGCAGGGAGTTACAGCCCAGCATTCAAGCTGGTTTTTTGCTAGATCCCAGTCAGAAGTGCAGTTCATCTGACTGTGAGTCTACTGAACCTCCTCTGTCTGAAATGGTCCCCATCTCATTAGTTGTGATAGCGGCTTTTTTGAAGAACTCAAGCTGGTGTTCTTGCAGAAAGCCCCACCTTCTAGACAGTCCCATACAGTGCTGTTAACGCATCATTTCCTCCCTGCACTTTCTGTAAACCTGATGCTCCAACCTGAGCTTGTTCCAACTCAAATCAAAGATTATTGGCTTGAATACATCCAATGTAGGTGGCCTCTGAGCCTCTCTGGGCTCTGTCCTTAGGAGGGTCTCCCCTTGAGTGAAGGCTAGAATTTGAGGAGAGAATATGACCCAAGTAATTCAATGTCCGTTCTGAGATTAGCTTGTTTGAAACTGGCTTCTGTCTTGTGTCTCTCTCCCCCCACCCACCTTGGTTTTTACCCTGGGGGAGGCCAGCTGCCTGTACAGAAGCCCAGCTAGCAAGGGACGAAGGCCTGCCAACTCTAGCCTTATGAGTCAGCCTAGAAACAGGTCTCTTACCCACCCAGGAAACCTTCAGACATGGCCTAATCCCAGCCGACTGACTGCAACCTCATGAGACACTTTGAGCCAAAGGCATCCAGCCTAGATTCTTGACTCCCAGAAACACTGCAGTCATAAATGGTTGTTGTTTTAGGCTACTTAGTATTTGCTATGTAAACTATAGACTGAGTTGTGTCCTCCCCACGAGCCCCTCACCACCAAATTCATATGATGAAGCCTTAAGCCCCAGTGCAGCCATATTTGGAGTCTTGGATCTTGTGGAGGTAATATGACCAAATGAGATTTAAAGAAAAAGATGGCTTTGGTGTCTTAGGATGGTGGCCTAATGGAAGAGGAACACACTTCCTCTATCCCTATGTGAGAACACAGCCTAGCACTGGCTGTCTCAAGCCAGGAAGACAGCCCACCCAGAAGGGAGAAACTGAGTTGGCAGGCATCTTGATCTAGGCCTTCCTAGTCTAGGGAAATTCTGACAGCCCGATTTGTAGTCTGTTGTGCCAGCCTGAGGAAGCAGCACAGCTTCCTAGGCAATGCTGTGAAATGCATATTACAAACATCAGAAGGAGTATATAGCATCAAGATGGCCCACTAATTTTCATCACTGGATTAAAGTGTCTCCTGACAGATCGGGCCAGTGAAAAGGCTTATCTTCCCTCTGACAAGGAGGGAAGGGGGAGGGGGTAGCAATGCCTTTCCACCTAAAAGATCTTGTTTGTCAAGCAATTTTACCTGATGTGTGGCTTCTGATGGTGTTTGCCTGAATAGATTGTTTCTTTGAATATTAAAAGATGATGATTTTTCTAATTCTACCATTCTTTACATATTTATTGGCTAGTGTTTTTCACACACACACACACAAAAAGAATTTTCCCTCATCAACAGGAATTAACTACAATTCCTCTTACAAAGGATGGATAAATGCTAATTTTTCCTTTTCAATTACTAATTTTCTGAATAAGGAATTGGTTCAATAGTCACCTCCACTGGTGGTAAATGAGTTTCTCTCTCTTTCTTTCTCTCTCCTTCTACCTCTCTCCAACTCATGCAGTTATTATCTGTCTGTCTCTTTATCCATCTACCATGTATCTATTGCCCTGGTCGGATGGATATTTATTGCTCAATGTTTTATAATTAGTTGTACCCATTAGTCTTTTCAACACCCACCTCCCCAAGTTAGAACTGCCCTTTTTTAATTCCAGGACCCCAGGGACAGACTTACAAAGAATACGCTCAAAATGCATTTCTCTGCTGTTCCTAGATGTCATGGATGGTGGGAAGAGATGAAGGAGACAATATTTTAACAGAATGTGCAAGGGTCACTCGACTGTTTCTTATTGAGGAAGTGAAAAACTCAGGCAAAGAAACCAATGGCCCAGACCCCGGCTTCTGGCCCTTCTAGCCTTACCAACTCGCCTGTTGTGAAGACTTACAGCCTCTCCTTGTCTCACCTCAGGTTTGCTAGTAGCCTGAGGAAATGCTACATGCAGTGGAAGGTTGAAAAATCACACAGTCACGGTCAGTCTCCTGCCCCCCAAAACCAAGCATTAAGAAGACAAGGAGATACAGAAGGGTCCAAGTATCTGAGGTGGCCTGCTACAGTTGAGGCCTGTCAATCCCTCATCACAGCGGCCCACCAGTGTGGGAAAAAAAAGTGACTCAGAGAGAACCCTCGATCTCCGAGGAGGCGGAAAATGGGAACCTCAGCCTCTCATGATCTGCTCTTACCTTTGGGATCCAACCTTCCAACACCTCACAGCCCAGAATGGGTGACATTACCCATCCCCTCCTCCCGAACTCCGTGGCTGGAAAGTGGCTCTGATGTCCACACAAACACTGCTGCCTGCCTGCCTGCTCTGCTCTTGGGAAGGACTGAATGGACTAGAATTTCACATTCATTTCCCCAGCCCTCCTGCCTGCCTCCGCTCCCACTCCTGACCTGAAGTTCCTAGACACAATGAGTGGGCAGTGAAAGGCATTTTGAGTGCTAACCTCTAAACCCCCTGACAGTCTCCCATTGACACTGTCTAAGCTTCCTCCCAGCATCATGACACACTTAGGCATGCTTTGGGGGTGCTGGTAGCTGCCGATGCAAGCCCCTCTTACCGTCTTCCTCTGTCCAAGTTCGGTCTAGCTCAACCTCACTCTTCCCTCAATCCCTCATTACCAGCTCTTGTGAAAATGGGTCGGTAAGCTGCTACAGTACTGCACATCTGCACGATAATGAGGGTGAAGCAAGTTCTCAGGGTGGTACTGCTCAGGGCCCTGCTTTCAGACCGTTCTGAACAGAGACTAGACAGTGCAGCAGGTTCAAGAGAACCCAGGAGAGCCACAGAGAGATGTTGCGTTCTCTCTTCCACCGGCTCTTGCTCACCTGGGAGTTTGCCTCCTCCAGGCCTGGCCTGTCACACCTGCCCCATCCACTTCCAGAGCAAATACCCAGCAGTAACAACTTTTACTGCAGTGATGGCCACTAGGCCCTCAGTCTTGTCTGGTACAAGGGAGCAGGATTCTCTGTACACAGTCCACTTGAAGACACTGCGCGCGCATGCATGTGTGTGCGTGCGTGCGTGCGTGTGTGTGTGTGTGTGTGTGTGTGTGTGTGTCTGTATGTGTGTGTGCATGCGCATGTGTGTGTGTCTGTATGTGTATGTGCACGTGCATGCATGTGTGTGTGTGTCTGTGACGTGTGTGTGTGCATGCGCATGTGTGTGTGTCTGTATGTGTGTGTGCACGTGCATGCATGTGTGTGTCTGTATGTGTGTGTGCACGCGCATGTGTGTGTGTCTGTATGTGTATGTGCACGTGCATGCATGTGTGTGTCTGTATGTGTGTGTGCACGTGTGTGTGTGCGCGTGCATGTGTGTGTGTGTGCACGCACATGTGTGCGTGCGTGTGTGTCTGTCTGTATGTGTGTGTGCACGTGCGTGTGTGCGTGTGTGTGCATGCGCGTGTGTGTCTGTATGTATGTGTGCATGTGCGTGTGTGTCTGTATGTGTGTGTGCGTGTGTGTGTGCGCGTGTGTGTGTGCGCGTGTGTGTGTGTGCGCGTGTGTGTGTGTGTGTGTGTGTGTGTGTGTGTGTGTGCTCACACCCCTCCACAGACTCTTCTCCGGTCAGCTCTCTCAGAACTGTCACTCACTCCTAACACACACTTGACCCTAGTGTCCCCACCAGGTCCTCACTTGGCCTGAGGAAGTCGAGGTAATTTCTCTATGGACCTGTTCCTATCAGGGATGCCCCGATGAGTTGTATACAGCTGGCAGTTTCCCAGCGCTCACTGGTGCCACTCATGTGTTCCTGCCTATTTTCTGTTCAAGAGCTTTTCCCTAGGATTATGAGCTGAGTGGTGTCATCCAAAACGCCTATGTTGGAGTCCTAGACCCCAGTGTGACTTCCAAAGACAGGACCTTCAATGAGTACCAAATGAGGCATGAGGGCAGGGCCCTAGTTCAGTGGGATGGACGTTCTTCTAAGAGCCACCGAGAGAAGGCAGCTGTTAGACAAGGAAGTGCCCACATGAAACAGCCCAGTTGATCTTTGAGTCTTAGACTTCCAAACATCAGAATTGTGGGAAGAATTTCAGCTTTCTGAGCCACCCTGTCTGCTGCATTTTATAGTATCTGCCCTGGAAGACCAAAATCCTGGCATTTCCCTACATGTGCCCGGACCCCAACAGAGGCCAGGAATCTGAAGATAAAGCTTGGCTGTTGTCTACAACATGTAATAAGAACATACAGATCAATAGAATCGAACTGAGAATCCATAGATTGGACCTCACGTTTAAGGTCAACTGATTTTCCACAATATGTCAAGCCACTCAGTTGTGAAAAAAGAGCCTCTCCAACAGATGCAGCTGGACAGCCACATACACTGTGGTGACACCAGATCAGTTCCTCACACTGAACACAAAAATCAACTCAAACTGGAGTGTATAAATGTAAGGGATAAAAGTACAAAACTCTATTAAAAATAGGTTTTATTTTTCCCCTCTCTCCCTTCAATTTTGGCATTAAGTGTTATTACCTTTGTTAGAGAATGGTTCTTTAGCCCAAGCAATAAAGGAAAAGTAGGTACACTGGATGTCATCAATTAGGGACTTTATGGTGAGATGGCTCAGAGGATGGAGCCACTTGTCACCAAGCACTCTGCCCCAAGTTGTGCCCTGGTCTTCACACATACACTACACACACACACACACACACACACACACACACACACACACGATAGTAATAAATAAATAAATAAATGTAATAAAGTTTCAAAAACTTTGTGTTTTATCAAGAAAATACAAAGACAAATTAGGCAGAGTGCTGCAAGCCTGGAACCCAGGACCCAGGAAGCAGAGATAGGAGGATGCCTGGGCCATCCAGTGCACTCCAGGTTTATTTCAAGAAACAAAACGAATGAAGAACCCAAACAACAACAACAACAACAACAAAAAGCAAAAACAAAACAAAACAAACCACAACAGAATAATAAAAAGACAGATAACCCAATGCAAAGATGTGCAGACGTGCTAAATAGACAGTTCTGTGAAGAAGACAAACATGTGGTTGTAAGCACAGGAGAAGAGGCGCAACATCATTAGTCATCAAGGAAATGCAGATCAAAACCACAATGAGATTCAGCTTCACACCCACTAGGATGGCTGTAATCAAAAAGACAGATAACAGCGAGCGCGTTGGCAAGGATGTGGAGAATGCTCAACCCTCATACATTGCTAATGGAGATGTAAAATGATGCAGCCACTGAGGAAATCAGTCTGGCAGTTCATCAAATGGTTAGACATGTCACGACATCATCTGGCAACTCTGCTTATTGGCGATTATGCAAGAAAAGTAAAAACATATGTCTCCCCTCTCCTCCCCAAAAAATACCTTTTACAGGAGTGTTCTCAGCAGCATTATTCACTGTAGCCAAAATGTGTGAGCAGTCCAAGCATCTCTCCATTCATCAGTCAGTGTGTGCATGAGTGAAATATGATAAATCCTTCCTATGGAATATTGCTATTCAGAGAGGGAAGGAAATGAGGTAGGAGCCAGGACTGGAGATGCAGGCCTGTAAACCAGCCACTCAGAAGAACTGCAAGTTCGAGGCCTGTCTGAGCTAAAGCACAGGGTGAAATCAAGGAAAATCTAAGCAATTTAGGAAGATCTTGTCTCTAAGTAAAAAACAAAAGGAGGCTGGGGACATAGTTCATCAGTAGAGCATTTGAGACAAGGTCCTAAGTTCATTCTCTATGACCCCAAGATAGAAAGTAAGAATGGAAGAAAAAAGCCAGTATGTGCTATGATACAAAGCAAATTATGTGGTCAAAGAGTCCACTTAAATGAAATCTCCAGAATCTACAAATTCCTAGAAACAGGAAGTAGATCAGCGGTTACCTGGAGCTAAGAGCCTCAGTGGAGAGCGGGGTAGAAGGTTTCTTCCAAGAGTTACAAAAATAGTCTAAAAGGTGTTGTAGGGTGGTTGTACAACTCTAAGAAAACCTACTGAATTATACACTCGGTGCAGATTGTTTGGCAAGAGAATTATACCCCAATTAAGCTGTTAAAAATACAGTGGGGAAGCTTTTGCTGCTAGAAAATGGAGTAGATGGACTTTCTTCCTATTGTCTCATGAAGAACAACTGGAACACCCAGACCTGACCATAAAACACATGTAAGAAGTCTCCAAAAGATGAAAGAGAGATAGGCCCTCTAGGGACCTCAGGACTTGAGCAATGCAAGGTAGGCAGTTCCCTGGGTTTTTACATTTGCCTCATGGATTCCAGACTTGACGAAAAGAAATTGGTAACTTGTAAAACAGAAACAGCCACAAGGAAAGGAAAATTCTAACCAAAGTCTGCTCTCTCCAGTAAGACAGACAGCATTTCCAATGAAGTCAAGCATCATAGAAAATAAAGTGTTCCTCCTGCCATCTGCCCCTCCCCACTGTCACCTGGTCACTTATGCCAGCAAAGGCTGAGTGAGGAACCCCAACTTCTAAGCTTGTGGGGCTGCAGCAAGCACCCCGACACCCTGCTGAGGTTGCATAGAGAAAACAGAGAAGGGTGAGGATACCTGCCAGCTAGTGGGAAGCCACCACCGTCACCAAGAGTGACCTCCATCCGACATGGTCTCTCTGTCCTCTCCATGGCGCAGTCAGGAGAGGTTCAGTGGTGAGGTAAGACACGGACCTTTGTGTTTTAGTGACAAGGTCATCCCTACTGCAGTATCAGCAGAGGTCTTGTGGACACAAGGAACTTTCTGTCCCTGCCCCACCCACCCACATCACTCCTTGAAGACTGACTGGGGAACCTAGCATCTCCCTCCACCCGGCAGTAACAACAGAGAAGCAGCCGATTTTGATGGGATCCAGAATTTTCTAATGTGATATCCAGGTTTCATGTTGGACCAAGAACCAGGATACTATTGGTCTGAATTACAAAAGATCATCAATGGATCCCAAAACCAACACAGAAGTTAAGATTATCTGACAAAGATTTTCAGGTAGCCATGATTTGTAGCAGGAGTGTGTGTGTGTGTGTGTGTGTGTGTGTGTGTGTGTGTGTGTGTGTACAGGTATTCACAGGTGTGTGTACAGGTATGTGTGGGTGTGTGTATGAGTGTGCTTGTTTGTACAGGTATGGGTGGTTCCATCTCCATCTTTTTTTTTTGAGACAGAGTCTTTCATTGAACTATTTCAGCTGGACTGGCTGGCCAGTGAGCTCCCAAGACCCACCTATCTCTGAAGCTCAGTGCTGGGCTTACAAACATGCATTACCACACTTGACTTTTTATGTGGGTGTTGGAGATCCCATCTCCATGGTTACACAGTAGGCAGTTTACCAACTACGTCATTTTTCCAGTGCTGTAGCCATGTTTTTGTTTTTTAATAAACAAGTATGGGCATGCTTAAACCAAATAAGGAAAAAGAAGAAAACTTAGGCAAAGAGAATAGGGCTGTTAAGAAGAACCAATGGAAATGTTTGAACAGAAACACACAATCATTAAATTTTAATCTCAGTGGCTGAATCCAAGAGCAGAATGAGGGGGACAGAGGGAAGAATGAGGGGCTAAAACAGAATATAGAAATTACCCACTGTGAACAACAGGAGAAAATGGACGGGAATAAAAACTGAACCAAGCCTGGGGGACCATTCATGTCCTCAGAGTTACAGAAGGAGAGGAGAAAAATCTAATCACACATGGCTTAATGATGGAGACACATTCTGAAAAGTGTGTTATTGTGCAATTTTGCCGTAGTGTGATCATCATAGGGTGTACTTAGACAAAAATAAACAGCTACGACATAGCTTGCAATAGAAACTTACAGAACCACTACCGAACCACAGCAGTCTGTCATTGATGGAAATGTCCTTAAGGTGACAGGTAGCTGTGAAGCATATCATTTGTGGAAAGCCGCTGAAATAACACAGAGAAGAACATTTATAGCTCTAAAAGCAGAGTGTATGTAGGAAAAAGAGGACTCTGGCTGTGGCGGCGTACACCGTAAACATACAACTCTACAGACTGAGTCGGGAGGACTGACTGCAACTTAGAGATCAGTGGGGCTGCAAAGCAAAATCCAGGCTGGGGCTGGTCTCAGATTAGTAATATAAACACCACCTCAGGAGTCTGGGAAAAGACTCGGTGGGCGTGGAGGTTTGAGGGGGAATGGCTACTGTGGCTCAGAACTTTGAATGTTTGGTCCCCTGTGGGGTGCTATTGAGGAGGATTAGGAGGTGTGGCCTTGATGGAGGAGGTTTGTCACTGGGAGGGACAGGGGAGACTGAGGTTTCAAAGCCCAAGTCAGGCCAAGTCTCTCTGCTTCCATCTTGCAGATGAACTATAAGTTCTCAGCTACTGCTCCAGCAGCCTGCCTGCTTGCCACCATGCTCACACCATGACAGTCATGGGCTAGCCCTCTGGAACTGTAAGTAGGCCCCAATTAAATACTTTCTTTTCTAAGTTTCCTTGATCGTGGTGTCTCTTCACAGCAACAGAAACAGTAACTAAAACAGCAGGTCACTGCACTTACATGCAGGATTACCAACCTGAATTCAGTTCCCAGGTCCCACAAAATGGCAGGAAAGAATCAGCTCAGAGAGTTTTCCTCTGACCTCTACACATGACACATGTGTGTATGCCTGTATGTACGCACACATTCAACCCATTCATTAGGAAGTTTAAGTGATAATAATCTGGAAAAAGAAAAACAAAATAAACCCAAAGCAAAAAGAGAAAAGTAACTAATACCAAGACAACAGAATTAAGATCACTAAAAAGATAGTAATTCCGGGAGGGGGGGGGGGGGGATCAATGAAATTGACACACTTCTAGCAAGACTGACAAAGACACAGTAGGGGTTTGGGGGAGAAGGAATGGGGGAGGAGAGAGAGACCTAAATTTCCAGTAACAGGAATGGAAGGAAGAGACATCAGTAGAGACCCCACAGACATCATCAAAATGACAGCTAGGGAGTGAGGTTGCAGGGTGCGGGGGAGACTCCAAGCAACTCTGTACACTTCAGGTTAGCAACTCAGATAGAATGATCCAATTTCATGGAAAACATAAGTCACTGCAATGTACCCAATATGAAGTAGAATTTCATTTGAATAATTCCTATGACTATTAAGGAAATTGAATTCATAATTTTAAAACTTCCCTCAAAAAAGAACTCTCTGGGCACAGATGGCTTCACTAGATAATTCTATTAAATGTTTAAATAAGAGTTAACACCAGCTCTATACAATCTCTGCTGGAAAATAGATGAGGAAGGAATGCCAATTTATTTTTGAAGCTAGTATTATCCTAAAACACAACTGAGACAAAGTTAGGACAAAGAATCGCACACTAGAGATCAATATCCCTCATGAATACAGATGTAAGAAATCCTCAATAAAATATCAGCAAATGGAACTCACAAATATATAAAGTAAATTATAGTCTTGGCATGGTGGGAGATGTCAGGAATCCCAGTATGTGGGAGGTAGAGGCAGGAGGATCAGGGGTTCAAAGGTCAGCCTAGGCTACATAAGAAATTGTTTCAAAATAATAGAAGATGGTAGGTAGGTAGATAGATAGATAGATAGATAGATAGATAGATAGATAGATAGATAGATAGATAGGTAGATTGATCTAGTTTATTTTCTGTTGCTGTGATAAATAACATGACTAAAAGCAACTTGGGGAATAAAGGATTTTTTCCAGTTTACCAGTTATTGTTCATCTCTGAAGGAAGTCAGGGTAAGAACTCAAGGAAGGAACCTGGAAGCAAGAACTGAAGCAGAGACTGTGGATGAATGCTGCATGATTCCTGGGTTGCTCCTTCTAGCTTGTTCAGATCACTTTCTCACAAACTCAAGACCACTTGCCCAAGACTGGCACTGTTCACAGTGAGCTGGGTCCTATCCCATCAGTCATTAATCAAGAAAATGCTCCCACAGACTTGCCTCCAGGCAGGTCAGATGGAGGCAACTCCTCAACTATTGTTCCCTCTTCCCAGGTGACACTAATTATGTTCAGTTGAGAATTAAAACTAACCAAGACACAGTCTATCCATCTGTGCTGGTTAGTTTCTTGTCAACCTGACACAATCCAGAGTCACCTGAAAAGAGAGTGTTAATAAGAAATTGTCTGGCTAGGTTGGCTTATAGGCATGTATGTATGGAATTGTCTCAATTACATTATTGAGGTGAGAAGACCTGTCCACAGTGGGTGGTGCCATTCCCTGGGCAGGGGATTCTGGACTGTATGAGTAGCAAAAGCAAGCTGAGCACAAATGTGCGTGCATTTATTCTCTCTCTGCTCTTGACTGTGGATGTGACTAGCTATGTTCAGTTTCTGCTACCTGACTTCCCTGCTATGATAGACTGTAGCCTGGAACTGTGAACTAGAATAAACCTTTCTCCCACAGTCACTTTTACCAGGGTATTTTATTATGTCAACAGAAACAAAACTGTGTCACACACATGCATACTTAAGTAAGTTATACACTATAGCAGTGTAATCTATTCCAGAGATGCAAAGCGGGTAGAATGTTCGAAAAATTGGTGAATTTTCACAGGCTGAAGGCAAGTTCCATGATCTTATGAACTGATGCAATGAAAGCATTTATCATGGGCCAGTGAGATGGCTCAGCAGGGCAAACACTGGCCTCACAAGCTGGGCAGCCTGAGTTCAAGCTCTAGAACCCACTTAAAGATGGGAAGGAGAGGCCAGGCAGCGGTGGCACATGCCTTTAATCCCAGCACTTGGGAGGCAGAGCCAGGCAGATCTCTGTGAGTTTGAGGTCTACAGAGTGAGATCCAGGACAGACACCAAAACAACACAGACCTGTCTTGAAATACCCACCCCCCCAAAAAAAAGATAGGAGGAGAGAACAAAATCCGCCGAGTTGTCCTCTGGCCTCCACACACTCACCGTGCTGTATGTGCAAGCACCCACCCACATTCATGGTAATAATAAATAATTTTCAAAAGTGTGTGTGTAAATGCCATATGACTGCAGGTGCTCACGGAGACTGGAAAAGGGCACTAGATTGCTTAGGAGCTACAAGCTCTCATGAACCACCCAACATAGTGGCTATGAACTGAACTTAGTTCCTCTCTAAGAACAGTATATGCTCTGAGCCATCTCTCCAGTCCCAAATAATTTTTAAAGTATTTTTATAAGTCAATATATGTGAATGATTAAAAAGAAAAAAAAACTGCCTGACAAAGAGGATTGGGGAACTTCAACTTGAGCATCAGTTGAAAACATGCAGCTGATATGCTAATTGTGAAAGACCAGATGCCCATGAGGACACTCAAAGTAACAGTACAATACCATGTACAGTTAAATAATGTGTGCTATAGTTATAGTATGAAATACTACTCAGCCGAGAAAAAGCAAAAACCAGAAGCCAACTCTCAGTGCAGACTGACAAAGGGGACGAGAGCTTGTCGTGAAAGGCTCTACATAGCGTGCTCCAGTCACATGTCGAAATGAGAAACAGGTTAAGGGGTAGACACAGGAAAAAGGTAAATATGATACAAAGGCAATATAGGGGATACTTGTGATCATGGGAAATGGGATGTGTCCTGACTGTCCTTATGCCAATATCCTTATTGAGATACTGTAGTATGGTTTTGCATGATGTTACCTTCAGGGGCCTTTCACTGGCAGAAGGGTATTTGTGTTGTTTCTAGCTTGAGGGTGTTATGAATAAGGCTGCTGAAACTATATTCAGATTTTTATGTGAATATAGTCTTAACTTTTTTTCTGGGGCCCTGGAAAAAAGGGACATGGAATGAGATCTATCTGTATTATTTCCTACAACTGTAAGTAAATCTACAATTATCACAAAATAACAAGCGTAACTTCTCAAAAAGCTTATGTGATTTACAACTTCATAATGCAAGCTTCTAGGAGAGTAGATCAATTAGTGAAATTTTAAGGTGTAAATGTGTGTGTATACATACATCTGTGTGAATTTTACACTTGAGTTTTTACACTGGGTTTATTTTATCAGCGTCTTTACAAGGCCCTTTTGGAGTTAAAAAGAGAAAAGATAAAACCCTTTATAAAGAAAAAGGTTTTGAGACATAGGGGTTAATGAGATCATACCTCCTAGAAGTCTCCAGCTGGGACATGTGTCTGCTAACTCCAGCCATCACAACGTCCCCATTCCTTGTCTTTTCTCTAACTTTTGCCCTCGTCTCCTCTCACAAAGCCACTAGAAACTGTTAGTTAGGGTGAGACTGGCAGCTGCTATAACAAACATTCCCCAAATCACCATGTGTGTTCACCATGGGTCTGGGGTGTTTCTCCAGGCTCCTCTCAGCAGCCTTAGGGGCCGATGCTGCTCCATCCTGAGGCTTTACCATCACTCCAGCATCGTCTAGACCTCCTTGGAAAGGGGAGATGTAGAGGCAGAATGAGATGAGAATGAGTGGGGACTAGCGGGGGACATGTCACTTCTGCCCACGCCCCGTGAGTGGGACAGAAGCTGATATCCTCTGGCGAAGAGGCTGGGAGGTGCCTTGTCCTGTGTGCTGTCATAGCTTCCTTCCTAACACAGGACACTTCACAGGTCACACTCCATGTCCACTTATTGTATAAACTGTTTCTGAGATGTAAACAAATGTCTGCTTGCCTCAGACAGTGCACCAACGGCGGAAACAAAGCCAAGATGCACCAGGTGCCGTGAACCAATGAGCTGAACTAGGATTCCTTACAGGATCGAGGGTGAGGGGTTAAGTACAGGAGTGTGGGCGAGGGGTCATTAACAAGAGCGTGGGCAGCATACAGGAGACTATCCCATGAAGGAGATGTCTCTCCTGCATACCAACTATTAACTGTTTAGACTTCCTGGGGAGAGGCATGGCTTCCCTAGCAATTGCTACTGCCTATAAATCTTATGTGGAGCATGGCCTCAAGAGACCTCTCCTCTAGTAACCACTGATGCCTATAAATCTTGGAGAGAGGTGGGGGCTCATGACATGTGTCTCCTAGTAACTTTGTAAATCCTTAGGAAAAAGTGCTGTCTCAAGCCCCTTCCCTGCTCCATGATGGAAAGTTCGTAAAATTAACAGGCTCCACCATGTGAAGATGGCCTAGTTCACAACTACCTGACATTTCAAGGGGGCCATGGCCATGTCATGCCCAGGGGACAGCATTTCACAACATCACTCCAAAGATGTCATCTCCTGGTGGTCCCTATGACCTGTCTTCAAACACCAGACAGGAAGGCCTCTGTCCAAAAGAGGGAGAACAGCCATGCATTGCCCATTACCCAGGACTGAGATGACTCCATTGTGTCCACAGTCTCACTGGACTGCTTCTTCAATGACGATAGTCCAATACCCTGGAAAATGCCCCATTAGAGCCCCAAAATAGCTCCAGAGATTGTCAGAGGATTTTAGCCACTATCCCATGCCCCATCCCAATGCACTGGTTACCTCTTCTCAGGCATGGGCACAAAGATTAATACCTGAAGGCCCCAGCCTACTTGCTAAGCATCTCAGCAGGAGTCCCTAGCATATAGGTAGTAAAACTGATACAGCAACCCTAGAGTGCTGAACGGGGCTCTGCCTCTGACTTCCTGTGTTTAGGACACCAGGGGTGGAGACTTCCGGGTGCCGTGAGTGTATAAAGGGCGGGAGCTTGGGAGAGAAATCTAGACCAAAGTATTTCCCATTTCTCTGATGGGATACGGATTCAGCTGCTATCACAAAACTCACAAATAACAGTGTCTTACACAAGGCAAGGTTTCCTTCTCATAGCACATAAGCTCGCGCGGCAGTGTGACTTTCCGCAGCTCTTGGGTGTCAGGAGAAAGGATGCCTGCGGAAGAGAAAGGCAAGCCCTTCCTTCAGGAAGAGCAATAGGCCCACCATTTCTGCGCGCATCCTGGAAGTGGGTCAAGATGGCGCATTTCGCAGAAAGGGACATCATTGCAGCAGCCAAGGCTCGTTAAGGGAAAACTGGTTCCTTCTGGTAAGAGCATGGAACCTCTGGCCTGGGTGGAGACCTAACATTTGAGATGGGCAGAGTCAATGACCTCACCAAGGAACCACCACCCTTCAGAAAGGTGGGACCACCCCGGAGGAAGGCAGGTTCTCCTTCTGTCACATGAGATGGGAGAAACAGCTTTCCCTTTAATGAGTTCATGTACTTTTCTTCCTAGAGCCCCACCCGCTAACACAGTAGCTTGCAGGACTTCAGCAGGCGCCTGCTTCTCTGAAGTGCTGGGGGAGTGCGTATTTCCTCTTCTGTGTGTGCTCTAAGCATGCTTTCTCCCGTGCTGTGGGCTTCTTCACCCTTTAGCTAACTCTCTACATACTCTATCTCCCTTCTTTCCATGTGCTTGCATATCCTCCATGTGGCTGGCTGATCTCCACTGGCTTAACTCAAACAGCAGCCCCCCCCCCCGCCACACCCCACAACCCCACATCCCGCACCCTCACATCCCATACCCTGCACCCCCTGCTCTTCTTCATTCTCTCCCTCTAGGCAGCTTCTGAGGTTTACAGCTTGCCTGCCCTGGAGCTTCCATTCTCAAATTCTTCTGTTCTTAAATTCGTTTGTTAATGTAACTGTGAATACCGAGAGGCGAATCCCAATTTCCTCAGGATCAAAGGAATGCCCCCAAATTAATGGTAACAAAAAACAGACAGGGTAAATTGGTCATTGTCCCAGGCAGTGAGGCTCACTATTGCTGTTATGATGAGAGGTGAGGGAGGGAATCGGCCTTCCAAGACAACCCAGGAGTGAGTCTCTACCACTGTCCCTGTCAGAAAAACATGTGGAGCACATACCCTCCAATATCTCTGTGTTTTTTCATAACTACTGTGGATGACAACATGTACATTAAATATTCAGGAAGGCATCTTTTTTTAAACTTTTTAGATAAAAATAAATACAGTACTTTATTCTTGGACCTCAGAAGATCACCTACACCAGTTCCAAGGAGACCACTAGTCTAGACTGAAGATGTAGAATTATTATCCATCAACAACAACAAGGTTACTCAAAGAGAGAAATGTATAGGGAGAATAAAGCTCCACAAACAGGAAACTAGAGACCCCTGTGTTTAAGAGCTGGGCAGGAAGCAAAGAGGCAGAAATGATCTGGGAATAGAGCAGGTGCCCTGCAGGGACAGGAAAATGTCCTAGGAAATGTGGAGTTGAGATGGTTTCAGGAACTGTCCTGGAGGGTAAGCTCTGAAAGGGGGTGTGGGCTGGCCAGTGTGAAGGTCACTGTGAGGGCAGTCAAGGTGACAAAGGAGGACAGGGACATGAGAAGGGGTTCAGTAGCACACTTGACTCCACGGAGGCCTTGGGAATAGGGGGAGCTCCTGGTTTTAGGGAGATAGGTAAGGAGACCTGATAAACTAGAAACCCAGATGGGCTGGGTAGAGCGGAAACAGCCTCAAACACAGACATTGTGTAGAAGAAACAGACTTGGTGACCAATCAGATATGGAGATTTGGAGGGGAGGGAGAAGAAATGAGCTCCAAGGATTTGAGTCCTAGAAGCTAAGAGGGTGGAGCACCATGGAGATGGCTGAGGTTCTAATGTGGATACGTACAAGTGGATGGCTTCTCTGGGTGCTTCTTGGATGCCTCGATTCTCACTCCTCCCACCACACAGACTCTCAAATTCAGAGTTGACTCCCTGACCCAGCAGCGCCAGACTGTGTCATGACTGCGTACTGGCCCTGAAACCTCTGACCAGCCACACTGACTCCACAGGAGTGCCGTGGGGACAAGGCTGTCAGTAAGGACAGAGGGAACTTCTTCTTCCCATATAGAGACAACCTCCCCGGTGTGCCGGCAGCAAGGGCTGTCAACGGGCATTGAAGCAGGGCACATCAGAGCCACCATGCAGTTCATCTCCAAGGACCCCCCAACACACACATACACACACACACACACACACACACACACACACACACACACATACACACACACCACCAGAACTCAGACGTGCTGGAGGTCACAGGAACCAGAGTTGCCCTCAGCCGTGGCAATTGCCTTTTTTTCTTGCCCATCTCTTGTTTCACATGGTCAGGAAATGAGTCATGGGGACCTCACTCAGATGGTTTGGCAGGTAAAAGTGCTGACTCCCAAGCCTGGATAACCAGAGTTCCATCCCTGGGACCCACCTGGTCGAAGCAGAGAACCAATCTCCTCAAGATGTCCTCTGGGTTGTTTCCAGGTTCTGGCTATTACAAACAAAGCTGATATGAACATAGCTGAGCAAATGCCCTTGTGGTATGATTGAGCATTCCTTGTGTATATGCCCAAGAGTGCTACAGCTGGGTCTTGGGGGAGATGGATTCCCAATTTTCTAAGGAAGTGCCATATTGATTTCCAAAGTGGCTGTACAAGCTTGCATTCCAAGAAAATATGGTACATATACACAATGGAGTACTACTCAGCAGAGAAAAACAATGACATCATGAGGTTTGCAGGCAAATGGATGGATCTAGAAAAAATCATCCTGAGTGAGGTAACCCAGACTCAGAAGGACAAACATGGTATGTACTCACTCATAGGAGGATACTAGATGTAAAACAAAGATGACTAGATGCTACTCACAACTCCAGGGAGGCTACCTAGAAAATGGGACCCTAGGAAAGACACAGGGATCACCCAATGACAGAGAAATGGATAAGGTCTACGTGAACAACCTGGATGACAGTGGGAGTAATGAAGGGCAAGATTTGGGGGAAAGAAAGCTTAGGGGAGCAGGAGATCCCAGCTGGATCAAGAACAGAAAGGGAGAATGAGGAATAACAGACCATGATAAATGAAGACCACATGAGAACAGGAATAGGCAGAGTGCTCGAGAGGTCCCCAGAAATCCACAATGATATATCCTCTGTAGTCTGCTGGCAATGGTCGAGAGAAAGCCTGATCTGACCTAGTCTGGTGATCAGATGACTAAACACCCTAACAGTTGTCTTGGAACTCTCATCCAATAACTGATCGAAGTGGATGCAGAGATCCTCAGCCAGGCCCCAGGTGGAGCTCCAGGTGTCCAACTATTGAGAAGGAGGAGGGACTGCAAGAGTGTGAATTATTGAATCCAAGATTGCAAAAAGCACAGGGACAAATAGCCAATCGAATGGAAGCACATGAATTATGAACCAATGGCTGAGGAGCCCCCAGCTAGATCAGGCCCTCTGGATAAGTGAAACAATTGAATAGCTTGATCTGTTTGGGAGGCACCCAGTCTGTGGGACCAGGACCTGTCCTTAGTGCATGAGCTGGCTGTTTGGAACCTTGGGTTTACACAGGGACACATGCTCAGCCTGGAAGGAGGGGACTGGACCTGCCTGTACTGAATCCACCAGGTTTAAATGAATCCCCAGGGGTGTCTTGGTTCTGGAGGAGATGGGAATGGAGGGGAGGGGATGGGGGCAAAGTGGGGGTGGGTGCGGGAGGGGGGAGGACAGGGGAACCCATGGCTGATGTATAAAATTAAAACACATAATAATAATAATAATAAAATAAATAAATAAATTTTTAAAAAGATGTACTCTGACTTCCTCATGTGCATCCCTCCCTCCCTCCCTGAAAGAATAAGAATAACAAATAGAAAAGTTGGTCAATGGACAGAGCAAGTGGTCTCCACCTCAACTGAATTCATCCCTAAGGAATTCATTCTTTAATGGCTCTTCCGTCTCAGTTTGGGGAGTCTAGTCCACTTTAAAATACTGGCTGCCCTGTAACAGGACCACCAGGAGCCCTCCCGGAGGGATGGAGATCAGCTCCTCAGCCCCTTCTGGGTTGAGTGGGAAATGAATTTCAGGATGGGCATGGTAAAAAAAAAAAAAAAAAAAAAAAAAAAAAGAACTTGGGAACTACTCACTAGCTCCACTCCTTGGACACCCAGCTTGTGCTGAGCCACCAGCGGCTCCCTTGACCATGTTTGGAAGTCTGATATTCTCCAGGGCCAAGAACCTTAATGTGATCCTAGAAACTGGGGGGTCTGCCTCAGAGGTCAAGACAGGCTGCTGGCCTTAGATGGTGGGTGTCCCTGAGACCCAAAAGGAAAGTATCAATCGCCTCTTTACTAAGAGCTCAGGCTGCTAGCTCCAATTGCTTCTAAAGTGACACTTTTCCTTCATGATATTTTAAAGATAGCATGGGAAACTGTGACGCTCACAAAAAGGGATGAGCAAGTTCTGATGTGGGCAAAACAGAATTGAAAAACGTCAAGGATAAAGCTGTACTATGGTGCCCTGCATGCTTCCATGCTTCCATAGGACCCTTCTAGATGTCGCGGGCATCTGAGAGAGTGAGGCTGGATTAGCACTCACTGAGCACCCAACAAACACCAGCTCTACCCTCCCAATTGTTTTTGTTTGTTTGTTTGTTTGTTTGTTGAGACAGGGTTCCTCTATGTAGCAGTCCTGGCTATCCTGGAACTCCCTCTGTAGTCCAGACTGGCCTCGAACTCAGAGATCTGCCTCTGCCTCTGGAGTGCTGGGATTAAAGATGTACACCACCACTGCCAAGCTTAACCTCCCAATCTTAAATGAAAGCAAAGGGTGGAAGGTATTTGAGGCAGAAGGAATTGCACATGCAATACAGTACGTGACATGAAGCATTCTGCGTGACCAGGATCAACCATGTGATTAAAGTCTAGATTCTTCTGGACACAGCAGGAAGAAGGGAGAAGAGCAATCCCAAGGCTGCAGAAGGTAAGTCCTTGCCATATGCTGATGCCATATGTGGCCTGGAGCTTGGGTTTTACCCAGAGGACAATAAGAAGCCATGGAAAGATGGTAAGTGGAGGCATGATGGGATTTGTCTTGGAAATGTAGCAGAAGGCTAAGTAACAACACCTCATGGAGGAACAGCCTGTGAGGAGAGACTAGCCATGGCTTGCCTTCTCCCTTGTAAGTTTCTGGGAAAGAATGAAAGCTATTCCCACCCCTCCTCCTCCTCCTCACTCCTATGGGGTGGTGGCAGCAGGGGAGGGGGTGGGGGGGAGTCAGAGGCTTTGCTCATCCACAGAAACAATGTCTCTGTGTTCTGGGGCAGAAAGGGAGCTGCCAAGACCTTCTGCCTGTTTTAGAAAGCTTGGCACATTGGGGTTAGGAATTACGAAGGAGATTAACAGCTCTCAGAGAACTTAGGGGACATGGAAAGCCACAGGATATGGTAAACTCAGGGTCATCACCACTGGTTACAAAATGATAGGGTTTGGATGTGACATGTCCCCCATTGGTCCACGAGTTTGAACATGTGGTCTCTAGTAGGTGGCACTGTTGGGAAGGTTTTAGAACTGTTAGGAGGTGGAGCCTCAGTGGAGGAGGTAGGTCACTTGAGAGAGGCCTAGAGCTTTTGTGGCCCAGCCCCACTTGCTGTTCGCGCCCTGCTTCCTGGATGCAGCTGCACTGTGACCAGCTGCCTCCTGAGTACCTGCTGCCAGGCCATCTCTGCTGTGATGGACTGTCTCCTCTCAAGAGGTGAGCTAAAATGAATTCTGCCTTCCTCCTGTCACTTCTTTCAGGCATTAGATCCCATGAGAAAAGTAACCAATGCAGGTGAAGACAGGGCCAGGCTTCCAGGCTTTTAGTGGGACTAATGGGATAAGGTGTTGGGTCAGGAGAGATTGTGTAGGTCCAAGTAGCAAACGGCTATAACCCCAAAGCTGAGAAGCATTCCCTTCTAGTAACTTACCCATGGATTATTCTCGGGGAAGAGAGGAAGCCCCAAGGGTCCCCTGCTACTAAATCCTTATTGGTGTCTCCTGCCTGGCTAGTGACCAGTGAGAGCATGGCCCAGGAGGGTGCAGAGGGAAGATGACCCCTCTGAAAAGATAAAACAAGCAGCATGGCCTGCAGTGTGGACTCAGGAGGCCTGCTTAGGCCCCGTGCACTGGGAAATGGAGCCCATCCCATGGCTCTCAGCCCTGCTCGACTCCCTTAGAGAAGTAAAGCGCTATGGACCTAAAGCTCCGGACTATTCTTTGTTGCCTGTGCTCTCTGAAACTCTGCAGGACACACTGTCTCAACATAACTGTGACAATGCAACATGCAGGAACCTGCAACCACATGCAGAAATGCTTGGACACCCTACAGGTCACCAGGGGAGGGTCTGGCAGTGGGAGACCCTGGTTGCCAGTCAGCCAAGAACAGCAGCTGTTAGCAATTGCTGTATCTCCCTCACCTTGGTCTCCTCTCGTGGGTGGGGGTAGCTGCCTGGCAAGGCCAGGGGCACACAGCCTCTGCTGCTTCCCCCTTATGGGCTGGCCTAGGAGGCAGATGTACAGATCGACTCCTTGCTCGCAACCCTTGCTCTTTCGTGTCTCACTAATGCTCCTGCTGGCCCCCAGGAATGATGGAAGGTTACATCAGCACTTTGTGGGCCTCAGTTCTTCCTTCCCTCCTCTGCAACCAATTCTGCTTTACCCGGAGCTCTCCAGGATGCCCCAGATGGTTCATGCCTGATGAATCCTCCCTCTGGGTCAATTGTCCTGAGAGTCAAAAATCCCGGCAGACTAGTACCCTAGATGGGTTGGAAGAGAGGAAGTTCATGGTGATGTTCCACAGGGACTTAATATACCACCTGCATAGAAGTCAGTACTGTGACAGCAGCTTTTGGGGGGAAATTAAAAAGAGTTGTGAGGTCAACCAGCAAGAAGGCCAGAAGCTACGATCATGCATGTACACAATGGAGAAGGTTGTTGGAAGGCAAGAGGACGACAGGTGGGTTCTTTTGTCCATGACTTTACATGAACACATGGTTCTTTTCAGGGGAGATTATGTTCTACACGCATGACTTTGAACATGTGACACCAGAAGAGCCTGGGATGGTTAACGCTCATTGTCAGTTTGCCTGGGTTTGGAATCACCTGGGAGACGCATCTCTGAGCCAGTCTTTGAGGGTGTTTCCCAGAAGATTTAACTGGGAAGGGAAGATTCACCTTGACTGTGAGTGGTGCCGTGGTATAGACTAGAGTCCAAGACTAAATACAAACCAAACCAAAACAAACAAACAAAGGAGAAAGCAAGCTGAGCGCCAGCACTGACCTCCCTCTGCTTCCTGAATGCAGATGCTGGCCACCTCATGTCCCGGCCTCCGTGCCCTCCCAGCCATGATGGACTCTATCCCTCAATCCCTGAACTCAAATGCATGCTCCCTCCTGTGAATTGCTTGTGAGGTATTGAGTCAGAAACAAACATTACTGAGCAGCCTGCTGGCTTTCTCTGCACATGTCCATTCTTGACAAGCTGGTTTCAGGCTAGCCTGGGCTAGTCTGTGCAGGCTTTTCCTGAAAGATGATGTGAGAACACTGTCTTACTTAAGAAACTTGTGTCTGTATGTGTCCAGGCCTCAGAGAGTCCCAACAGCAAGAGACTGCAGCCGACTTAACTGCCAGGGAACAAGAGTTACTATAGCAGCACCAGAGCCGCCAGCTAAGGGTTTGATGTCCCCATTTTCAGATAAGAGAGCTGAGTCTTGAAGCTTGACCTTTCCAACATCATAAAAGTCATAGATAGTAAGAATTCAGAATTAAGCTCAACATCTTTGGCTTTCTTTGTATTTTCCTCTCATTCTCTCGAAAACCATTTGCTGAATTACTACTGTGCACCTGGGAGTCAAACAAGTGCAGGGATGTTCACACCTGCAAAGGCGGACAGCGGACAGGCACTAATAGTGAGTGGGTGTAACTCAGGGGTCCTGTGTAGAATCCAGTGGGAGCCCAGTGTAGTGACCGACTCAGCAAGGCCTTCTAGGGCATGTGATACAGGGGGAGGGGGTAGCAGTTATTGGTAAAGAAGGAGATAGAAAGGCTAGCCACATGGCTCAGTCCCAAGCCTGTTGACCTGAGTTTAATCCCAGGATCCCAAATGGTGGAGAGGACCAACTCTGGCAAGTTCTCCTCTGACTACCACACGTGTGCCATAGCAGTGTGTGACCCCACCCTAACACACACACACACACACACACACACACACACACACACACACACACACTGAATAAAATTTAATTACAAGAAGGATTGTGCTGGCTATGAATGCTGGCCAGAGGAATCAACGTGTATGTATGAGGGACACAGTATTGTTGCCCAAGTAAGCAAAATTCTTTATATCTATTACTGCCAGCTACCTCTCCCTACACACACACACACACACACACACACACACACACTGTTGAAGTGCTGGGAATCAAACCCAGGACCTCATGCATGCTAGATACTACTGAGTAATCTACCACTGAGCCACAACTAAGCCTCATTTACACCCTTTTCCGGGGCTTGGACGGGCAATCTGCACCAAGCCTGTCTTCTGGGGAAGGGTTTGCCTACACGAAGATCCTCCTAGAAGCTACCGCCTCCCTCTACCCTCGGCCCCATCTTCAGTTTAGCTAAGCTGCTGGATCCCTTTGGGTCTGATACCATCTAATTGGTTGTGGCTAATCCCATATTAACTTCTCCCACAGAAGCTAGAGGGCCTCTCCCCACCCTCCATCCTGTCCCAGCTCCTACTGAAGCTGCTGTTATCATGTTTATGAGCCTCCCTAGCCTCAGACAGACAAATTTGCATATAAATAACCTGCCAGCACGGGAAGCTGCAAGAGGCACCTGGTAAAGACTGCTTATTACTCTGGAGAGAAAGCTGAGAACCAAAGGCTCCTGCACTGGGTGGTCCAGTTGGGACAGCTACATTTCTACCCATTGATTAACTGAGAAAGGGTCGCACATTCTCAGACTGCTGTGAAAGAAGATGGGAAAGCCTCACAGCATCTCCCATGTAGGAAACTCTGGCCTTCTGAGTCCTAGACCTGAGATGCTCCCACCCCACCTGTCCCAGGCTGGTCCAGCCTAGTCATTCCATCATCCTATGCTACTTGGACTTGGCACAGGTGGTGTAAAAAAGATGAATTGGGTCATCTAAGAACCATGTCTTATAGAGAGTGTGTCACAGCCCTGGCAGGGAGACACCCCCAGAGGAAATCTTGAGATTATATGGCTAGGACCCAGGCAATAGAGTGAGCCTAAACTCCCAGTTTGGGGGCTGGCTCTTAAAGGATAGCTAGACCTTGCCCTTAACAGTGAGCAAAGCCATGTCCAGTGAACATGTCATGGAGCGGCCTGTTGATCTGGGATGGGAAGCTCACTGGAAGAAGACAAGGGAAGTTAGAATGAGGGTGCATAGAACCTTGGAGCCCTTTGAACAGCCTCAAAGGAGAGCTAGTGACTAGAGCTGGCCTGCTGAGATCAACATTAAAAGTGAATGAGGGACTGGGTATGGTGGTGCACACCTTCGATTCCAGTATTCTGGAGGCAGAGGCAGGAGGATCTCTGTGAGTTTGATGGAGGCCAGTTTGGTTTCCATAGAGAATTCCAGGACAGCTAGAGCTACACAGTGGGACTCTGTCTCAAAAAGAGCAAATAAATAAAAATAAAGTAAAAAGTGGATGAAGGCTTTTATTTTGTGAGTCTTAGTTTTTAACAGGTAAGCCAGGAGCGATGGCTTAGTGGGTAACAGCACTTGGCTGCTCTCAGAGAGGGCCTGGGTCCTGTTCCCAGCATCTACATCTACACAGTAGATCACAACTCTCCTTAAGTCCAATTCTAGGGATCTAATGCCCTCTTCTGACCTCTGTGAGCACCAGGCACACACATGGTGCACATACATATACACAGGCAAAACAGTCACACACATAAAATAAAAATTAATAAATCTTTTTGGGGGGGTGGTGGGAGGGGATTGTTAAGAACCAGATGCTCCCCCAGTCTGCCTTCAGCGACTTGGTGCCAGCAACCACATCATCACCAGCCACCAAATGCCACACATTTTCACTGTTCACAAGTCACATACTCTTTAAAAAAGCCCCTACCACCTCTCTCTCTCTCTCTCTCTCTCTCTCTCTCTCTCTCTCTCTCTCTCTCTCCTCTTTTCCCTCTCATGTCCCCCGACAGGGGTGGCCTTTTACACACACACCCCTAATGAATCCCTCCCATGAGATCTGTTGCAAGGTGTGACTTTGTTTCATCCGTGGCCCCAACACACCAAGATAATCTTCTGAAAAAAAAAAAAAAAAAAAAAAAAAAAAACCCTAACAGGAGTGAAGGTCAAATGTGTTGGCACGTGCCTATAATCACAGTATTTGAGGAGTGGAGACAGGAGAATTGGGAGTTCAAAGACATCCCAGCCTGGGCTACATGAAACTTTGTCTCAACCCCTTCCCTAAAATAGCACATGGGCCAAAAGTTAGCTAAGGAGGTCTGCAGGGATCTGCTCAGTGTGGCCTTTGGTCTCCCAACACAGTACACCAGCAAGGCTTAATTCATAGCAGAAGCCACACTCTATGATAATAGGGGCCAAAGCCAAACAGCAGCTAGGGCCTTGGAAGGGAGGAGGAAAAGACAGGTTAAGAAGACTAGAAATATATGGGTAGACGTCAAGGCAAGAGGATGCCTGGGGAAATAGAATTTAAAAGCACAACTTCCCACTGTAGAAAAGCTCCCCACAAAAGTCAGTCACAGAGACAGACAACTCTTACTGAGAAGCATTAAAGCAGAAGGCGATGCGTATCACAGGCTCTGTGCTCAGATCACAGACAGAAGGCAATCTCACCCCCTGCACAGCCATGCAGAAACTCTGCCTGTGTTGTCAGAACCAACAACAACTAGCCCCCAGGAAGAGGACTTGGTAGCACCATTGGCAGCACACAGTTCACCCTTCTTTTAGCAGGGAATTGTCTGTGAGCTGGCTTTATCCAGAGGGAAAAGGAATCTTATCTTTACAACATGTTGTAGTTTAACAAATAGGAGCTTGGCACACTCCTGAAGCTAGCTAGCCCCTCACTGGGATCCACAGGATCTGGGAGCTGAAGCCTGCTCCTTTTGCTGGTTCTAGGGTCTTGAAATAGTTCTTGGGGGTTTTGTTTTTACATTTGTGTTTGTTTTGGAAAGCAGGCATACGTAGGGACCAGAAGACAGCTTCCCTTCTACCATGTGGATTCTGGGAATCGAACTCAGATCCTTGGGCTTTACTATCCACTGAGCCATTTCACCAGCCCAGTCCTCAGTTTTAAGACTAGCTTATTTGACCGCTGTAAAGACTGACAAACATTTTTTTTTTTGGGGGGGGGGGGGGGTAGAGACAGGGTTTCTCTGTGTAGCTTTGTGCCTTTCCTGGAACTCACTCTGTAGACCAGGCTGGCCTCGAACTCACAGAGATCCACCTGACTCTGCCTCCCGAGTGCTGGGTTTAAAGGCGTGCACCACCACCGCCCAGCCTGACAAACATTTTTAAATGGCAAAGAGAAGGTGGGGAGATGAACCACTAACAAAGTGTTTGCCACACAAGCATGAGAGCCTGAGTTCAACCTTCAGCACCTACATAAAAGACCAGGAGCTCAGGCTTGTAATTCCATGCTCTGGAGACAGAGGCAGGAGGATCTCTAGAGCTCTGAGGCCAGAACCATGAAATCCTGTCTCAAAAAAAAAAAGGTAGAGGGGCCCTGAGGAACAATGTCTAAGCTTTGCCTTTGGTCCCAAAACACACATGCACAACCATGCATGAACACATAAACACAAACAGGAACATACACACTCCCCCACATATATATACACACAATTTAAATATGTAAATAAATAGCAGATAAAGAGTTTTAAATAAAAATGAAGACAGGATCTCATCCTGTATTTTCAGCACTAGGAACTCAGTCTCTTGTTTTTTATTTGTATTTGACTTTGTAGGACCCATGGGCTGAGGTGTAGCTGGGTTGTCCTGAGGGAAGGCTGAGCATATCTTCAGATGTGGATTCAAGTCCCAACTCTACCATGGGCTATCCTGATGGACAAGCCAAATCCCTTCTCTGAATTGGTTTCCTCGTCTTTGAAATGAAGGTGGTAAGTGTGACTTCATGGGAAAGTGAGATCGCACCTTAGCGTCACTTGGAATGCAGTAGGCACTTTGGGATATTCCTCTTGAGGTTAAGTCGAATGATATCATGAAGCTTGAAGTGGTTCACCAAATCCCAAAATGCTAGCATGAGGGGATTCCTCGAGGCAAAGAGGGAAGCCCTCCTTTGTGCAGCTAGCCATGAATCTAGGGAGCTCATTTGCCTAAGAAGTGTCATGTCAGGGACTAGAAATGGCCTCTGAGCACTTGTGAATGACAGCCCTGGACAGCCTGGTAAAGAAGTGGGGTTGGTAGGACACCGTCTTAACTCCTCAGTCCACAGCTGCTGGGAGCCTTGCCCATGGAGGGTCTTGGAAACACTGCCAAGGGCAAGCTCTGACTAGACTGAGGTATTGCAGGTTTGGATTTAGGGGATAGCTCTTCTATTTCTGTGCTCTACATCCCACTGGCTCCCCAAATCCCCAAGACGATCCCCTGCATTTGCAGCAAAACCATCCTGATGACTCCCCTGACATTTATTCAGAACAGCAGCACTGTTAGAGTCTTCTCGCCATGGTGCATCACAGATGACCATCTCTCCTGACACCAGAGAGATGGTCACAAAAGACCCTGCATAGAGAGTCACTGTGACCACATGTCTTATCCTCCAGAACTCTCCAGGACCTCACCCTCTGCATCTATGGGATTTTGTCTCATTGCCACAGCAACTGAATTCCCAGGGAGGCTGGGCAACGGGTCCCAGCTTCCATCTTGGGGAGTGGCTGTGGGCTTGAGCCCTTCCATTTGCAGTGTTCCTCCTAAGGCCCAATGACTCAGTCCCAAGCTGAGATCACTAAACTAGAGGTCCCAGAAGGTGTCCTGTGGTGACGCCATATTCGGGGAAGTTGACTCTTTAGGACCAGTAAAAGGTTGAGAAGAGCTATAGGCTATGGCAGCCAAGGGTTTCTCACTTTGCTTTTGTGAGGTCAGGCATATGCAGAGCTCAGAATCTGCCAGGAGGGGACCCCCCTGGTATCCTCCCTCTGACTAATCAGAAAGTGCCTAGAACTGGCCAGCAAGGTGGTGAGTGTGATGTGAAAGTGGGGGCAGGGAGAAGGCAGGCACAGTGGCAGCAGGAAGTAGTGACTTCGCCTAGAGGGCATGGTGGGCATGAACTGACAGAGACGGCAGGATCGGGACTGGGTGATAGGGTGACAGAGCCAACAGGGAGGGCTCGAGCCAAGCTAAGCCAGAGCATGGATGAATGAAAGCTCGGACAGCCTTGAGGGGTGAAGCAAAGGGTTTGCTGCCCAAGCCAAAGCCTGAAAGGGCAGCGTGTATGCGCTTGGATGCTGGAGTTCGGGACTGTGTGGCAGCCTAGGACAGAACCAGGAGTGATTTAGTACCCTGGAAGACAGGACAAGCAGGACCTTGACCTGCAGACAGAGTCCTAAGCTGCTGCCATTCACCCTCCCCACCCTCAAGGCTTCAGTGACAGAAGAGGGAGGCAGGAAGAGGAAAGAAACAGAAAGCTGGCTCCCAAAGCAGCCCATAAGCACACTGCTCCTGCAGCATTCAACCAAATTCCAAAGCAATCTTCAGAAAAGGCAAGGCTCTGATGAATTGGCTGAAATAATAGCTAATTAGTTCCACATAGATTCATAAGAATTCACAGAGTACTTGAGCAGGCTAGCAGCTGCCCCCTGCCCTGCTCAACACAGGGACCCGAGCTCAACATGAGAGTGTCTCTCAAAGCCAATACCCTCGATAGCAGCCTGCCCAGCCATCACCATCATCAGCGAGAGGCCAAGAACACTGAGAAAGTACCAGTGTACCAGGCACTTAGAGACAGGACCTGGGATTCAGTCCAGGCTCAGTAGCTGTCACCTTGGACACCAGAATGGCCTCTTTGAGCCTATTTTCTCAACTGAAAAGGGACCTGCCCTGAGTGTGACCCACATTTTTTAAATATATTTATTTATTAAATTTTTTTTTCATTTTACATACCAACCCCAGTTTCCCCTCTCTCCCCTTCTCCTGACTCCTCACCTCCTCAGAGTGGGTAAGGCCTCCCATGGTAGTCAACAAAGTCTGGCATACCAAGTTGAAGGAGAGCCTAGCCCCTCTCCATTGTATCAAGGCTGAGCAAGGTATCCCACCACAGGGAATGGGCTCCAAAAAGTCAGTTCATACACCTGAGACAAGTCCTGGTCCTGCTGCCAGGGACCCCACAAACACATCAAGCCACACAACTGTCACCCACATTCAGCAGGCCTAGTTCGGTCCCATGCAGGTTCCTGAGCTGTCAGTCCAGAGTCAGCTCCAACTAGCATCGGTCAGCTGTCTCTGTGGGTTTCCCCATCATGATCTTGACTTCTTCTTCTTCTTCTTCTTCTTCTTCTTCTTCTTCTTCTTCTTCTTCTTCTCTTCCTCCTCCTCCTCCTCCTCCTCCTCCTCCTCCTCCTTCTCCTTCTTTATTTTTTTTTGAATGCTGAATGCTGTTTATTGAAGGAGGGAGGCGGTCCAGAGGGCAGAAGTTCGCTTCTGATGTTTTTATTTTGTTGTTGTTTGTTTTTTGTTTGGTTGTTTTGTTGTTGTTGTTGTTGTTGTTTGTTTTGTTTTGTTTTTGGAGCTGAGGATTGAACCCCAGGCCTTGCACTTGCTAGGCAAGCACTCTACCACTGAGCTAAATCCCCAACCCCACTTCTGATGTTTTACAATCTTGTATCTAAGCTGTTAAAGCCCAATATGCTGAATACACAGACATGGAGCTTCCCTTAAGCATTCAGGAGGGTGGGAATCTTGCAGGGAATTAGCATAGGGAGGATATCAAGGTCAAGGTCGGCAAGCAAGGCAACAGGGCCAGGGCCCTACAGGTGTGTCCCCCCCCCCCCCCCGCTTTAACTAAAAAATGAGCTTCTGACTTAGGTTGTGTGGGATGTCAGCAGGTCACCTTACCTGTCATGGAGACACCTGTCCAGGCCACACAGGCACTCTGTCTTAGGATGGTGAGCGCCCCCCAGGAATTACCTGTCTCTGAATACTCATTATCATAGAGGCTCAATCATGTGAGAGCTACAGAGTTAACTGCAGCCAAAGATCTCTAAGTGGCGCTGGGCTTGCAATCTGGGTGTTCGACACAGAAAAGACCAACAGAAGTCTTAACCCACCCATAGCCGGTAGGCTAAAGGCAACTGAGCCATTCCCTTCCTTAACAAGTCTTACTGTAAATTGGAGTCCTTGTAAGATGGTATCCCGAGAGCAAATGGAACTTGAGTTTGTAAATTTATAACTTTCAAAGCCAATCAAAATGTATATAACTATTGATTTAAATTTGTCATGCCCAATAGAATGTAAAATTAATTAACTGTGGTGGCTACTTTTGCTGCCAGGGTCTCCACTGTGCTAGCTGTAGTAACCAATTATGAAATGTGACCCACGTTTTTATAAGATGCAAATAAGAAAGGAAGTGAACAGTTCCCATTACACAGAATCAACAAATATCTGTACCAGACAGAACTGTTCACTCCCTGAGTCATACACGTGAAAATGAGTCCAGGAAAGCTGGGGTCTAAATGAGGGGTATTCAAATACAACCCTGCCAAAAGACCAACCTTAAAGGCAGCTCTGATTTTTCCCTCCCTCCCTCCCTTCCTTTTCTTCCCTCCTTTCAAGACAAGTTCTCAATTAACACAGGCTAACCTCACAACCTACCTGAGGACGACCTTGAACTTCTGATCCCCCTGCTTCCATCTTCCAAGTGCTGGGAGTGTGCACGACCACACTTAGTTTGTGGGGTTCTGGGAATCAAACCTAAGGCTTCATGCATGCTCGACGAGCATTCTGCCTATGGAGCGAGCTTCTCAGCTTTAGTTGTTATGTTTAATTAGCCATCCCACCATAGTTCAGTTTGATAGAGTGGAGCTGGGCCCCATCGCTGGTGGCCCCTTTATCTTTCTGTCGCTCCTAAGCTTTCTGGTGCAGAGACAGAGATGGAGAGGGACAGGGTGACTTTATGACTTCTGTACGCAATTCAGCCAGAGAATTCTATCAGTCTTTCTGCCCTGCTTTCTCACTCCACATTAATTCTAATTTAGCAACAGCCGGGAGTTAAGTGGCAGTTGACTAGTTGACATGTTTTGTAGACATGTAATCAAACACTTATTAATTTTGATTTCATAGCTCCCTTTCTGCCTCTTGGGGCCAATCCATTCTTTATTCAGGTTTGTCGAGCATTTCTTGAGGCCCTTTCAGAGGTCACAGGATCCAGATACTGGCAACTTGGAAAGGAGAGGTGGTGATGGGATCGAATACCTACATTCTCCTGGGGGTGGGGGAAGAGCAGCCAGTGGCTTCCACACTTATCTGGGAAACAGGAGACGGAGCGATCTGTCCCCAGATGCAGCCGCCATGTGCTGTGTGTGCCTGTACAAGCTGTGTGACTTGTCCAGCTCTCCAAGTCGGCCTGGAATGGGCTTGAGAAACAAGGATTGAAGGCTGTAGGGAAGGGTGGTCGTCCATTTAGGAGACACGGCTGAACGTGCCGGGGGCTCAGGGGCTGTGGGCTGTGGATACCTACAAGTTGGGCTGAGTCCATATTTGTTCCCTGGAAGGGAGAAACCTTCTGCCATGCAGAGTGAGCCAGCCTCCCCCTGCTGTCCCTGCAGACAGACAGACTCAAGTCCCACCACACCAGCCCATGGACCAAATGCCAGTGTCCCTTCCAAACTTGAATGTTAAAACTCCAATCCCCAACACGACGGTTCGGTCTTCAGAGGTAGGGGCTTTAAGGCAATAATTCAGAATGAATGAAGTCATTAGGGTCAGGTCCTGATCTTACAGGATTTGCATGCTTAGAAGAGATAGGAGAGTGATCCTTTTCTCTCTTCCCCAACACATACGAGGGCACAGTGAGAGGATGGCCACGTACAGAAAGAGGCCATCCCCAGCGCCCAGTCTTGCCACAGCTTGATCTTAGACTTCCAGTCTTGAAACCCATGGTGCTTTTCAGAGATACTTCTTGAATTATTCGAGATCATGGGGTGTGTTAGTATTTTACCAAATTACTACAAATTAGGCAACTTAAAATGACACAGTTTATAGGCTTAGAGTTCTGGGAGTTGGGACCCAACTGAGCTCTCAAAGTGTAACAGGGCTACTTCTCTCCTGGAAGCTGGGCAGAATTTCCTCACCTTTTCCTGTCTCTAGGTTACCTGCTTTCTTGGGTCATGGCTTCTTCCCATATCTTCAAAATCAGCAAGCTGGACAACATATTCATGTGTCTGTAACTCTGACCCTGGCTCTCTAGACACCCTTTTCTGCCAAGGATCCATTGGTTCTGTTAGGCCCATCTCAATCATCAGAGTTGCCTGCCCACCACACAGCTTCTTAGTCACATTAAGTCCATCTGCAGCATTTAGTCCCCCTTGCCTCATAACTGAACATGGTCATAGGCTCTGAGACTGAGATCATGGATATCTCTGTGGAGGGGGACTTCATTCCTCTTAGGTTAAAAGAGTGGGGGGGCTGTGGATTCCCACCGCTCTCCAAATCATTTGGTATAATTCTGCTTTTCTAAATCTTGCAACAAGCCTGAAACACCAGTGCCTTCTTCAGGATGCCCATCTTCTTCCGCCTTTAGCTCAAGACCATCAGCAATCTGTCTCCCAAATGATGACCAAATCCTCTCTATTTCTGCTTACAAATACTCAACCACCTTTCCATAGCTGCACACATCTGGCTGCAGTGACTAATCTGCCTCTAGCCCCTACTGCAGGCTTCCTTCTCTGTGAACAACAGGCTCCTTACTAGCCCGCCCTTCCCTTCTCCACAGTCTCTGCTCACTCACAGAAACCCAGCCCACTGGCCTGTGTGCATGGCCTTGTGACCTCAGTCCCTCCTTGGAGCCTTTACTTTTGAAGTTCTGTTTCCTGGACTTACCCCAGCATACCCAGGGCTGGTTTCCTGTCTGTATTCAAGCTTTAGTTCAAATACCACCACTTTAAAGAGGCCTGCTCTGAGCACCCTTTCCAGCGGTCGTGACCAGTCATCTTCACCGCATAAGCATCGTCTGTTTTATGTGTTGGTACATAGGGACCAGGGAGAGCTGGGGCTCTGACAACATTGTCATTTTGTTCACGTTAAACCAATCCGGTCATTCTCCAATACCAACAAAGTGTAAACAAGTCATCAATGGGCTTACTCTGACACTATCTGGAGATGGTAGCGGATGACATCACTTCCAAGACTCATACTCCTAAACTGCCCTCACTTCAGATGCCTGGTGAATCCATCCCCAGACCTTCCTCTTCCCATTCCTGGAGGAGGCTGGGGAGAGCAGAGTTGAACATTCTAGCCCTCTAATCCTGCTTTGGTCTCTCCAGCTGCCAGGCCCTAACCTGAAGGCAGCATCCCAGGCACACTCACTTGTCTGTCCAAAACTCTCTCCCTCCTCCTCTCCTCAACCTTCCCCTCTTCCTCCCCTCACCCCCCTCTCCCTTATGACTTAGGAGACTCCAAAGGTTTTAGGACCAGTGTTTCTTTAGAGCCCTGGCCCCAAGTATACAGGAGCATGAGACACCTTGAGTGTTTAGCCTCCTTCGAGGGGGATATCTTCTAGAGCAGCAGCACCCTGTGCAGGGGGTAGAATGGATAGAAAGGGTGAGCTGGTCCCCTTCTCCTCTGAGCCCTTCATGGAGGAATCATACGTATCTGTCTCTCTCTGCACTTCCCAAGATGCCTCTGAGTCTGGAAACAAGTCCCTGCTATGCTGACGAATTAGGTGCTTAGTTCCAGGAGCTCACAGGGACTGGGCTTGGTAGATTCCTGACAGGAACTTCTCTTCCTCCTCCTCCCTCAAACACAAGACCTCCCATTTCCCCCAAGGGATGGAGAGGTTGGAACAAGCTTCCAGGAACGAGGTGAGCACAGACTTGGCCTCTGTTGGGGTTCCACTTTGGATTTCCTAAGCCAGCAGTTTCTGAATGGAATCCAACGTGTGAGGTCCTTATTCACATCTACGTACTAAGGAAAGGCTGGTGGGGATCCCACACACCTTTATGCAAACTAACAAACCTCTCTCATCGAGTTCTGATTCTTTTTTTTTCATTAGGAAGCAGACATTGTGTGCTCCAAAACCACACACACACACACACACACACACACACACACACACACACACACACTCATCTCCAGAGCCAACAGTCTAAAATCTAGACTTTCATAGCCAATGATCAGAACATACCTTTGAACCAAGAGTTCAGGGACATGTTTTACACTCTTCTGCATTCAGCATCTGTTGAGGAACGGGAGGCTAGGAAGAGCTTGCATGCCTGGGAGGCCGCACCGCTGTGCTTCTAACCACGTCCACAGTTACTAAAGAGACTTTCCCAACAGTGGTGCCTCCAGGTCCACACCTTCAGTCCCAGCTTGGTTTTGGTTTTAGTGGAAGGTCCCTGGGCCTAGAACAAGGACCCAAAGGGGATGGTGGAGCGCTGAGACAGGTGATTGGTTTCCAGTCCTCTCTGCTAGCCAGGACCTCCTAGAGCTACCTGATGTGGCTCTTCAGTCCCCATGGTAGATGCAGTATGAGGTACACGGAGCACTAGTAAGAGATGCAATCTTTTCACATGTGTTAGGAAGCCCTTCTAGGTGTCCAGCCCTAACTGCTTCCTAAGCAACCTGCTTTTGTGTCGTAAGTAGGCTTCAGTATATGTGGCGATTGATTGGTTCTTTGTATGTGTGCAAACTGTGTACATTCTGCTACCGGAGGATGCACCTAGTAAGAGGGCAGGATTTTGGAAGGAAGGTTCTCCCTTCAGAGCCTGGAATGTGTGGAACCTTTAGTGTTGCACCATTGCCCAACAGGTCACAGGGTGAAGTCAGGCTGCCAGGAGGGTGTTTCTTTCCACATCAGCAGGAAAGTAATTTGAGCAGCCCTGGGTGGTTTTCAACAAGTGTGATGATCTACCCAGAGCTGGAGTTCTGAAGTATGCCATTCTCATCTGTGGAATCTGTATTCCAGTCTCATTTCCTCTAGAAGGTGGAGGCTTTCTCACCTCCTATCTCCACCAGAGACTGCCTCTGACCTTAGCCTTATCTGTAACTCTTCAAGCTCTTTCTTTCCACTCAGACATCAATGATCTTTCCTGGGAGCCAGGCTGACAGGCACATCTATGCCATGTGGGTGCATGCCTTCTCTCTCACCCTTTTGGGGCCACTCCTAGCAAGAAGCAGATTCATTGTGGAGATGAGCAGCCTACCTCCATCTGTACCCATACACCAATCAAACAACACTGTCTAAGGGGAAGACAAAGTAGTTTTTCCTAATGATAACCAAGCTGATGGCTCCCTTCCCTCAGGAATTTGAAGGTAAGAGTATGAGAAAGTAGACCCCTTACCCCTCTGCCCTCCCCTCCTCTGTCTTTGGGCAGAGATGCCCAGAGCCTAGAAAGAGAAAGAGCAGGCTGAGGGACATAAGATGGGCTGTGTGGTCCCCTCAGGGCTCTCCCTCTCCTGCCAGCTCCATCTCAATTCCATTAACCTTACTCTGCGTGGGCTGGGTTAATGGGCTGGGAGGCAACGGTCACCTTCTTGCCACTGGTTGCCAACCTCAGAGTAGGCACAGAGTGCTAGATGGGAGGACTCTGGGCACAGGCAGGCCCTGGTGTGTAGCCTGGCTCCCTGCTGTGCAAGAGGAAAACTGCTGTCCTATGGCGATGTGACAGGCAGCTGAGATGATTGGGGGTCAGGAAGGGAAATGTCTCGTGTTCAATTTCCCCTCCATTGATCCCCCCACCTCCTCCTCAACAGCTAGGCAGACTCAGTGATGTGCACTTTCCCCTGTGCAGTGGAAGGACATGTGAGCCATAATTATTCTTGTTTGATGAACTCATCTACAACTGTCATGTGTACTTCATAAAGCATGCAATATGCTTGTGAGGCAGAGGCGGCTGCCCACTGAAGATCCCCGAGGCTACTTGAGAGAGAGGCCACACATCCCAGCCTTGGAACACCAAGACCAAACACAGACAGTGCATTTAGGCCCCCACCTCGTTTTGCAGGTTCATCTTTCTCTTTCAGGCTCCATCACACCATCTCTCAGGGTGGCAGCAGACCCTGTCTTATTAACTGAGGTGGGAATGCTGGCTGGTGGGAGAGTGGGGGTGCTGGAGCCTGCAGCTGAACCCTAGCCTGTCTGCAGTTGAGATCCCAGATAGACACAGATGGGCACCTGGCTCCAGGGCATCCAGTTCAGAAGCTGACTACAGGCCTATGGAGCACCGGGTGCAGAAAGCAATAGTTCAGTAGCAATTAGCTTGACCCATCAGCTCGCTCTCTTCATGGAAAATGGAAAGGAAGCAGTTGGCAGGGAGAAGACCAACCAGACAGCGGACACATGAAAGCAGGCAACTCGTGCTGGTGGAGGAGAACAGAGGGAAAAGATGCCAACTCCGCCTATTGAGGGGCCTCAAAATAAGTCCCAAGAGTTGTACCAGACACCCAACCCTGCCCGGTCTTCCACTCCAAGCACCAAAAGTCCCCAGTGCCAAAGTACCTGTCCTCTGTGATGTTTTTGATACCCCTGTGGAGAGTCTCCACGTCCCAAAGGCTCTGGATATACCAGGTGGAAGGCATAGGTAGTTCAGTTGGTAGAGTGCTTGCCTAGTAATGCTGTAAGTCCTGGGTTCAATCCCCTGCATTGTATAAAACTGGGCATAGCATCACATTCTTATAATTCCAGTATTTGAGAAGTGAAGTCAGGAGGATCAGAAGTTCAAGATCATCCTTGACTACATACTTAGATTGAGGCCACCTGTGATTTAAATTTTATTTTACTTTTAATTATGTGTATGTGTCTGGGTCTTTATAGGGGTAAGTGAACATGAATAACAATTCCCAGAGAGTCTAGAAGAGGGCACTGGATCCCCTGGAGTTCGGGCAGCTATGAGCGAGTTTGCACTTGAGCCGGGCCGTGGTGGCGCACACCTTTAATCCCAGCACTTGGGAGGCAGAGCCAGGCAGATCTCTGTGAGTTCGAGGCCAGCCTGGGCTACAAAGCAAGATCCAGGAAAGGCGCAAAACTACACAGAGAAACACCTGTCTGGGGGGAGGGAGAGTTTGCATTTTTAACTGCTAAACCATCTCTTCAGCCCAATTTAAAAAATTATTTTTTTAAAATCACAGGGGCAGGGTCCAGCCTGCAGTTCCCTGGGTCCCCTCCTGAAGTACTGAATCAGAATCTACAGGGCTGTCTAGGAGACACTTTCAGCAGATGCCCTGGGTGGGTCTGAGGACAAATTTAGGGAAAACCATTTTATCCTCGACTTCTTTAATTCATACGCTGGAGTCAGCTGAGCTGAATGCACAACACTGAGTTACTTAAAAACACAAAGTGCAGCCACTTTGGGGCCAGCCAGGCAGAAGAAGATGTACCCATCTTCTACCTCCTTCTTTACCTCTGGTCCCCAGGCAGGGTATTCTAGCAACTGGAGCAGCTTTCTTCAGAATGGTCATCACCAGATGGATTCTGTGCCCTGTGGAAATGCTCCCTAGCATTATACAAAAGATGAATTTCGCTGTTCAGTGAAAGAAATCTGTGGCTGTCCCCAAATACTCATTTTTCCCTCTGTTCATGGATCCAAATTTTTAGCTGGGTAAGTAGCAGTCTCTTCTTTCAGCTAAATATGACCATAAAACTAGAAATTTAGCAAAATAAAATTTTAAAAAATTTAATTGTTTAAAAAAGAGGGCCTGGAGAGATGGCTTAGAGGTTAAGAAGCACTGGCTGTTCTTCCAGCTATCCTGAGTTCAATTCCCAGCAACCACATGGTAGCTCACAACCATCTGTAATGAGATCTGATGCCCTTTTCTGGCACACAAGTGTACATAAAGATAGAGCAATCATATACATAAAATAAAATAAATAAATCTTTAAAAAATGTTTAAAAAAGAAAGGAAAGGTCTGAAGAGATGGCTCAGCAGTGAAGAACATTTGTTCTTACAAAGGACCGAGGTTTGGTTCCCAGCACCCACACAGTGGCTCACAACCACTAGTTCAGATTCCCTCTTCTGACCTCTGAGGGCAGTAGGCACACACGTGGTACACAGACATACCTACAGTTAAAACATTCCCACATAAAAATAAAATAAAACTTCAAAAAAATTCCCAGCTTCCTTTTCAGCTAGGGCCATGTGACTAAGCTAAGTCTATGGAATGTGAGTAAAAGTAACGTAAGTTACAGACAAGGCTTAGGGGAAAGACATGTGGCTTCCATTGCCCCTCTTCCCTTCTTACTGGTGGGAATGCATACTCTTGTGACAGCCACATTGGGCCACATGAATAGGGCAACTCTACATTATGGGGGGTAAGAAAACAGAAGATAGATGAGACCTGGATTCTAAGCCATAGAACTACAGCCTTGGAGCAGGAAAGGGGAATGCAATTCTTATCTTGGAGTTCATCATAGTGCTGTTGCCATTGAATTTGTATCTTAATGTTGGTGTGTTCACCATGACCACCTACTCACAGCAAAGCCCAGGTCCCTAGAAAGTTCCATAGCTCCTCCCTGAAACAGAGCCTGTGTCTTGTGGGTCCTTGTCTCTAGGAGGGGGAACACCAGAATCAGAGGCCACCTTCCATGTTCAATCGGATCTCACATGTATCTCACAGTTGGAGGGGATTATTTTTTTAAATCCTTTCCCTTCATCGATAAAATTATTTTCAGTGATGACAATGAAATGAAACGCATGATAGTGATAGCTAGAAAAGAAACAGTGAAAAAAATATTTTTATTGAACCTCATATATATAATCATTCCAATAAAAAAATTCTTAAAAATAATATTTAGGTAAATAATTGTCTAGCAATTAATAAGTGAATTTTAATAAAACCCAAATATTTGCAAATGGCTCATTTTATGCAAATATTGAATTGTGCCAATGACATAATATTTTATCTTATTTGGGGGTTCATTCTTTAGCTTTCAACAATCAGGAGTTAATGCTTTTAAAAGAATAATGAATTTTAATTTTAAAGAGATTATAAAGATAATTTAAAGAAATAATGAAGGTATTATTTTAAAGGCATCAAAGTTAAGCAAACTATTTTACATATGAACTAAAAATCTGCATTTAATAAAATTATACTGCTTGGTTTATACTTTTATTGTTTTCCAAATACAGGTAAAAATTCAAGTCCCATAGAAAGGCAAAATTGAAGCAACTCAAGATACACACACACAAAAAAAATTATTATTTACTTTTCTATTTATTTTATTATTGTTGGTTGGTTGATTATTATTTTTTATGCTGGGGCTTTGAATGCTAAACAAGCACTATACCACTGAAATATATCCCCAGCCCTTGATGATTTTAGTTTTGGTCTTGATATTTGTGAGTGGGTGGTTTTGATACAACATTTCACCATGAAGCCTACATTGGCCTGAAATGTGCTATATAGCTCAAGTTGCCTGTCTCAAAATCCCCCTCCCCCACCCCCCACCCCCCACTGGGATTGTGCTACCAGGCTCAGCTTACCGCTCCTTTTCCAACACAGTTGTGCCATCCTCTCGGTGAGCATCTGCTCGTTAGGTATATGAACAGGCAGCATCAGGGATGGGGACAGAGTACACCAAACATGCTCCACTCCAGCAACTGATGACTCACTCCTAACAACCACCATTTTCCCCCGCCACAGTAAGGAAGTCCAAGAGTATCGGGCACCAAATGAACAACTAAAACCCCTCTGAATTAACTTCCATGTGCCCTCAGTGTCCATTAATGAGTACATAATTAAAATCTACTAATTTGAAGCTTCCAGAAGTGTTAATACTAAACTGTAACCATTGCAATTATTTAGGGCTTGAGACAACGAAGGACTCTCGTGGGAGGAGGTTTTTCCCGCTGACATGGCTGGGATATTCCAGGGGTTAGTGGTCACAAACTGCAGATGGACTCTAAGACAGTACCAGCCTTAACTGCTGTTGACCTGGTCCTCTCAGGCCCTTAGGGGTTCGCTCCCAATTGTGCCTCTGGTCTCTTGCTCCTCTGTCCCCTCACTGCATGCCCAACTGCTTATCTTCCCAAGGAAGGCAAACCCTAGCTCAAAGCCTGTTCCTTCTGCTTTATTTCCCATCTCAGTGTCGCAGGGGAAGGTTTGCTCTTGTCCTCTGGAAGGGAAGAACTCAGCTGAGAGATACCGTTTAAGCAGAAGTTTATTTAACAAAGCCAAGCAAAAGGATAGTAGACCCTGGAGAGACTGGAGCTGGCTGACCTGACTAGGGGAAGAAGATGTCAGCCCACTGTACGCTCTACTGTAGATTTTTTTAAAGAGTTTTATGAATATTTATGAGATGGCTGGCATATTCATGGAGATAAGGTGACCCTTTTCCCCTTCCAAATCACAGTAGACCAGCTCTCCCTTTTAGGGTATTTCTTCCTATGATCCTCTGAAGAGCCTACAAAGGGGGTAGGGGAGGCTAAAAATCACAATACAAATGATATTATAATGAGCCAAGGTCTTCTGAGGATGCAGACCCTCATTAGCACAACTGAGAAAGTACCCTGGCACCAAAGTTTCCAATACAATGAGAAGAAACTAAGTACATCGCCAAGGATGTTTAACTGTGTAGCCAGGATTGGCCTGAAATACGCCATGTAGTCCCAGGAACTAAGCTATTGGGAAAATAAAAAGAGAAACGTGGCTGAGGGGTGGGTGGGGGTGAGAATGGGGACTCAGCAGTTCCTCTCATTAACCCTCATTCCCTCCTTAAGGTTTTCCTGCTTGCCCTTCCTGTTCCCTTCAAGCCCTGATTATGCTGATCCCCTGGGCTGGGCTCAAAATCAGAGCACTCCTGGATCCATAAGAGAAGACTGTCCAGTGACGCAATGACACTGGGAATCTGCTTTCTCAAGAACCCTGGTGCTAGCTCTGGAATTGCAAAACTGTATGGGACACAGGCTTCTCTGCAGCCACAGGCTTCTCTGCAGCCACAGCCTACTATGTATGTAGCTATATGGGCTTCTATGCAGCCACAGGCCACTATGTAGCTTTGTTCCTCTATGCAGCCACAGGCCTCTATGTAGCTGTGTGCCTCTATGCAGCCACAGGCCTCTATGTAGCTGTGTGCCTCTATGCAGTCACAGGCCTCTATGTAGCTGTGTGCCTCTATGCAGCCACAGGCCACTATGTAGCTGTGTGCCTCTATGCAGCCACAGGCCACTATGTAGCTGTGTGCCTCTATGCCGCCACAGGCCACTATGTAGCTGTGTGCCTCTATGCAGCCACAGCCTACTATGTAGCTATATGGGCCTCTATGCCGCCACAGGCCACTATGTAGCTGTGTGCCTCTATGCATCCGTCTACCCCAGGGAGCTAGGACTGCCAGAGAATCCCATCCATTTAAGCTGCAGATGATAAGACACCTTTGAGTAGGTTTTCTGAAGACTGTAGCTGTGGGCCTGAGCATTTACACCCTAGACTAAGAGAGTTTGAAAGGAGTCAAGGACTTTTCCCCATTGGCATCAAGTGGCGGCTGCATCTTATCCAACAACAAAGAATGCTGATTGCTGACCTGTGCTCAGCTCCATTCTGGCCGTTGACCATTGGTGATGGTGAGAGGAAAATCCACCCCCTGATAGAGTTCAACTCCAGTGGCAAAGGCAGTAAGCCAAAGAACACCAAGGTATGGGAAGTACTGAAAACTGAGTCCTGGCCCTGATCTGAGTTCCAGGAGCAGTGGGCAACATGGAGCATCTATGGATCCTGGGGCCAAGTTCAGAGGTGAATTTGTGGGAAGACAGGTGAGGCAAAAAGATGATGGCCGCTTTCTTTAGATGGGTAACCAGGCACTGGAGAACAGGGCATGCATAAGTCATTTACACCGGAAGGAGAGGAACAAATGGTAATTAGCATGATGCAAACTGGCCATCTGTCAGGCTGGCTGCAAGGGACAGCTGCGTTTGGGGGAGGGATGGGGCTCAGTGGTCTCTACGGTGATTCTCTATATAAGAGCAACCCAAATGTGACAGGCTTCCATTCAGCCTCAATGCCTGAACTGCAATGCTCCGAGCCCTCAGCTCTGTTGGCGGAAAGCGCAAGCTTCGCTGCAGTGGGAATTGAGGGTCCCTGCTCTCATGTATCCCTGAGACTCCTCAGGTAAATCCCAGGTGGGCGTAAGCCCACCTTCATCTTCTTTTCTATTCCTGCAACTCAAATCCCAGGGCCAACAGCACCTTAAGCTGTCCTCCTGGAATTCCATTCTATTAGCACCATGGTGACCAATTGGCGAGCAGAAATATTGCCACCACCGGGCAGCTGCACCTCAGTGCAGCCGGCCATCATGTGAATCCTCAGGTTCTTCACCCATAGAGTCAACCAACAGTGAGAGTGAGTATTCATCAAGCTGGCATGATGGCACATGCCTCAAGGAGCAACAATACTTGTGAGGCCGAGGAAGGAGGATATAGCAAATTTAATCCTAGTCTCCTCAGAGTAAGACCTTATGCAAAAGACACACGTGCACGCATGCACACACAATTAAATGGAACGTTTCATCTGTACTGAACATGTACAGACATCTTTCTTATTATTTTTCCCCAAATGGCAGGACGAAACAACTGTTAGCACAGCGCATAGCGTCCATGTTGTTTCCAGGTGGTGTAAATTGGAGGAAGGAACATATGCACAGGTTACATGCCAATAGTGTGCCATTTTGCATAAGGAACTCGATCATCTACAGGTTTGGGTACCCGTGAGGTCTCCATGAAGGGTCCTGCACTGTGACTACAGTGCCTCTCTTGTAAAGTCAGAGAGGAGATGCTCACATCACAGAAAGCAGCTCAAGACTGGCACCTAATAATCTCACCCAGTGGCTCAAACAGCTCTCCCACATGATTCTTGACTTGCCATGCTAAGGTCACCTACTCCCCTGCACCGGTCACATGGAGGTATCCTCAAAGGTTCTCAACCCCAGTGGCCCCACCAAAGCATTCATGGTCCAGGACCGATCAAATTGCTCCAGTGACCCACTCCACCTGACCCCAGCTTCTACCCCAAACACAACTGCTGAGCCTGCCTGTTCAGAGATCTCTGCAGCTCTGGTATTCTCTCTCTCTCTCTCTCTCTCTCTCTCTCTCTCTCTCTCTCTCGACTATAATTATACTGAAGTGAAGAAGAAGAGAAAGAACTCATGCAGGTGTTGGTTCACGTGGCTCATGAAGATAGTATTTGACCATGTTCATGGGGTGTGGGGTGGGATGTGTGTACACTGCAGTGAAGAAAGAAGGGCAGAAATAAAACACAAATAAATGCAGCATCCTTTACAGTAGAGTTGTTTCTTATAGAGGAATGAACTGCAGAGTCCTCACTGACAGGAAAGGATGTGTTTGCTAGGTTTCTACTGCTGTGATAAACACCAAACAAAAGCAGTTTGGGGGGAAAAAGGTTTATTTGGTTCACATATCCTGAGTTTCAGTCCCTCGAGGGAAGCCAAGACAGGAACTGAAGGCAGGAACCTGGAGGCAGGAACTGAAGCAGAAGCCACAGAGGAACACTGTTTACAGGCTTGCTCCTCCTGGCTTGCTCGATTTGCTTTCTAATACCACTGAGGACCACCTGCCCAGGGACAGACCACCCACATTGGGCTGGGCCTTTCCACATCAACCATTAATCCAAAACGCCCTGCAGACTTGCCTACAGGCAATTTGATGGAGGCATTTTCTCATTTCAGGTCCCCCTTCCCAGATAACTCTAACTTCTGTCAAGCTGACAATAAACTAGCCAGGTAAAAGGACACATGAATTCAGAATGAATGAGGACAAGAAGAGTCCTGGGGTATTGGTGCGGATTCCTGATTCCTGATGTGTGTGTGCAAATGAAAGTTTACCAAAGTAAACCTATTCACACACCTGTGTACACCGTTATGTGTATAAGTGCATGAATACTTATGTGCACACACACATATTTCCAAGCTCCAATCACTAATAGCACCAGGAAACCCAAATACCCCAGCCAATGAGTATATTTGATACCCAGGTCCTAGTCTCTACTAAAAAGATCCAGAACTCCCTAAAGAAGCAGCTTATTCCAGGAATGAGGCAAAATTGAAACAAAATAAGCCTACCCCTTCTTGCTATGTATAAAGCAAGGACATGCTTCTCTGAACAAAGAGATGTGTCACACAGTGGAGGGGCCATGTTGAAAGGATGCCACTGGCCAAAACTGGGGCAGTTTGAGCAACAAAACAACTAACTATAAACATGAATTCCTAAAAAAATTAGGAATTCATAAGACCATATCAACAATAGATCCATAATAGATGACTGGAGATGATAGATAGCAGGGATAGATAGATAGATAGATAGATAGATAGATAGATAGATAGATAGATAGACAGATGATAGATAATCTTAGTTTTCTTTTTCTTGCTGTGACAAAATATCCTGACAAAAAGCAATTTAGTGAAGAAAAGGGTTATTTTAGCTTACGATTTTGGTTGTAGTCAATTATAGTAGAGAAGTTAAGGTGGGAACTTAAAATAGCTGTTTTGTCACAACCACAGTCAGGAACAGGGAGAAATATATGCATGCGTGCTTGCTTGTGTTCAGCTGGCCTGGGGAATGGTGCCATCCACTGAGGGCTGGGTCTTCCTACATCAATTAAAGCAATCAAAACAATTTTCCACAGACATTCTTACAGACTAAGCTGGTCTAGACAATTCTTCAATTGAGAGTCTCTTCCCAGGTGATTCTAGGTTGTGTCACATTGACAATGAAAGCTGGCCATCACAATGATGATGACGGATGGATGGACAGATGGACGGCCTTTTTTTTATTGTAGAATACAAGGGCTAAGTAGTCAATAAGGACTGACCAATGTAGAGTTTGTGTTAGAGCTAGAGTTGGGAGATTAGTACTTTTGCAACTATCATGACTGGGATGGTCATGAATCACTAATAGACATTAACTCAGGAGAGATGGGGATGAGAAATGTTCAATGGCATCTTCCTGATGACAGCTTACAAGGGAGAAAACTCTAATAGAGAAAGCAGCCCCACCTTAATCAGATAACCAAAACTAAGATCATCTAGGAGAAACAGACAGTCATCACCTGCCTCTAGATGTGATAAACCAAGAGCTCAGGGTCACTTCTGTTACATTGTCACTAAGAATGCCTAACTGAGGACAAATCATAGAGAAACAGATCAGAAAAACACAAAAGGGGGAACTTACCAGTAAAAACTGAGGACTGTGCACCCACCAACTTCCTCTTTTCCCAGTGGAACCAAAAAGAGAAGAAAGCAGGCTAGGAACCCTTAGGGGAAAGCCAGAGGTTTCACTGAGCTGAGGATAAAACACCTAAGAGTGATTTGCTAGGTGAAAAGCAAGATGATGCTTACCTAAGATGCTGCTCAGCACCATCAGGAGAAACGCAGGCAGGTGTACAGAGCTGAGATTCAAATGACCAAGATAGTGAGAAAAGCTGGCAACAGGAATGCTGTAGAGTGCAGCTTGGCATTTGCCACCAGAATCAGAGATATCAGTGGCATGAGTCAGAAGGTCCACAAGGCGTTAAACCCTCCCTCTCTTCACCAGATCTTCAGTAAAACCTTTAGTTAGCTCCACATGGTTCAGTGCCATGCTGAGGCCTGGAGAACTCTGTACTACATGGAAGTTCTGAACCTGAAGTCACTAAAAGAGCTATAACCTATAGAAGCAAATTGCCTTGACAGATGACCCTCAGGTTGTTCGACTGGGCTGGGGTTAAGTATGGCATCATCTGCCCAGAGGATTGACCCACAAGCTCTGAAGTATTGGAAAGTGCTTCAAAGAAGTGATTAGCTCTCTGTGAGCCTTCAATGAGCTTCTCTCCACAAGGTGGAATAAAGGAAAAGACAAATCATTTTGTAGAAGGTAGAGATGCTGGCAACAGGGGAGACCATATTGCCAGGCTGGTTAAAAAATGAACTGAGGTATCCAATATGGAAATTTTGTGATCTGTTCAGTTAATTACAGTGAGTGCCAGCACTGGATTCTTCAGAATGATTAAAATTACACAAGATAAAGAAAGGCTATAGGGATATTTCAGATTAAAGGAGGCTAAAAAGACATGGGAAACAATGCAGTATCTATCTCTTCACTGGGCCTGCATTTCAGGGAAAAATACTACAGAGGGCGTTATCAGATCAAGCAAAACCAAAAATTTACAAAAAACTGTAACATGGATGACAGATCAACCAAAAGTAGTGTATCAGTATAAATCTATAGAAAAAAATTAAAACTAGAGTCTCACTACAGAGCTCTAGCTGACCTGGAACTCATTGTATAGACTAGATTGGCAGAACTCACAGAGATCTGCCTGCCTTTACCTTCTGAGTGCTGGCATTAAAGACGTGTGCCACCATGCCTGGCTAAATCTATAAAACTGCCAACTTTACTGGGGTACATAAGAGACAATTCCTATTCCTGGACATTGCACAGTGAAGTATTCAGGATAAAGAGCTCTAACACATATCATGAACCCAAAGCACTCAGAAAAAATTGAGTATACATATACAAATATGTCACTATGTGTCCTGTGTTCAGGAGTGGGGAATATAAGGATAAATAATACATGGAATAAACTGAGAAGACCGGATAAATCCAAATGAAAATAGATAGATATTCTCTGTATTATTTCCAGTTCTATCATTTTAGAAGTTTGACATTATTTCCTAGTAAAATGCTTACAAGTGGATGGACACTTACCATCCTCCCTGCAGTTCCAGGAGACAGACAAGCGGGACAGGCATTGTTACACTGTTTCCCATTTGAGAGATAAGGGGATGAAGACACAGAGACTCTGGCCTGCCAGGGGTGGTATCACAGCAACAGGAGCTGGAAATTGCCCTCTCCTGCTCCCAGTGTGGTCTTCCTCCCAGGAGATCCTGTGCATTGGCCAGTCCTGTGACCATCCACCTCATGCCTTTGAAACCCAACTCAAGTCTCTGCCTTCTCATCCCTTTGCCTCTGTATCTCTGCTACAGAGTAACAGCGGGCCCTCTGTGTTTCCCCCAGCCCAGCCGGACAGTCTCACTTAGGAATTGACTTCCTCTTCCTGTTTGTCAGCCTGAGGGCAAGAACCAAGAAGTCCTCTGCCTCCTCCCCTGTGCCAGCTCTGTGGATGTCTGATGAATAAATGATTGGCTGGCTGGATGAAACCCCCTCATCTGACCTACACTCACCTCAATCAAGTCTCCAAGTGAGGCTTTCATCACAGAGCGAGAATTAAGCAGCCTTAACATGAACACTGACCTGGCTGACAGAGCCTCTCTTGCTCCTTCCCATCCTTCCAGAAAAGCCGACAAGTCCCAGAGAGCAGCATGGATTCCTCCTGGGGCCAACAAGGGCTTCCTGTTGAATGCTGGCATGGCAGGGGGAGAGAACATCTGGCCAATAGAGAAAACAAAAAATAGAGCCTAAGTTAGAAGGTGAAAGAGAAAGAGATGTCTAAGGGGCAGCAGGATGCTACTACTGAAATAGCAATCCTCTTGAGTCAAGGGTCTTCCCTTCAGGGATTTGAGAGTTTATTGGGAGTGATAGGAAACATTGTTGAGTCAACCAGCTTCCTGTGTGAGCAACCGAGACCACACACACGTCTGAGAGAGGCATTCCTTTGTCAGGCACCTGCTTTAGGGACCCTGACCGAGGTCTCCCCCCTTGACTCAACATGCTCCAAGACAGAGAGTTGAGCTCACTCCTGCATGGCTCTACTCAGGGTGAGAAGATGTGGAACTTCTAAATAAACCCCTGGATTTGAGAAGAGGCCGAAATCTTATTTGAAAGGATTTGTCTTCGATTTCGTTTTTTTAATGTGTTTTTAATAACAAGGCTATTCCATCAAAAGGGGAGTGTTTGACTGTTTGGAACAGCAGGGTGATGTCCCTCAATGTCATTTGGATCCTTTGCTGAACTAGTTTCTTCTGATACTCCCTGCAGTCAGTAACTCACAGAGCCTTGTTGTCAGTGGTGTGGAAGAAATTCAGTTAGAAATGTCCCTGAAGACACAGGCAAGGCTAGCCTGCAAAGAGCAAGAGTGAGTCCTCATGTGCTGGGCGCCAACAAGTGACATCATGTAAACACAGTAAACATCAGATACGATAGGGTCAGAAGTCTCTGTTGAGGTCAGACAGGTCCAGCCCCCAGCACTAGATGATGACTCACCAATCTGCTGGACCACTGATGCAATTGCAGCATTCAGTCCTAGGAGGCTGGCCAAGGACTTTTCTCCTCACAGGGCAGAAGGCTGGATATGGTAATGTGCCCTGGGCCATGTCATCAACATTCCTTGTTGGAGAGCTTGGGAGAAGCCCTCTTGGGTGTGATGGGTATGTCCTATGTACCAGGCATCCTATGCGTAAATCAAGAAAACCAGGGTAGTGGCATGCTGTTAAGTCTCTTGGGTTAAGATGCTCCAGGAATGTTTAGTGGTTAGTTCAAAGGAGTTAAAGTGCCAGAGCTTAATAGCTCTAGTTACACACAGGGGTTTCTAGGCAGATCCCTCAGCACAGAGGGAGCTTGTAAGGGAGGCCTGTGAACTCCCTGGGCTGGGGAAAGCCTTAGAAAGACACAGTAAGGCTGTTAAAGAGTGGGGAGGGGGGCATGCAGCAACCCCGAATGAGGGTCCAGGTAACAGAGCGGACAGTCCAGCCTTTTCCAAGAAATGTATCTGATCCTAGCAGAATTTTGTTAGTCTGGTGACCATGTTGACAAGGACCTAAAAGCAAATGATATCTAAAGTTCTAAACCGTCTAACTCAGCAGCCAGAAGGATCCTAGGAGAGTCCAGAGATCACACTCTTCCACTGTTCAGATCACCTCTAGCTTCCCACTGCACCCCAAAACAAGCCTTCACATGTGGCCTCAGAGGCTGGCGTAATCTGGCCCCAAAACCCTGCAGTTTTCTCCCTTGTCACTACACTGCAGCCACGGGGGTTCCAACACACAGGCCCTGCCTGCACCTTCTCCCAGATGCCCCAGAACCCTAGCACTCAGCTCCCCTGCACTCCGCTGAAAGGTCCTCTTCTGGGGCAGACATCCTCAGAGGTCACGGTTTAATTGTATCACTCCTCACCTCCACAAGTGGTTGTTGGAGTTCCCATCTGTTGCACTCACCTCAGGTATGAGGACCAAGAGGAGAAGCAAGCTCGTGGCAAAGATTCTAGGCACATTCATTGAATGAAGGAGTTTAAGGAGCATGGCAGCTCCAATCTCTTAGCTTGGCCAACGAGCCTCAACTGAGGCCACCACCTATTAGGGCTCTGCCTCCAGGTTTGCATGACTCTGCTCCTGGCTTCCTGGTTGCTTTCTGCCCACTGCTGTTTCCTGGCTCAACGCTGTCCCTGCTCATGACAACAAGACACCCGAACATGTGAGCCTAACCCAGCCTGTCCCTCAGAAGCAGAGGCACTCACCTCCAAAACAGCTCTCTAAATCTGCGGGTGCTTGATTAGCTCACCAGCCCCCACTCCCCCTGTTTCAGGCAGTATCTTAAGAAAGAAAAAACAAAACCTCCCCTTTGACTCTGTCTGCGCAGGTCAGCCAGCCTTTCCACGACAGCAGGTGATCGATCTTAAACCAACAGAGAAGCCATTTCCTGGAGGAGGCTGCTTGGACCTCTAGAGGTATCTTCTTAGAGTTATGCCACCCATATATATGACCAGAATCTCTTCTTCCTTCCAGCGACTCAGCATCATGCCAGAACCAAGGCAAGGCAGAGGTAGAGCCTGTGGCTTCAACCAAGCAGTTATGCGTCCAGTCTTAATGCGCAGAAGGACCCAGAAGAGGAGCTCTGGGGGACATGTGCCCTGTTCTTCTGAGACTCATTAGTATTAACATCCAGAGCTGGTGTCTTAACAGCCCCCACAGACTCCTGGAGTTCTCAGAGAAATTGAGCAAAGCAGCAACCAGAGGCCAGCCATCCGTGTGGAGACTTTCAGAGAGGGAGACATCACAAGGCCGGTGTCTGCATCAGGTTGTAAGAGAATATTTGTCTCCCCTCCCTTTGGTGCTGAGAAAGATAAGCAGACAGATTCCCACCCACAGTATCCCATGGTCCCCACAGTTCTGGAAGCCCCCAGAGAGAGGCAGGCTTGCCAGAATGCCAAGGAGATACAGAAAGCCCTGGCCGAGCCGATTCCCAACCACTCTGGACCAAACTCAGCTGAAATGAGATGCTTTTCAAAAACAATTTCTGGGTAAGTGGTGAGGAAAATAAGAACACTCTGGACGCAGAGAGGAAAGAAAGGAGCAGCCACCCAAGTGCAGAATCAGGTCCACCTCAGTCAGTGGAGCGCGCCAGGACAAAGCTCATTCCTCACACACCTTCGCACAGCCGCATCGTCTGGGACAATGACTTGTGTGGGTTGTCATGACGATGAAATTGAAACTGGGATAAACAATAGCTACTCAGCCAGCAGCTTAACCTCTGGGCTGACCTGTCATTTTGATAGCAGCCACTGGGCCTGTGCAGACCTGGGGAGCTGAGCATCCCCTGGAGAGGGCTTTGATACAAGTGGCTAAACACACAGTCAGGAATCAACTGGGTCTTTTTTCCCCTTCTTAGGCTAGACTAAGGAATGGATTGGACTCCTCTAAAAAGGTCCCCAGAGCCTGTGTGGAAACAGACAAGAAAGCATAGAAAGTTAATGCACTAGACTCAGAGCCGCATAGCACATAAGGAAAGCTAAGAATGGTTATCCCATCAGAAGTTCAAGATCCCTTGGAGATCATGGCTCACTGGCTGAGGGTAGCACTTCTAAGGCTCGACAGGGCTCCCCAGCATTCCTTACCAAATGGACCATGGCAAAATTTAATTATTGTCTCTGTTAGAACATGCCATTTTAAGGCAGAGACGATGCAAATGCAGAGCTCCTCCTCAGACACCTCTACAGAAGCTGAGCGCCAGGCAAGAGAATACAATATGCCCCAAAGGGTTCAAGTTGGCTTTAAAAACGGTGTCGTTATTTATATTTAATAGCAACTCCCTGAAAAGCCACAGATCCGAGGGCACGATGGAAATGCAAATGCTAACTGATTGTTATTCTTACAGAAACTTAGAATTCAAAAGTTTAATCATCCTCATTAGCATAATTTGGGCGACTTCAGTCCATAACCTTATCCCTGGAGTTGATTATTTATGGCACCCTGAACAGAAGTCGAAAATTAACTTTGATTTAATGTAACAATTCCATCCCCGGTATCATTCATAATGCAGATACGTTCGTCAAAAAGTAAATTGAACTGCTCACCCATCTCAGAACAGGAAAGCGAGAAGGCAGCAGAAAGAGAATCCCTAATCTTCTTTGTCTGTGGTTCTTGCCGCTCCTGCCCACTCTCCTCAAGTCTGTGCTTGCCCAGGGACTCGCTCTGCAGAAGTCTGAGAACACGGGAAGGAGAGAAATGAAGTAATCAGGCAGGCAGGCCAGGAGGAAGTGAGGGTCCCCTGGAACGTACATCCCATTTCTCCTGGGGGTTTTGTCTAACCAACCCTGCAGCTTTCTAACTGAATTCAGGAGATACTCAAAGTAGCTAACTTTGGAGGCTTGTCAGGTGGCAGCCGTGTCCACCAGCACTGTTTTATTTCATCTTTGCCACAATAGATAGGACTGCGGGAAACTGAGGCTCAAGGCAGAGAAACGATTTGTCCTTGTTCCATGGCCCTGGAATCCTGGCTCTGTGTGCAAAGCTATTGATGTCAGCTCATGGAGATGGGCTGGGTTAAGCAGCCTGTCTTATTGCCTAGGAAAGTGCAGCTCAAGGCAAGAGTTTGGAGAGACAGTGAGAGTGGATGGTTCCCAAAGGAGGTAGGAGCCATTCTTAAGAAATATTCAGCTCCCCAGCTTCTAAGAGCACTAAGAGCACTGAACTGGCATGTATTACTCTATAGGAAAATTTAAAAAAAAAAAAAAAAGGAAGTTCCCACATAGTGGGGCACTACTTCTAGGTGGTGGAAACAGTTGCCTAGGACCATGGGTGGACTTACCCCCTACATACAAATGTGGCCCAATGCACCAAGCTTTCAGCTAAGAAAAAGTTAGACCTCTGTCGGGGAGGACAGGAAACCAGACCCAGGCTGTGGTGAGAACTCTCCTCCCTGCTCCCTTTGTCTGGACCAAACATGCCAAGTTGGAGTGGCAACGGGTCTGCCTGCCAGTAACCAACATCCTTTCCCTCCTCCCCACAAACACCACAGGTTGGCAATGCCAACCCACCATTTTCCATGCCAGGTGGAGCTCATGCTTCTTGCCATGGGCAGAATAGGATGCCAACAGCCTGAGCCTGCCCAAGGGCTGGCAGGAAAGTGACCACACTCAGACAATGCCATTTGGCACTTTAGCTTCTGCACTGGACCAAAAAGAAAGAAAGAAAGAAAGAAAGAAAGAAAGAAAGAAAGAAAGAAAGAAAGAAAGAAAGAAAACTGGTTGAAGAAGAGGCTGTCAAAAATATGGAGTTTGGATTCTGTTGGTCCCAACTTAGTGGGGACGGTCATGAGTTGGCATGCCCCCTATGAGTATGTGCACGTGTGCCCGAGTGTGCAGGCACATGTGTGTGTCCCCCCCCCCCCCCCCGCTCCATCACTTGTTTTTAATGGTTGTGAGATGGAGATGGAACCAGGCCAAAAGGCTTGTTGTGAAAGAGAACACATCCAGGGCCTTGGAAAAAAATCACAGCCTATCTTAGACTAGGTCACCATGATACCAAACAAAGAATTGATTCATTCAATTAGAACAATCAATTGGTTCATCCAATTCAAACTCCACCTGATCCCACCAGAGAGGGAAAAATGTCAGTTGTTAGAGTCTTTGTTGACCAAACATTCAAGGATTTGGCCAAATTGATGTTTTACCAACTAAAATTTGTGAAGCTGTATAGATACAACCTTTGACTTCTCAGGCATTAATTGCTGGAAGAAAACAGCATTTTGATGTCTGCATTTCCATTTCTGAACATATGGTTCCACTAGAACATGGGTACATGTGCAGATGGGCCTGTGTGCCAGGAGCCAGATATTCCATGCAAAATTTACATACTTTCAAATAATCCTTTGGGAGTGGTGTAATCTTAATTTCCTGACTATACACACAGAGAAACCAAGATTCAGAGAGGGTTAGTGATTTGTCTGAGGTCACACAGTAGGAAGTGACATGTCCTAGGCACAATCAGTGTCATTTTCCTTCCCTTTACACGTGCTCATGTGGAGACCATTATCTCCCCAATTAGAACATTCACTCTGTGACAGAAGGAGCCTCATCTCTTTTGTTCATTCCTGGATTCCAGAAGTATAGCGTAGGTGCCAATAAATAGCTATTGAATTAATAACTGCCTTAAGCCTATGTCCTGAAAGCAACCAACTGAAGCTTACCTGTGTTATAGCTCCAGAGCAGAGAGTAGCTGTGATGGGTATCAGGGTGTGGCACTCCCAGAGGACAAGGCTGAGGTGTGCCTACACCTGCTGATGACACATCCAATCAGTGGGGCTCCCACCAGCCATCTCTCTCCCTTGTGGGGCCCTGGATTGGAAGCATTTTGTGCCTCTGGCCTCTAGCGTCATGGTATAGACATCTACACTTTATCTTGACAAACAGCTGTTGGAGCAGGACTGCAGATGTCTGGTGTCTTGAGGAGTGGGATAAGTTTCTTCCTGAGCTTTGGCTATGCTGGAGACTAGGTGTAGAGAAGAGATGTGGGTTGGGGAGAGTTACTTCTCACCTCTAACCTTTGACCTCACAAGCCAGGGAATCAGGTTGCTCAAACACTGGCAGGCAATAATGGTGGGCTCAGGTCTTGCATTCATCCCTGGCTTCCACGTGAACCTGCACACAGCTCCCCCGACACACCTGCTCTGTGATAGCCACTGGCTTGCTGTATTTACCACAGTGATCCCTTCAGATGGGCATGGCCACAGATGGGAGATGGAGACATCCAACAGCTTGGTAACCATTCCCAAGACCCCCGGTCTCTGCATGGCCTCCTCCTTTTTCTCCTCTCCTCTTCTAAGAATGAAACCTGTGCCTGGCTTCTTCTTGGTCCTAGATGTGAGAGGCTGAATCAGGAAGGAGGCAGGTTCTATCCTTCCCCTGACATGGCTGGGAACTCACTAGCCAGGAGCAGGGGGAAGGTGTTGATGGACACCCCAGCTTTGGTAATGCCTTCTGTCTGCATCTTACACCTACGACGTAAGAATACTCAAGCCTATTCCACAGATAAGCAAGTGAAAGTTGGACGGAGGGCCAGCCTGCCCATCCTTGGTACCCACATTTGGGTCCCTGGAGAATGAAAGGAGAAAATAGTGATGTCAGCAGACCACACTGGCTGCAGTGTTGCCCTCTTCGTGGAGGGCCATGAGTCGCACATGCCCTCCTTTCTTTCTGTTCTAGAGGTCAGAAACAGGTGGAGAATCGGCCAGGGTTCATTTTTTGTGTCAGCTTGAGTAGGCCGCAAGGCGTTCAGAGGCCTGGTTGTTCATTGTCCTGGGAGTGTACAAGGACTTCTGAGCTCACTTGAGGCTGAGTAAAGCAGAGCCCCTCCTCGCAAAGGCGGGCCTCATCTAGTCAGGTGAAGGACTAAACAGAAAGAAATGGCTGACCCTCCCAAAGCGAAAGGGAGCTGCCCTTGCCTGGCAGCCCTTGAGCTGGAACACTGCTATTTTCCTAAAGGGCAAAAGTGTTTGCCCTGGGTCTCCAGACCTGAGCGGCACCCTCAGCTCTGCTCATCCCCCAGATAGCTCACTGCTGATTATCAGCCCGTGGAGGAAATGAGTCTCCTCCTGTGTACATGTGCTTACAGGTCCTACTGGCTCTTTCTCTGGAAGCCTTGCTTAATCTAAGGTCTCAGATGGGCTCTGACTGGCAGACAACTAGGAATCCAAGCTAAGCTGAGCTGAAGCAGAGGCTTCCCATCCTGACACTCACACAGAAAGGGAGTAGTTTCTGTTCACGAAGACTCCTCTCAGAAGCTGCTCTGCCTTCCTCAAAGAGTGTCTTCAAATATATTTACTGATGCCTTGCGGGGGCCAGCATGACTCTGGGGGGCATGGGTGTGTATGTGAACAGTGGAGACAACAGTCCCTGACCTCATGGAACTTAGATTACTTTGCAAATACAAGGAAATTGGTATATTGTATTATGAGAGATCCTGTTTGTCTTGGTTGGGTGTTACTGTCAATGTGACACAACCTGGAGTCACCTGAAGGGGTACCTCAGTTGAAGAATTGCCTCAGTCACACTGACACGTGGCCATGTCTGTGAGAAATCCTCTTGATTAATGATTGATGTGGGAGGGGCCCAGCCCACCATGGGCGGCAACAATCCTACGCAGGTGGAACTGGGGTGGGGACAAACTGTATAAGGAAACCAGTTAAGCATGAGCCAGGGAGTAAGCCAGTGAGCAGAATTCCTCCATGGTTTCTGCTTTACTTCCTGCTTGAGTTCTGGCCCTGACTTCCCTCTATAATGGACTAGAAGCAGAAGCCTGGTGTTTATCATGGTGACAAAAAAACAAATTAGAACAACATTTAGAAAGGAGAAGTTGACCAGGCTAAGGTGGACATGTGTGCTAGGTGGGCCCAAGACATCATGTGAGAAAGAAACTCAAGGTAGACCTCAATATGGTGAGGAGATTTGAGAAGATTTGGAGGAGGTGAGGCACCAACCCAAACAGATTTGGGAGAAAATCATCTGAGGTAGAGGGAAGAGCCAGCACTGTTGGTCTGTGATCTCAAGGAACCATAAGGACGTCAGTCATCCAGTGCAGAGCATGAGGTGGCCCAAGGCTCAATCATGCAGTGCCTCATGGGCTCCAGCAGAGGTGCCATGTGCTCTAGTGGGAGTCTGGAAATGGCTCCTCTGGCTACCTGTACAGGACACAGACTGAAGAGCCACTAGGAGACTCCTATGAAAACCCCAGTGGTACTGTGGTGGGCTTTGAGATAGAGTCAGGCAAAGGGTAGGGATAGGAATGAGCAGAAAAAGCAAGACTTCTGCCCTCTGCTCCAGGACTGGGGGGTGGGGGGTGGAATTTCTGCCACTACAAGGAATAGAATCACCTTCTCTAGTGGGAGCCAGGGAGACTAAAGAGAAAGAAGCCCAGATCTGTCTTATTCCCAGCAGCTAAAAAAGTATCTTCATCTTGTTTATTAAAATGTAGTGTGTGTGTGTGTGTGTGTGTGTGTGTGTGTGTGTGTGTGTGTGTATGCTTGTGTGAGGTTGTGCACCATGTGTATGCAGGTGTCCTCAGAAGTCAGAGGTGTTGAACTCCCAGAACCAGTCATGGTGAGCCATAATATGGCTGCTGGGAACCGAGCCTGGGTCCTCTGCAAGAACAGTAAGTGCTCTTGAACACAGGGTTCTTAAGCTAGCCTTAAACTCCCTCATCTTCCTGCCTCAGCCTCCAGAGTGCTGGGATTACAAATGTGCACATCACCACACTAGGCTGGCAGGGCTACTAAGAACTGAAGGTACCACACTAGTATGGAGGTGGAGCCCAGGGCAGAAAGAAGACCATATCAGCCTCCCCTGTGGGTACCCTCAGCTGTGTACTGTCGTTTCACTAATGTAAAAGATGCATACCATCTATTTTACAAGCCGTCATCAAATATGCAACACCCTTTACTGTGGAGGTTCATGCAAACAACAGGTTCTCACAGAACGTTCTAGATGGTTTCTCCAGAACAAATGGCGTTGTCACCAGCAACTGAACATTGGCTGATCTTTTCATTTGTGTTACTGGGTGGGAAAGAAAGTGAAATTACAAAAATATTTGTTGGCCCTCCTCTCGTGGGTCAGGGATTTGAGCATCCTCTTCACGGTGTCAGGTAATGGTCCTCACTTCCTGCAAGACTGTTTCCTCATTTGGGTGTGCATGTGTGTGCATGTGTGCCCATGCTTCTTACAATGCACTTGCTATACAGATGGTAAACGTTGAAGGTGTGTCGTTAATGTTTTTCTCCATGACTTGTTCAAATCTTGACAAATAATGAAACAATCAAGCCCTGGTTATTGCAGTCGCCACTTTTGTGTTGTGAATGTTACCACCCTGGCCAATTGTGAGCCACTGAGCCGACGCTACTGAACAGGGGCTTGGGAATCAATGCATCACTGTGCCCTTATATAGAAGTTCCACTAGGCAGAAGCGGTACATATAAATAACCCCAAGAGCATAGAAAAATAGTAAAATGTAGTGAAATAATTAGGAAGTAATGAGTTCTGAGTATTTATTGCCTTTGTGTTTAATACAACTTGTTTAATTGCAGTTTATATAATTTAGTTTTCAGTGGTAGCTGTATTGAAAACTAGCTTTCAGAATCACTGGAAGTCTTACACTTGACTCTCATGACCATGCAGAAACCAGCTCGGTGTTACGCCTGACTGCGTGGCATACAGAGAATCACCCATCCTCCTAACTTAAGTCAGGAAGTCAGTACTAGCAAGAATGGAAAGACTAGAGGTCCAAGGGCAAGGTGGGTTGTCAATTGGCTGTATCCTGGAGTGCAGGGATGGGCTCACGATGTGACTGTGAGGGGAAGGGAGACAGTCAGGGGGATAGTGAGGATGTGACAGCAACTCCTAGATGTGGGGTGCTGCACTCCACACCCGCACTGCCACCGCAATCCCTCCTTCCGGATCCCAGTGGATCTTCATGGGTGTGGATCTTCATGGAAAAGTGCTTCCCTAAGTCTTATGTCTGTGGTTGATCAACAAATTGACCACCAATGGCATGTCGATTGCATACCAATCAAGTAAATAATAGATCTGTCCATAGGACACGTGTAGTCTTAGGAGTCAGAAACCTAACCTCAAATGCTGATTCTGCCACTGAATAAGTAAGTGGCCTAGTTTCCCCAGGCTCCTAGCAGGGTACTGGGATGTCTCTTTTCCAAGAAGGAAGACGTTGAAATTCAACCCAGCTCAGCCTCGGGCACAGAGTGGAAGATGCTAGTGGAATGAGCAGCAGCCCTGAGAGAAACAGGACAAGGATGGCAGAGACAGTCAGACAACCAAAGTGGAACAGAAGACCACTTTGCAAGGTCTGCCATAAAACGGCTGCAGGAGCCTCAGGAACCCAGTTCCAAGCCAGAATGTTCTCTGGAGGGCCAGGATCCCAGCAGCTCTTCATTCTTCTAAAGAAAAAGTAGGGGCTGGAGTGGCAACTCAGTGGTTAAGAACACTGGCTGCTCTTCCAGAGGACCATGGTTTGATTCCCAGCACCCACGTGGCAGCTTGTAACTGTCTGTAACTCCAGTTCCAAGGGATCCAACACCCTCATACAGACATGCATGCAGGCAAAATACCAATGACATTATACACACACACACACACACACACACACACACACACACACACACACCAAAAAAAAAAAAAAAAAAATTCCTTCCCTTGGTCCTGTACAGAGAGAGAGAGCCTCGTGGTGTCTCTCAATGCTAGGACCACCGAGGTCCCCCATGCAAGGGTGTGAAGCTCTCCAATGGGATCATTACTGAGTCATTATTGTTCTAAACAGTATTAATAGAAAAGCTTTTGTGGAGCTGAGGAACATGCCTGCCCCCGGGGTGTGGTAGACTAGCTAATGTTCTGTGACGCCTCACAGCATGGAGACCACGCACACATATATTTTTCTCATTTGATTCCCACAACAAAGCAGTGTAGGTACAACAGTGTCTTCCTCTTGTTTGCTTTACAAGCCAAGAATTGCAGGTTGAGGGAGGTGAAAGGTCTCCCGGGCCACAGAACCAGGTATCAAGGGAAGAAGAACTGGTAACGGTTTTGTGTTTCCAGACCCCACCTGTTCTCTTCTCACTACCTACCCAAAGGAGCTGGGAATCGGGTGGGTCCTTGGAACTGGGGTTTGTAGTGAGGATCCTGCAGTGTGGCCTCAGCTACCCTGCACCGTGGGCTCATATGACAGTCAACAGCCACTTCTAGAACTGCTAGGGGACAATAGAGGAGGAGGACAAAAGGCTGGCTCAGCATCCAGCATAGAAACTATCAGTTTGTTATTCCAGAGGTTCCAGAGTGTGGCCCTCTATGTCTTACCTGTCATTCCAGAGGCAGGAGGTGGATACAGGGACACCATGGCACCCCCACCGCCCCACCCTGGTTCTCAGATCAGAAGTGATTGCTCCTCCCTGTTCCAGATCCCCTCAGTCCCCCACAATGCCTGGGGTTTCCTTGAGGGTGGGGTGCTGGGCTCACAGTCAGGGTGTCTGCAGGTGGGGACTGACCTGGTCTGATGCTGGAGAGCCTGTACCCTGTGAAGCAGTGAGCTCTGTTCTGGCTTTGGCCTTGGAGTTGACCTAGATGTACTTTCCCCCAGAGCGATGATTTAGGAGGAAATGTGGTCTGTGGAGAACATGATCTGACAGACAACCAACCCTGCCTGAGTTTCTTCAGCAGCACAGTGGGGTTACAGGTGGTTAAAACTAGGTGGGATGGAATGTAGCCATCTGGTTTCAAAGAAGGCCAAAACAAATTCCAGATGCCATGTGTTTCTCCTTCTTGTGACAGTTACCAGGGTGAGCTCTTCCCATCAGGCAGGACTGTCAAGGTGGGGTTGTGGGGTGACAGGGTGGCGGGGTGGCAAGGTGACCAGGTGGCAAGGTGGTGAGGTGGCAAGGTGATCGGGTGGCAGGGTGGTAACAAGAGCATTTGGAGGCCTCTTTAATCCTCCAGAGCAAGTGTCCCCCCCACCTATGGCTCCCAAACTTCAGACATTACAATGTCCCGTTTGATGACTGCCCTCATGTCCAGCCTCCTTCTTGTACCATTGCCCTGTCCCTTGACCCTTCCCCAAGGTCACCCGAACCCTTGATGCATACGGACATCATGAAGCCCTCAGAAACTGACCTCAGCACATGCTGGCACACACAGGGCAGGCTGACATTCTAAGGCTCAAGACTGGGAGGGTTCCACTGCTAAGGAGTGTCATATCGCCTGGGTCCTGTGTTTTGATTTCACCCAGCTGCGCCTGTGTGCATTTAGATTAATCCTGTTAGCTGGCAGGAGCCGGGCCACCGCTGTTTATCAAGAGTGCTTGTGCAATTCAGCTTGATATGCAGTTTCCTTCCTGAGCACCGTGGAACACGGCCGAGTGACAGTCTCTTCAGCTCTCCCCAGCCTTGGGGGAGAAGTGGAGGGCCATGAAGGGATGACTAGGCCCCTGACTCTGCCCTGCAAAAGGAGGTGTAACATCTACCCACCCACATACCTGAGCACCCACTACCCTTCTCTGCCGCCCTCATCAGCCCCTGCCCAGAACCACCCTTTTACCACATCCAAGAGACTCCTGGGCCTCAGAGGTGCTGAAGGGACCCTGCCATCCCCTCCTTGAAGGAGCTGGTAACATCTGTCCACTTATAGAGGTATGCCCTGCAGGTGAAATTGGTCATTGATGGTGTTCTTAGAAGCATCCTGCCCTGCAGTGTTACCAGGAGCCAGCAGTGAGGACAGCCTGCTGACACATTTGGAGATGGTCTGGTCCCTCTTGATAGCATGTCCTTGGGAAAGGTACCAATACTTGTGACCTCTCATTTCTTCACCTTAATTGGGATAATCTGTTCCTCATCCATTCAAAGGCCAAGGTCTACACAATTGGTTCCTGTCTGTAATTTTGTACTTTTTTTTATGTAGGGGCTCAAGGACCCCAAGCTGACTTCAGAGTCATATAGCCAAGGATGACCTTGACCTGTCTCTACCTCTCATATGCATCACCATGCCTGGTTTATGGAGTGCTGGGATCAAACACAGAACTTTGCACACAACAAGCAAGCACTCTGCCACCAGTCTTTCGTGGGAGACAGGATTTTGCTATGTAGACCAGGCTAGCCTCAAATTACAGCAAACTTCCTGCCTCTGCCTACAGAGTGCTGGGATGATAAGTGTATACCACCATCCCAACTTTCATTTGTACCCTAATCATGTGCATTACACCCACAGTGGCGGGGGATGGGACTGACACCCTCAGACACCTGGTAGGAAGATTGAGGTCAGAGGGTCAGCAGCCATCCAAGGACAGACTTAGCCTCATTGCCTCCAAGCCTGTCACATGTGGTCCATCTTGAGGAGACCTCAAGGTCATTTATGACCATCTGCGCAGGGTCATAATGGTGTGATAGCCTCTACATGGGGGCAGTGGATGGAACAGAATACCACCCTCCACTAAAACTGCTCAGAGAAAGTGTTCAGTGGAGGGGCCCAATCAGCAACAAACACCCCACCACTGAGGGATACCTTCCTGACAGAGACCATGAGAGTCACCAACAGGTCTGGATTCAACACTTAACTCCACTCTTCCTGGGTGTACTCAGAGGCACCTCCTCCTAGAAGGAAGTCCCACGTTCCACTGACACTTCACCCAAAATGCCCATGAGCAAGACCGCCACTCCCCAGTCTCCACCACTCCCCAGTCTCTACCGCTCCCCAGCCTCCACACCTTGCACTCAGCTCAAGTTCTGATATGGCTTTATCTCTCCCTTTAATAGCTTTCTTTTTTAATAATTTATTTAAATTTATGTCTCATGCATTGGTGTGAAGGTTCAGATCCCCTGGCACTGGAGTTACAAACAGTTGTGAGCTGCCATATGAGAATTGAACCCAGGTCCTCTGGAAGAGCAATCAGTGCTCTTAACTGCTGAGCCTTCTCTCCAGCCCCCTTAACAGCTTTCTTGCTATAGAATTTAAATACCATATAGTTCACTCATTTAAAATGTATAGTTCCAGGCTGGGAGGCGGGCTCAATCAGTAAAATGTTTGTCTGAGCTCACACTTCCAGAAGCCACATTTCAAATGCCAAGAATGGTGGCTCATGCCTGTGATGCCAGCACTGAGGCAGCAGGTTCCTCGAGACTCGCCTTTTGGTTGTGTTTTGGCTGTTTGTATCCTCCCTAGCAAGATGGACATCCAGAGCTTTTGTCCATATTATAATTGGACACTTGCCTTTTACTAGCTAGCTCTATTCCTTACATCTTTTGGATTGCAAGCCCCTTGGTTCAGATTTGAATGTCTAGCCTAGCCCAGTCCCATGGTTCAGGAGGACAGTCACAGCTCTGGCTTAGAATGACTTGGGCTCAATTTTTTCCTTCAGATGCTGAACACTGGGGTGTTTATGATAGACTCATCTACAGAGCAGAAGGAGTCACACATAGCAAGTAGCTTATACAAGGCTCCCGAGTCCTCTTGGTGCTGGACTGTTTCTTTGTTATTTTTATTTTTCATACAATATATCTTATCATACTTTCAACTCCCCCAACTCCTCCCAGATCCTCCATATTCACCCAATTTCATATTCTTTCTGTTCTCTCTCAAAACAAAACAAAAACAAAATGAAAATCAAAATAAGACAACAAAAACCAATAAGACAAAGAAATACCAAAATAAAACAAAAAACTCACACATACACACACACACACACACACACACACACACACACACACACACACAGCGGAGTCCATTTTGAGTTAGCCAAGTACTCCTGGGCATAGGGCCTACCCTGGAAGGCAGTCAGTGTCAGCCCATTGAAGAAAACTGATTTTCCCTTTCCTAGCAGACATCAATTGCAAATGGCCTGTTTTTAATGGCTGGGCCTGTGTTCACCTCCCCTCTCAGTGCTGGGACTTTGTCTGGTTTGAACCGGTGAAGGTCCTGTGTGCTGTCACAGTCTCTGTGAGTTCCTTTATCTACCAGTCTTGACAACTTCTCTTCCACGGAAGCAGATAAGATTATCCCTACTTGGCAGGTAAGAAAACTGAGCCACTGAGGACTTGCTAGGGATGGTATGGTAAGTGACAGAACTGGGGCCTGAACTCCTGTCTCTGAGACCTCAGGGATGGATCCCTGTTGCTTTCCCAAAGCAGACAATCAATGTGTGACGACCAAGTGAGTCGGTGAATACTTTCCCCGACAGAGCCCCTACTACCTCACACAGTAGTCTGCTCTGCCATAGGCCTCCTCCAGTAGCCACGAAATTCTTCATTGTTGAGCAAAGACTATCTGTCCCTATCATAACCTCCTCCCATAGGCCCGGGTTCAGCCTTCCAGAGGACACCGGGTGACTGACAGGTGAGGGGGCAGATTCTTCCCTACTCATCACACTCAACCACACAGGCAGTAGCTTCCCTGAACTGGGCTGAGTTTAGGGAACACTGTTTCCCATGGGCCTATGGAGAATACCCAGTGTGTGCAGAGAGAGCGAGGGACGGGAATACAGCCTTCAACAGGAGATGGGACTCTGGGGAGGGGTGGGGGCACTGGGAGTTGGGGGGAGGGGTACTCACAGGGCTTCTCATGCTGGCCACAGAGCAGTCCTATGCTTGCTTAGCTTTTTGAGTTGCTCCACTTTGGAGCCACATGGGGGCTCCTCTCCAGTCCTTGAGAATTCAGGCTCGAAGAGTATGTAGTCACTCCCAGGACTGAATGGACAGCAGGCCAGGTCAGGCCCAAGCTGCATCCTGATAGCAGCAGGAGTTCCCTTTGCCTTGGGGAAAATCAAGTACCATCAGACCAAGCTGTGCCTGCAAGTCCATGTCACATCTGAAAGCCTGAGGCTGGAGGACAATCAGGGTGACCCTCCCTGGGATCCAGCCTCTTCAAGGAGCTTTGCCACCTGCATTGCTGTGAAATGGGTTAGCGACCCACGCCTCACTCAACAAGGTGTGAGGATCTATGGGTTTTTCAAATTGTTCTCCAAAGCTTACATGCTATTATTGAGCCTATCTGTGAATAACCCAAAATTATAGTCACGAACAACAGATGATGAACGGTTGCTACAGACCAGGGAAGAGGCAGGAAAGGGGGCGTTGTGGCTTGGATTTTTTTTTTTTTTTTTAGATATTCATTTTTGTTCCAATTTTTAATTACATGTATATGTGGCTTGGCAGGGAGGGGTACAGGCACACGGGTGCAGGTGTTCTAGGAAAACAGCAGAGGGCGCCAGCTCCCCCAGAACTGCTGAGAACCATGCTTGCACGCTTGGGTTGTCTACAGAGCAGAAAACACCTGACATCTCTGCAACCCCTGGTTTGGATCATGAACAGCCCCTAAAACTTAGGCACTGACAGCCTGGCTCCCAAGCAGCAGGGTTCGGAGTGGGACTTTGGGGAGGTGACTGATCTTGAGGGTTGACCTCATCAGTGTTAATCCGTCTCATCCAGGTTTAACTTTCTCATCACAGTTCAACAGGCTGTGGGAAGGGGCAGGGATCTTTAGGAGGTGGAGCCCTGTTGGAGGAAGGTCATTTGACCCTGCCCCTCTCCCTCCAGCCCTCGTGAGATGAGCAGCTTCCCCTACAGACAAGATTCCAGCTTCTGCCACCTCCACACCGCCACCCCACCCAAAAGCATCCAGGGACTGAAACTTCTGAAACCATGGGCCAAAATGAGGCTTTCCTTTTTCAGCTGTTTTTTCTCGGGTGTTTTGTCACCGCCATGAAAAGCCGACTAACACAGGGAACCTGTGAAAAAGTGACCCTTTTCCAGAAGGATCCTTTGGTGGGGAAGTTGCCCTGTGTCTCAGCCATATCAACATCCTGGTCATGATGTGCTTTAACATTTTGCAAAATGTTAATATTGGGGGAAAGAAATGAAGGGCATCCTGGGTCTGCACTGTTTCCCATGATGACCTGCAGTCTGACAGCTAAGTTATCTCAAAACAAAATGTTTAGTGCTTGCTTTTTTTTTTTTTTTAAATAGGAGTTACTGAAACAATGTCAAGCAGAGAATAACAATCTATGACAACATTACCTATTCCCCAAGGGCTCTTTGACAAGATAATGTGTCGTGGGAATTTGTGTCAAATAAAACCGTCATGGCAAATGAGGAGAGGGGCCAGGTAGGAAAAGCCTGACCACAGGTTTAGTATCTTTTATTTCTGTGCCTGCCGTGAGTGCTTAATAAATATAGAGGGGAATGAATGAATGAGTGAATGAATGAATGAATGAGTGAATGAATGACAGAGTCAGTGACCTGTTGATGGCTCAGGAAACAAAGTGGGTCTAAAGTAGGAGTTTGGGACTAAGCCAGCAGCACAACACTCTCCAGCCTGGGTGAGCCAGCCCAGGTCCTCGCCTGGCCTCCTGCATCCAGCACTGGGAGCAGGCTGTGTGTGCCTGTGAGGACGGCAGAGTGATGCACTTTAATTAGTGGAGGAGTAAATTACATCGGACGAACAGAGCCCCGGCTCCTCCCGACGGCATGGGGAAAATGGAAGCCTAGCATTTCCAATTTAAGGTTTAGTTAGATAATGCCTATTGGTGCCAGTAGATTACAGAGTGGATATTAAATCCTGCAGGATTTGGATTCGGAGTGTACAAATGGAATCCGTAAGTAGAGGAAAGCAGCCGGAAGGAGCCGGCCTGCTGTCCTCAGCTAATGAGGAGCCTTGCTGTGGCAGAGCAGCTGGCGGAGAACTAAATCCCTAAGTGTCCACTCACAGACAGGTCTGGAGGATACAGTCGGCATGGAACTGCCTTCCTTACTTGCTCCTGAGCAGGCTTGAGTGGAAAATGGATGGAACTGAGGAATCTGCATCTTTCCCCATTTCCTCCCTCCAGGCAACTCCTACACTACCTTCAAAACACCTCGAGCATCTACCTACTTGGATTCCTGTATGAGCTGGAGGATCTCCCCGTGGCATTGCATTCCCCATCTGTTCTCCTAGACCTTGTCTGTCCCTCACCTCTCACTCTCAGGAAAGGTTACTTTCCCACACCCCTTCCCTGGGCCCAAAGCGGTACCTGACATACACACAAATGGCGTCTTCATCTGACTTCCCTTTCAACAGCCAGGGTACTTTTGAATACATAATATATTCACAGCCTTGAGGACTCAAGACCTTCAAAAGGACCTCAGGAGAAAGTCCCCCTGCTGCCCTGCTTTGTGGCTTCCAGATCTACCCTGGGGACAGCTATGGTCCTGGGTGCCTGTCCAGGGGTCATTCTCCTCAGCCAATCCAATGTGTCTGTGCTTTTCCCCCTTCCTTGGCAGGACAGCAGGATTGGACACACACTGTTCAACCTTCTGTCTTCACTTGGAAACTTTCTGCAGAGGCGGTGCCTTGTCACTATGCAGACAACAGCCTCGTGTTTCCACTTGTTTCTAAGCCAGGCTCCACTCAGAGAGAATGGGAGCAGTAGCCAAGGATGGACCCCCGGGGTCTTACTTTTCTTTCAGCTGGTGCACAGCGGTTCCTCAGACTCCAAGAAGGTCTGGTTCCGGGTTGCAGTGGATACCAAGTTCCATGGATGAGCTAGTCCTGTGTATAAAACAGCATGTCCTTTATACACAGCATCTAGATGATTTACAATACCTTAGATGATACAATGCTATGGAAATAGGTGTCAGATGGTATTGTTTAGGGACTAATGATAAGATAAAAATGCCTACACATGTGTAATGTAGATGCCGTTTTTTTCAAGCAATTTTCTTTCCCAGTTGCTTAGATTTCTGCAGATCCAGTGAGCCAGCTGCACCAAGGTTGATTGGCATCTTTTGATAGCCTCTGTGGTATTCCTGGGCCAGCAGGCTTTGGGCAGCAAAAAAAAAAGAAATGAGCAGCCTCAAGAATATGGACCCTGGGCTGAGACAAGGACACCAGCAGGGAGCATGGGCCTTCCCTAAAGTGGGGATGACGTCACACATGCTCAGCGTGAAGGTTCAGGCTCAGGGAAGGTGGACAGAGCAGCTTATTAGTCTAAGCAGGATAAAATGTGTAAATTAATTACCCCCGCCACCCGTGCATGTAGCGGCTGGCCCTGCACTCTGGAAGAAGCCTGGCCTCTGTCCCTCCTGCAGGCTGGCTCCCCTGCCAGATGCAGCTCAGGGGACCTGTGGCTACATGCCCATGGGGAGAGGAAGGGCTCAGCCTCAGCCTGGCCACAGCAGGCACAACCAAGCAACACGAAGGAGGCAAGCCAGGCCTTTGCCTACGTGGGAAAGTTCAGTTGCCAAGCCGTCGCCAAAACACAGTGAGCAGAAGCCGAAGGCGAGGGGAGGGGGAACAGGGCCACCCTGGTCCTGTGCACCCCTGACAACAAAGAGCAAGGCACTTGGTGCACCAGCGCTTGCTTTTATTTAACCCTCACATTGAGGCACAGTATGAGTCCCATTCTGCAGACAAGAAGACTGAGGATCAGAAAGAATAAAAGCATCTTGTTCTATTGACCCAACATGCTCCTTCCTGTGCAGGCACGAGCAAGGAGTGATCTCTGGGGTCTTATTCTCCTTAGTCCCTGGCAGTCCAGACAAAGCACCCCTCACCAGTGCTAGTACCCTTTGCAGCTGGGACCTGCTCCCCCACTTGGTGGTCCTGCTTCTCAGTCCACTGCCTGCAGCTACTTCCTGCCCAGCATGGGTCAGCTTGCCTGCCTGCCTGCCCATCCACCTCCACAACAGGGCTCCTGGATGATGTCTCTCCAACTGTCTAGGTTCATGAGGTGCTCTGCTCGAAGCCTGTGCTGAGTCCTTCTCCTGAAGACCCTCCCGTGGAGACAGCCACAGCACTTGCCCAGAGCCCAGCTCCGAATGTGGTTGTAATGGAGCCTTGATTCCTGATGGGCTGGTCCCTGTCCTCCTCACACAGGGAACTCAACTGCATGCCAGGCCTGGCTGGTCCCTCTAAAGCTTCCTGCCATGAGTCTCCACAGGGCTGTCCCCTCTTCAGAGAGCTCACCTTCCACAGCCTGGATTGGACTTCCTGCTTACCACACTCCATCAGCTCACCTCCCCCCAGTGAAAGCTTGATTCAGGTCCCCTCCACCCTGCAGTCCCCCACCACTCCCATGCCTCCCTCTTACCATGGCTCCAATAATGTCACCCATTGGTGTCTGACAAGGATCAATTACAGTGCCCAACCCCCATGATCCACAGACATGCACAGCTACTTGTGTAAAATGCTATGGAATTTGCATATAGCCCACGCACATCCTCCTGCACATTTCAAATCTTCCCAATTACCTATATCTGATACAATGTAAATGCTATGTAAATAAGTGTATTGTTTGGAGAATAATGACAAGGGAAAAAAGTCTCCATGTTCCCTACAGGTGCAATTTTTTTCCATAACATTTTTAATCTGTCTTTGGCTGAATCTGCCGATCCGGAACCTCAGCTACAGACAGCATGGAGGGCGGGCTACTACGATGGATGAATGAATGGAGTTTTATTCTCTGATCTCATGTCTGTCCACAATCCTGTCCCTTCAGTGAGACTCCTGTACATCTGTCTGACCTGGGCCTAGGAAATAAACCCATCAGGTTCCTCCCATATCTTTTAGTTATTGGTGACATGGTCCTCACCCTCAAAATCATCAGAGGCCTTCTGAACACAGGTATTCCTAGCCAGGCCCCCCCACCACTAATGAAAGACTCTACTAAGGACCGACTGGCCATCAAGGAAACAAACAAACAAAAACAAAACAAAACAAAACAAAACAAAGCATGTGTCTGGTTGATATTAATGTATTGATAACCATGAATGAGCACAGCAAAAGACCTTCTCTCCCTCCCTCCCTGTCTCCCTCCCTCCCTGTCTCCCTCCCTCCCCTAGAGCCCTATCCATCCCAGGTGAATCTCAGAGGCCCTGGACATACTTTCATCACCTGGGAAGAGTTGAGCTCATGTACCCCTTTAGAATCCTCGTCTACCAGCCCCAAAGGGGCAGCTCACAATCCCCTCTTCTCTCCCTTAGCCTCTTCTGGGCCTCAGCCTTGGTAAGGTGATGGATTCCGAACCAGAAGTTGGCACATCCACCAAGTAATTATTGTTTATCTCCCTTGTTTATGTGGCTGAACAACAGCTCATTTTCAAACTTAATGGTCAATCCTCAGAAAGACAAAACTGCCTTAGTCACTCTTGGGTGATGGCTTGAAGATGGGATGGGAAAACAAAGACGGGCAGAGGGCTGCAGAAAGGAACCTGGTATGTCCGCAGTCCCTGCTCAGGCCAGTCCTGCAGATGCCCCATTGCAAAGCCCCCCAAAATGGGGCATCCTCTGACCAACCTGCTTCCTCTGGGCCAGCTACAGCATGTTCTAGTGGGACAAGGGGCAAGCTCTTCACTCCTGCTCAGGCTGGGGATTTGCCGTCCAACAGTACGCACCTCACCAAACAAGAAGGGTTGATTAGCTAATGATGAGGGAGTGGGGGAAGCAGGCTGGCTCCCTTTGTGGAAGAACTGGTTGAGCAACCCAGGCGCACCACCACCACCACCACCACCACCACCACCACCACCCCAGCCTAGGCAGAGAAGTGCAGCTTTGTGCCTATTAACCATGATGAAATGCTGCCACCTGCTGGTCAGTTCTAGAACTCCAGGAGCCTGAGTCGGAGTTCTAGAGCTAAGGAATTGGTTCCTTATCACCAAATGCAAAACCTAAAAAAACAAACAAAACAAAACAAAACAAAACAAAAACAAAAAAAAACAAACAAGTGCCGTAATCACAACATGTGGCAGAAAGATGATGAGTTCAAGGTCGTTCTTGGATGCGTAGTGAGTTTGAAGCCAGATTGGGCTACAAGAGAGTCTCCAAAAAATAAAAAGTGTTATGAAAGGTAAAAGTGTATGAAATTATGAAAGAATATATAACAGCAACCAGGTTGGGATGGTGTCATTGTTCACTCTGTTGCTTCAGTGATTATAATAAAGTTAGAATCTCTCTATTATTAGTCACTTCCCAGGGTTTTCAAACAGGGTTTTGGAACTCAGCTATCTCTTAGAAGTTCCGTATAGGTGGGACAACTTGCCCAAGGTCAAGCAATTGCTATGTGGAACAGCCAGGATCCCAGCCCAGGCCCAATGGCTCTGACTCTACACTCTCACCTGACTCCTCCCGTGCAGAGAAGCCCCGACACAACACTGTACACCTCCCTGGGTCCCCATACCCTCCTCTTCCATTGTCTTGCTCAGGAGACTGTTTCTGAGTTCCCAAGTGTGAATTACTGTTCCAGGACATAATGGCATTGTCCCTCCAGGATTCTGCTCTGAGTCCTGGAGGCCCAGAGCAGAGCCTAAAGATTGTAGGGCCCCAGCCTTCTCTTCTGAATGGAAAGGCTTTTCCTGGGTCGAGGACTCAAGGTCTGGAGGTCTGAGTCTGGGATGGTCAGATCTAAAGGAAAGAAGAGGAAAGTGGGCTGGGGAAAGAGAGCCCTGGGATGGGGATTGGCTACCTGGATTCCAGCCCAACCTCCACCTGTCCCTGCCTTGACCAAGCACATCTCCCAGTCCCTTCCAACCCTCTTTGCGGTGACAGCTGAGGATGGATGCCAGCAATGATCAATCCAGTGGAAACACCGAGAAGGGCTAGACCCAGAGAGGGTAAATAGCTCATCCAGATGCAAGGAAAAGATGGCAGGGCCAGGATGAGAAGTCGGGTCTCCCAGTCGCCCAGCCAGAGCTTCCTATCACACCCCAGTGCAGCCCCATCTTCCCTGCCTGCTAATAGGCATTCCGTTCCCTACCCAGAACTGCCTACAACCCAGAGCTTTGCTCTGAGTCTGAGAGGAACCTGAAGTAACAAATGTCCTGCTTCTGGGAGAGATACTTCCCCTGTGTCCTGGGACCTGTCATTTTCTCAGAGGGAGGTGGCCGGGGAACTGAGAAGAGAGGGTCCCTGCTTGCTTTATAGTCACAGCTCCAGAGACGGTGACAGGAATGCTTGGTGAGCAGGGGTGTGTTCAATGACGCTGCTACCTGGGTCCCCGCAGAGGGCTGCCAGACATCCTCCTTGCCTTGCCTCTGTGCTGCAGGTGACAGGCCTACTGAGGGTAGGCAGTGGCTCGGCGCCCTCCCTGACTTTTCCCCTGGAGAACTCTGGCTCCTCTCCCACGCCCTCCTCTGCAGTGGGCAGTGGAGACATGGCCCTCCGGGACCGGGAACCACTTGGGCCAGCACTGTTCTAAGAGTCTGGGCAACTCTGGAGACTTCGCTGCTCCCAGGTCCAAAGCATACACCCTAGGAAAGGTCAGCGGACTTCATAGCGTTAAGGACACAGGAGGTGACCTGCTGGGCACTCCTTGGGGACTGTTACTTAAGAAAAGCGGCAGCAAGATTTGGGACTTAGGGAGCAGCAGCCAAGTGCGGGGAATGCTGTCCTCCCTCGGCTCTCATGGCATGGCATGGTCCCTTAGCAGTGGCCTGGGACCCCTACCTCTCCTGAATCCTTTGACACCCCCCCACTTCTCCCTTCTAGCTCTCCTTTCTCCTGGTTCCCAGGAACCCCTCATGGGAGGCCTGGCTATTGAGATCTGAAAGCCCCTCAAACCCCATAGGCAGAGGGACAAGGAAGGAGGAGGTATGGTGCTGTGACCAGCTGAAGCTGATCTAGGTACTCTTCACAGTGTGTGGTGGGCGATGTAGTGGCTGCCCCCCCCCATCACCATTTTGACAGCCTGGGGTAGGAGGAAGAGTTAAGGACCATTAGAGCTAAGACATGATATCCAGGCCCCACCAGGGGAAAGCTTGTCAAGTTTGTACTCTCTCTGCTACATCGTGCAGATCACCTCTGGTTTGATCACCTCTTCCAGGAAGCCCCCCATGACTGTCCCTTAGGCCTCTCTGGGGTCTAGGGATTTGGGTGGTGTCATTTCCTTCCTCTGAACCCCAAGCCCAGGACGGTGCTGTCCTAGGGAAACAGCCTCAGTTGTGGCCTCCACCACCCAGGACCTCTCCATGGAGAATAACTTTGGGCCCTGCCTCTGGTTCATCTCTACCACAGAGCTCAAGTCACTAGCTCGAAATACCCATGGATGACCCTAGGGCATGGTGGCAGAGGATCTGACCACTCACAGTGGCTCTCGGGCTACTCAAGGACTCCCTGGGCCTCCACCTTTCGTGTTCAGTGTTAATGAAAGTGTGCCTCAGAAAGTTCCAGGTTTCTGTTCCTCAGAGACCCAGGCTAGACCCAAAGGCATCATGTTTTCAAGATATAAGAGGGAGCCGGGTGGTGGTGGTGCACACCTTTAATCCCAGCACTCAGGAGGCAGAGGCAAGTGTGTTCGAGGCCAGCCTGGGCTACAGAATGAGTTTCAGGACAGCCAGGGCTACACAGAGAAAGCCTGTCTGAAAACCAAAGAAGTAAGAAGGAGGACCTACGACCCTGAGGAACCACCCACTCATTCATATCCGGAGAAGTAAAGAGACAAATGGTTTATTAAGGGAGGGGGAAGCCCAAGCCAAAATTAGCCCTCCCCACCCCTGCAAGCTGACCCATACAGCCCCATCGGCCCAGAGCGGGGGACAAGCCCCCAAACACCCAATGCTGCTGCTGATTTGGCCCTCTCAAAGCTTAGTGACATGTGACATGGATGGGGGCTGACTCCCCTGATATGTGTGGTACCTCACAAGTGACACCACTCTTACCAGCCCACCTGCTGTCCCTTGCTGTGAAGAGTGCCCAGTTCCATATGAGTGAAAGTCTATGGGCAAATTTTCTTGACTGTGCTGTGGCACATCAGAGGACCCGCTCCCCCAGCAATGATGGAGAAATGTCTAAGCTACGATCCTCTTGCCAGGCAGGAGAGCCCATTCTCCAGCTTTGCGGCCTCAAAGTAGACATGGCAGAGCCTCACAGCTGGACCAGGAAAAAGCCAAGGTGCTGAGAGCATCCTCTAAGGTGTGGCCAGGCCAGCCAGGCTTGGGTAAGTGGAATCCGGGAGGACACACAGACTGTTTCTTCCTGACAGACTTGGGCTACTGACAAAACGTGAGTCCAAGAGATGGGCACAGAGAAGTTGCCTTAACTGGGCACCTACCATCCACAGTGGAGGGAAATGGTCACCAAGCCTGGACATGGCAGACCCCAGGCTGGGGAAACAGACTGGCACCAAGTGGGCCTGGCGACCAGCTTTGGGGGAGGTTTACAAGAAAGGAGCCCTGTCTCTCACCCTGTGCTAGGTAACTTGGCCTCGCACATAGAAATTACAGTGACTGTATGTCATCGAGCAGAAAAGGAACCCATAGGGGAGCAGAGGAAGCCAGTGAGCGTGCCCTGGGGTGGGGTGGCGGGGCTGTCAGAGGCTGTGGGGGGGCAGAGGGGCGGCGCAGCAGCTTGGAAAGCAGGAGAGACAGGAGAACGGGGTTGTGGGGCTCCACGCTGAACTCAGGGGGCCTCGTTGGATCCCATCCCGCTGCCTTTGTTGACGTAGAACGGCCGGTAGTGAGACTGTAAGGGAAATGGAAATGGGGGTGATGAGCCAGGTGATAGCAGAACTCCCAACCAGCCCACCCACCCTGGACCTCCCCGAGCAATACTGGACCAAACCTACAACCCACTTGTGACCTGCAGCCTGACCTGCAAGAGCTACCCACCTGTCTTGCCACCAGGAGGTGGGCCCTGATATCATCAGAACTTCTGGGTCCAAATTCTAACTAGAACCCATTCCTTGGATTTCATCCGCCACCCACAATGTCCTCTAAGTGCCACCGCGGCCACCATGTGCATAGCACTTTGTGTTCTACAGAACTACACAGTACTGTGCCAAGGCTCTCCCATCAACAGACTCGATTAGGTTTTACAACCATCCAATTAAATAGGCTACTGTGATCATGGCCGCTTTATGAGTAAGCAAGCCAAGGCACAGAGAGGCTAGGCAGCTTGCCCAAGTCACCCAGCTAGTGAACAGGGGGAGCAGGATGAGAGACCCAAAGGTTGGACTCCAAGATCCCATCATCCCCTGCCCCACCCCCATTTCTTAGTATCATTCCTGTGTCTCGGGCACTTCACACGTCGGCTTAGGCTCTCTATATGAGTCTCCCTAGCAAATGGGGACAGAATGAGAGAACAGCTGCCCCAGACCACAGTGTTCCCCAACCACCATCCATAATTGTGGAGTATGAGCCTCTCTGGCCACAGCCGTGAACAGCTTTGCCAACCTCCGCTCTGGGTCATGCATGTCACATGACAGTTTCAGGGAAATCAGCCCTTCTCCTTTTGTCCTCCTAATTCCTGCCTCGGGGCTCTGAGAAGTCAAGTCCCCTGGGCTGGAATGGAAGAGCGAAGTGGAGTTGTCCCTGGCTACAAAAGCACCAGTAGCCTCTGGAGGGTCTTGGGAATCAGCCCTGTGCCTAAGTGGATCAGACGAGGAGCTGCTCAGTGCCTCCCAGACACTCCTGGTCTGTGACTCTTACCTAGCAGGAGGCAGGCCTAGGCAATGCCAGGGCAGGAGGGTTTGCAACCCAGACCCGAGCTAAACCATCAAATCACAAAGGAAGAAACTGAGGTCCATGAAGGAAAACTGAGCACGGACAACTTCATGAGGCCACTCTAAGAAAGCAGGGCCTGAAGCCAGGTTCTCCAGCCCTCAGGTCCATTCCAGGATCCCGAAAGCAGTCCACAGGGTAAGATGAATGGATTTTCCTTTCAGAAAGGCTGGGTCAATAGCACATATGGATTGCAGGCCAATGAACACGGCTGCAGTCTGAGAGGCTGGGGCAATGGGTGAACAGGGTGCTCATTTTCATCCCTCCCTAATTAGAATCACAGTATGTAAAAGTTAGAAGGACTGTGCAATCACCCAGGCTGAGGGATTCAAGTTAGAAATGGGAAAGCTGAGGCATGGAAGATCAACTCACACACGATTGCATAGCAAGCTGGTGATGGCTGGGTCCCAACTGCCAGGCAGCCTGAGTCTTAGGCTGGCCTCTGTGCACGCTACACTGGCTTCCATCGCCCCAGCACTAGGTGCCAGTTGGACACCACAGCCTTGTCGTGCTGGAGCCCTCAGAGGCTGGAGAGCCTTCTCTATGGGGACTCAGGTCTGGGGGACAGGAATGTATATGATAGGAGAGGAACGATTTTCTCCCATTATCGGCTTTCCACAGTCCTGCTGCTTCGATGCCCTTGGGCCCAGCTCCACATTACACACGCAATCACTTAGCTCCTCTAGCCCACAAATTAAAGAGTTTTTCCAATTAAACCAGCCCCAGCTGCTCTTTGGAGAACAGAGCAAATCCTGTGCTCTGACCTCAAAAACGCAAAAGCAGTGGAAGCCGGGAGCTCTGGCCCCATCTCAACAAAACCCTGATGCTACCTGCATGGTATACTGCTTAGCCCTCTCAGGAGCTAGCACAGACCCTGGGAGCAAAGCATTAGGGGAGATGAAGTCTCTGGTCACTGCCATTCCCAGGCAAGGGTAAGATGCATCCGGTTAGCAGGGAACTGGGGGCCACTTCATCTCACCATCGTATTATAAGAATGAAGGGCCTTGAAAAGGGGTATGTGGTTCTGAGGTGCCAGCAGGTATCTGGGTCCTTGGCCACACACACCACTAGTGCTGCTTTCTAATAATCCCAGCTTAAGGTTATTAGAGAGTAAATCCTGAATATAACTTCCTAGTGTTCCAGCTCCCCCAAACACACACTATCACACCTAGTGGCCTCTATGTTATGAGAACTGGAAAGTAGCCCCAAGAGAGGGACCCATCTCCAGGATTCCTGTCCATTGAACTAAGTAATTTACAATCATACACCTTTTGGAGACCAAGCCACCACAGATGCCCAGTTATCACTTGGAAACACAAACATGGGCTGTCCATGCTACAGATTTTAAACTGAGGTCAAAGGCAGTGCGTTTTTACCCTGGCCCCCTGCATATAAGCCTGTGTGTGTCTCTCTCTCTCTCCCTTTGCTACATGTGGTTGCTTAGGCCATTGCTACCTCCCATTTTCCTAGCATGGCCCAGAGAAGTTCTTCTCTTCCCACAGACCCTGAAAGCCTACACAGTTGCCATGTCACTGGACATGCCTGGGATCAGCAGCTCTGCCCGCTCCGGCCCCGAAGTACACCTTACTCACCAGCAAAGTCTGCTTGCCAGATTTCCAAGTCTGAGGCTGGGCCTTGGAAGCCTGGCTCCGGAGGATGGAAGGATAGCCTGGGAAGACAAGATGTTCCAGTCAAGAGGAGCCTGGGCTGGTGTTCAGGGACCCCCACAGATGGAGCAGCATAGCTATCTGCCCCTGGAGTCACCCCCAAGCATCATCTAGCCCAAGAGCAAGTTCAGCCACCTGCAGAGGTGTGCAGCTGCTGGGATGGTGCAGTTGCCAACTGGAAATCCTGGGAGGCTAGCCAAAGGAAGGAGGCGGAAAGGCAGACAGAAGGAGGAGCCAGCCAGGTAGACAGGGACAGACAGCAGGACAGTATTGTCTCCCTGTCCGGGTCTGTACTATTCTGCTAGGGCTACTGCCCACTCCCCCTGAGGGCTTACCACCAAAGACTTTTCCCAGAGTCCAGGACAATCCTTCGGTCAGCAGCCCCTGCCAACACTGCCCAGAAGGAAGGACTCCTGACTCTGCTGTGCTATGCTGTGCTGTGCTGTGCTGGGGGTCAGGGTGATGTTCTCATTTATGGATCTCCACTTGTGCCAAGCACCATGTGAGTGTCTGCCCCTCGCTTGGTCCCCCCATATGTCCTTTAGCTCAGTAGTTTGCCTGAGCCATGTGCTAGCCAGCAGCTATCAGGTTTGGAAACCACAGCTTGCCAGATTCCAAAATCCATAATCCCATTCCCTCTGTCTGGCTAGGGCTGTCACAGCTCACTAGCAGCAGACCAGAAACCCACAGACGTCCAGCCATTTGCTGGTGTGACTGTCACTCAAGGTCAGGACAGCAAGCCCAAGATCCCAGCAGGTGGCTCTCCGTCCTTAGGGAGCAGCAGATGCTAGCCCAGGATGAAGCTGCCTGCTGCTTCCCTGGCCCTCCTTCTCAGCCCAGGGACCTCTATAAAGAACTTAAGTGCACCGCACAGTGGAAATCCCAGTCAGCCCACAAGGCAAACAGCAGTGGTTTGGGAAGAAATGTGACTTGGAGAAAGAGAAGCTAGGGAGATTAACAATGTCTGTCCTTGGCAGCCACTGCCCAGTGAGCTGCAACTGCATGGGGTAAGCCATACCACCTGCCACTTCCCACAGTCCTGAGCAAGAATCTCTGGGGATGCCCCTGTGTCTAGCATTGTCTAGCGTGGGAGCTACCTGGGAAAGAGAAGATTCTATGGGTCCTGAGTGATGATGAAGACTGGGAACTGAGACCTCACCTCTCAGTTTCCAGAAAGAAAAACCCATGCCAGCCATAAGAGCTAAGGGTAGGGACAGTGGTGGCCCAGGAGAACCGTCTTGGCAGCAGGCAGAAGTCCAGAGAGAGTGAGCTAGGATGGCAGGGGTGGGGGACATGCATCTCTCTCTGGGGAGTTCTGAAGAATAGGGACCAGGACACCCTAGAAATGGCAGAGATCTCCCACCTGCCCTACTATGGCAGCGGAAGGGAAGAGATGGGAAGAAGGTGGGTACCGGGATTGTTTTTAAACAGTCCACTGCGGTCCAGTGGCTTGGAAAACTCTGCAGTGGCCTGTCCCAAGGTTGTGAACTGATAGGGGGCTTTCCCAGTGCCTGCTGGGAGAGAGAGAGGTGTTAGCAGCATGCGCCTACTATTCAGGAGGCTGAGACTTAACACCTCACAGGGGACTGGGGGGGAGGGGACACTGTACTCTCCTGTGCCCCACAGCCTTGCTCAGACCTGGGAGCTGGAGCTGGCTTGGCAGTCCCGTTGTTCCCTGTCTGCCTGTGGATTTGATAGAGGGGATGGAGAAGGGGATCTCAGGACTTCTCCTGACATATAGGGCAACCTGTCTAGGCCATTCCTAGTCAGCCTGGTGAGCTACTATGCTTTAGGGGGAGGTGGGCTCACTGAATCTGAGAAGAGGTCCTTCTAGCGTGGGCCTTAGCCAGAGGGGGGCCCCAGTCTTATGGGGAATGTATGAGGGCTAAGAGCTGTTACCCTCTGTGTCAGGTGGCCTTCAGGCTAGGCTTGAGCAAGGAACAGGTAAGCTGGAAGCCAGCATGCCAAGGTGAGCCCCAGAGTATCCCAGTTCTGGCCCAGGGGCTGGTCTCCTGGGTCCTGCGGGCTGGAACCCCTTACTCATTCCCTTCTTCATCTTGCTAGTAGCCCACAAATCCTGTCTCAATACAAGCTGTGCCCTATCCTGGGCTGGACCACTAAGTGCTAAAGCTACTTCAGAAGCCACTGTTTGCTATGGGGTTTGGGGTGGGTGTGTCCCAGACAGCTCCTTTCTCTTTCCACCCCAAGGGACCCAGTCTCTAATCCTCCCAGGACAGGCATTTTGGGTGTAGGGAGAGCTGAAGTCCCTACCCATCAGAGTTGCCTCTATGGCCTAGAGGGACAGACGGGCCCTGGGCCTGCTACACACAGGTAGTAGTACACACTACTACACTACTACACTGCTTCAAGCCTATATCCTCAGGGTGACCCCAACCCCAGGGGGCAGGAGATAGACCATTCAACCAGTTCAAGACCTACAGGAATACAGTAAGTAGATAGGGGTCAAGTATAGGAAAAGAAAGTCACACCCGAGAGGCCTGATCCCACTTCCCCAGAAGGGGCTACTGCAAGATGACTCTTGGGAAGACTTGGGGGGGGGGTGTCTAGTCAACTACTGGGAGTCAGTGGGTAAACAGAGTTAAATCAACTCTGTAGCAGAGAGGCTGGGAAAGTAAATCAAGAGAAGCACTTAGGCCAGGCAGTAGGGATGCCTCTCCAGTCACTGAGATCCATTGTCCCAGCCCTTCTTTAGGAGCCCATATACATGTCACACCCAAGAAACACTGCCATAGCCCGGCCTCTTTCCCCGCTTTGGGATGCACTAAAGGTCCAGGCTCAGCCTCCATCGAGGTCAGAGGCCTCATCTCAGAAATCGAGGGAAGAACTAGCCAGAGAGGGAACAGAGGGAGCAGAGACAGCCTCCAGGCAAAGCAAGAGCTCACCTTTCAGGGAGAAGGAGGAGTTGCCTTGCACAGTGGGCAGGTCCTCAGAGTTCTGAACAGTGGATGAGTACTCCCAGACTCTGGAGGTATAGTTACCTGGTAGGAAAAGAAGGCATGTCAGACCCAGGTAGGCTGGCCTGGAGAAGGAAGGGCGGGACCAGGACAAGAGCAATTCCTTGACTTTTGGTCCCTCTGCCACCTGTGAGGTCAGGATGCCACAATGCCTGCCTCACACTTGCCCAGTCATCCCTGCTGTGGAAATAGTATAAAGGATAGGCATGTTCCTGCAGGCCACTGTCCTCAGAATCAGACACGGATTTGTACTTTCTAGTGTGTATGATGGGATGTGGAGTGGCCCACAGGAAAGGTCAAGAGGATACCTCTATCCACCTTTACATGGGGGTTCTAAGGATCAAACTCAGGTCACCAGGCTCACACACCAAGTACTTTTACCCACTGAGCCATCTTGTCAGATCCATCTTGTCCTCAGAATCGGGGATGGGGGAAGCCCTTAACATAACCCACGGATCTTGCATGAACTGCTCATTCCCACCCATTCCCATTCACTCCCTTGAATTCCAGCCAAGTTGTGACCTCACTTCCTCCAGCAACAGCTTCTTTCTTGCCTCTGGCTTTGGATCCAGAATGGTCCTTTGCTTGGGATGTTCTGCCCTTGTTCCCCATCTTCAGCAAATTCATAGAGCATGTCTCCATGTTGCCTCCCCCAGGACCTCGTGTGTGCCTCTTCCTGTTGCCTCTCATCACCCTGCACATCCTGTGCCCTGGGTTGCAATTGGCTGTTTAATTGTCCATCTCCTGTGGTGCTGGGGACATGCTCATTTGGCCCAACATCAAATTGATGCCTGGCAGAGCCTTATTCCTGAAGGTACTCACTGCATGTTTGATGGATACATGTGCTAACTAATGAGCAAATAAATACAAGCACATCCTATCGCTTGGGGACAGAGACAGTTGACAGAACGCCTGGTGGCCTGTTCATGGGGGGTGAACATGCTAACAGACAGCTATGTGCAAGGAAGTTTCTGTGGTGTGGAGAAAGGGGAAGTAGGAAGAAATAGCAAAGGCATCAAGATGACTTTGGGGTCCCCACTGATGAGGCACCCAGCGTTTCCTCAGCAGCAGAGAGCCTTGGGTACCTCCTAACTCAAGCTCCCTCTGGAACAGTGCCCACTAGCCCATGTGGTCCTCTTGTCCCTAACGGATGAATTGGGCAAAATGAGGGAAGTAGCCACCCTGAAGTTGGATTTGCGGGTCTCCTCCAGCAAGAGTCAGGACACAAGGATACACCTCTGCTGAGTCATATACTAGCCATGAAGTGGTTACCACTGTTGCTACTAACAGTGTTGCTACTGTTCTCTTCTATAGGTGCCTTCTGGGTTGGTCACAGCTATACATCTTTTGTATGTGGAATGAAGGATAGGTAATAGTTGGGCAGGTGTGCATGCACATATGTACATGTGCCTGTGGAGGCCAGAGGTCAACATCAGGTGTCTGTAGTCACTTATCCACACAGTTTTAGGGACAGAGTCCCTTTTGAACATGGAGCCTGCTGATTTGGCTAGACTGACTAGTCATAACCTAGGATCCCCCCCATCTCATAGCACTGAGATTCCAGGCACGTGGAGCCATGCTCAGCTTTTGCACATGAGTGGTGGGAGTCAAACTCAAGTCCTTGCGTTTTCGTGGCAAGTGCTTTACCAACTAAGCTAGCTTCTCGGGCGCCTATAGATATGAATCTTAATGAACAGTAGAGAGGCCCAGCCATCACCCTCTCCACCAGATGGCAGTGACCTTCCAGTGTCCAGAAACCTATTCTTCATTGAAGACTCTTCTGAGGACTGGATCTGGATGGGTGTGCCTGGCAGAACTAGCCCAATACCCACGAGCTCCAGTACAGAATCAGGGACCCCAAACAGAGGCTTCAGGAGCACACAGCCCTGACCTGGAGCACAATGGTCCCCTTAGCACACAGAGCAGGAGACCCCATATTTGACAGCTCCCCTGGGAAAGGTACATCCCCACCCCACCACACTGCTATCGTAAGGAGATGTGGTGGAGGTGCATCTGGGATTTTCAGGCACACCCATGTCAGGCCATGCCTTCCTTCCCATTTGCAGCTTAGACAAATCATTTTAGCTACTGCATGGTTAGTAAAAATGTCAACTCAAGTCTGTCAGCCTTCAGTCCTGATACTTGCTGGAAGAGGCCCCCACAGCCACCCTCATGGTAGACACTCAACCCATTTCCCCTACTCATCCCTCAGGGATAAGAAGAGCAAATGAACTGGGTTTCAGCAGCTTCTCTCTGCCTAACCAATGACATCATGCATTTCTGCATTAGCCAGTGCACACGTACATGTACACACACACACACACACACACACACACACACACACACACACACCCTGTCCTGGCTCCCTACATTCATCTCACGCTGGTTAGTCAAGACATTCAAATTCAATCCATTGCTCAGACCTGCATCTTATGTTCCCTCCTGCATACCTACATGGGCCCCTGCCTACCCTAAGCTGAGTCCCCTCCTACCTTTTGTACCATACAGATTGTTGAAATTCTTCTGGCTGGTCTCCTTGGAAAGGCGGCTGGGCGATGATGGCTGGTAAGATGTCCGGCCCCCACCTGTGGAACAGAAACATCATTGCCTGTGGCCTCTGACTTATTGAGGGGAATCTTAGACAGAACCCCAAACATCTCCCTGAGATCCCACTGGACTCTTCCATTAGGAACAGTTCCTGGATCTAGCCTGAAGCAGTTACAAAACGCATCACACAAATGGGGATCCTTTGGGAAGCAGAGGGGACACTATTGACCATTGTCCCCAGAGCACTAGAATTCTGGACAGTTCTGAGTATGCTAAGATGCTCAGTCGTTCTACTTGGAAGCTTAGAGAGCAGGAGGCTGACAAGCCAACATGTTGTTCCTGAGCCAGTGCCTGTCTGAACCAGACTGCAGAGGTTGGGATCCTGGGCAGTAGGAGGAAAGAGGGGCCATGACTGTGGTTAAGGGAATGGGGGGGGGGGTAGAGAGCATGGCAGAATCTTTGGGTCCTCACCTGACAGACCTAGCCTCCTACAGAAGACTAATGAGCCAGCTGGGAACTTGTCCCAGGTATCAACACAGCCTGTAGCTTCTCACCGCCCTCCTGCATTGGGTTCCCACACAGTCCTGTGTCAGGGCCCTGCAGTAGTCTCTACCCCTCTTGCCTAGACGCCATACACCACACCCACTGCTGGCTCACCCAGCCCAGCACCGGCCTGCCCATTCTCTTTCCGTCACAGCCCTGCCCCCGCCCTGAACCCCACCTCTGCACTGGCCAGAGAGCCCCTCCTTCCTGAGCCTGAGAACTAACTTCTTCAAGGGAGGGGGGTCATCGTCACTGCCTAATCCTACTGACTCCAAACTTCCAGGCATCGTCACTGCCTAATCCTACTGACTCCAAACTTCCAGGCTTGGCCGGTAGATTTTAGTGGCCCAGTTTCCCTGGTCCTCTTGACATCTCAGCAGCCCCTCCCATGCCTCTCCTCCACCCTGAGCCTGGGAGCTGCAGGTGTCCTACCCATCCTGTCCCTGCAGGGCAGTGACACCAGAGGAACCTGTTTCTTCCACCTACAGATGTCACAACTGACTCATGGGGCCATGCCGGAGGGGACAGGGACCAGCCTCAGGCTGGCTCGGCCCTGGTGCTCTCAGGGAGCCATTGTGGCAGGTGGCACTCCCCCACACCTGGTGGTCAGCAGCCGGGCCATTCTGTCCCTGGCTGTCCTTCATGCAGGTGCAGGGAGAAGCAAGCAGGAGCCAGTGGGATTTGGAGTGCCTCATCAGGCTAGTTCTTGACAGGAGGGGATGGGGGGGGGGGGGGACAGAGAGACCAGACTAGGACAAGGCAGACATGGGCTTTTAAGGAGAGGGCTGCTGGGATCCGGCCAGCAGTTTGTCCTTTCACGGAACCAGCTAAGAGCAGAGCTCTGGGCAGAGAGGGCACAGGACTGATGTCAGAGCCTGGTTCACCCCAGGAATGTCAGAGGCGGAATCCCAGTACTCCTCTGTTGCCTAGAACCTCCCCAAAAGTCTGCATGTTGTTTTGAAAGGTGGTGTACAGAACTTCCTGTCTGATGAGCTCACTTCTCCCAATCCCTAGCCCTGCCCACTGTGGATTTATCCATCTGGCAGTGACTGCACAGGGCCTCTGGCTCCTCTCTCCAGCTAAGTGCCTTCCCAGATCTTTCCCCGCCCACCCCAGCCTCCACTCTCCAGCACCCCCCCCCCGCCCTCCTCTACAGGCCCCCTGGCTCCCACATGCACCTGCACACCCCCTCTACCCTGTGACCTGGTACACCCATCCTTATGTAACAAGTACTGCTGTGGTCTGTTGCTGGCGTCTAAGAATGTTCAGATGATCCTGAGCCAGGGACAGGCAGGCCTGGCCTAGAGCCCCCCAGGCTGTTCCCCTAGAGGGTACGCTAAGGAGACAGGTGACTCAAGGGAAAAGCACAGAGGGCCAGACTGGAGGCAGCACATGGGGACAGGGAGTAGGTGCCAGACACACTGAGTTATGGTCACTCAACCCGGGAGGAACCTGTCTGAAAGCGACTTGGGACCTCAGCCATTGGTAGCATACTCTCCCTCACCCTTGGGTGTGAGGTACATGGAGTATCTCTTCATGGTGTCGGGCGTGCTCCACTCATTCCCATAGCTGCTTGTGTAGCTGTTCATGTAGCGATGGTCACCACCTGGAAGAGAGGTGGGTCAGCAGACGGACAGGTGGGGAAGAGGAGCTGGCTCACAGGGAAAGCCAAACTCTCATAGCCTCAGAGAATGTGGCAACACTGGGTCCACACCCGCCCTGCTCCTCCAGTGAACCACCCCCTGGACACACAGTCTCCTCCTTGCAAGGGCAACTGTGTGCATGGCAAGGAGACACCCAGTTCTGGTACCCGTCTCATATTTGATCTGTACATAAGCTCTTGAGCAGGGATGAACATCTCCATGTGACAGAAAGGGAAATCAAGGTTCAGGAGGTGATGGCAGCGAGTTGTCCCTGGTAATATGACCATCAAGGCAGAGTTGGGATTTGATACCGGGTCCCCGCTTCATACCTCAGCCCAGGCACTGCTGGCAGCATCGGGTGGTTGACTGAGATCCTGTCTTAGCCTCTGTGATCCAGCGATCTGGCCAGCCATGAGCTGCACACAGCTGCAGACCCTCAAACCCCAGCTAACCTGTCTCTCAGTGCCCAGCTCTGCCTCTTACCCCGCTGCCCTCCACCCCCTCTCACCCCTGACTACTTTCTGACTTCTATTTCCTCCATCTTCCTCACTCTGTCTCAGGTAAGGAGTGAATGGCTCAGACCTGTCCTTCATCTTCATCTCCATCACCAGCATCTAGCAAGATCCCGGCACACAATAGACTAAAGGTGTTTGTCTGACCCTGGTCCCTCTAAACCAAAGCTCTCTAGAGGTGGCCTGGTGCCTCTGAGCCCCGGGCCTGTGGGGATGGGAGTGTATCTCTAGTCTGGTAGGCCAGCCATCATCAGGGAGCAGCAGATGGTCAATCCAAGGCCTGACTCATATGCCACCCATCCTCTCTCTCCTACAACAGATACCATCTAGCCACTAGGCATCAGTGACAAAAACATGACAGAGGCCAAGGAGGCTTCCCCTGGGCCCGTGGCATGGGTGCAGGGCAGCTGAGTCAGCACACCCAGCCTGGCTCCTGGCTCCCGTGTCACTACACACCTTACATAGGACGCCGGACCACACCTGCACACAGAGACCATGGCAGGAACCATCATGACCTAGAAATGGGACAACGAGCCACCCAGAGGCTGGGTGGTTCCTACAAGGTTCACAGGCCACCCTAGCCCAGTTAGGACCGTCCTCTCACATCTGTCCAAACCATAAAGATGAAAATGGTCCTTCCTCAAACCACTGTTGCTGCTGATAGCAGTGGTGGTGGCCCCGCTTAAGAGGAGACGGTAAGCAGCCGGACTAGCAGGGTGAAGCCCAACAGTACCTCCCTCCCCACTGGCTGGGGGCCCTTTGAAAGGCTGCTTTTCTGAGCGTCAACCTGGACGTCTGCAAGAGGCAACACCCAGCAAGGGAGCAGGGAAAGGACAAGATAGGAAGGAGCTCAGCATAATGCCCATGTCCTCAATCACCTCAGCTGTCACCATCCCCATTAGGATCATGACGATTGTCACTAGGAAAAGGATGTCAGGATCTGAGTGCCATTTTTAAGCCAAATGATTGTCTTGCTAAAATGGCTTATCTGTCCTTAGGTGTGATTAAGCATCTCCCATATTTCACAGGGACACTGCATGGTATCATACACGGGTGGTTTCCTGCACACTCCTAGGCCCCTCTCCTCTGGGAAGAGTGATGTGCTCCACCTGGAGACCAGACAGAATCATTTCCATTGTGTGTCGATGGCTAAAAAGCCTTAATCAGGCTGTTTTTGAAGACCTTGCACTGAATCTGAGCCACTGGGGTGTGGCCTTGGAGAAAGTACCCAGGCTTCAGGCCCTAAAGGGGTTGGGATTGGGTAGAATGGGGCTTAATAGGGCAGTTCCTCAGGTTAGGAGGCTTTCTGTGAGATAATTCAGTCAACCTCTACAGGGAAAACATGACTCAGAGAAGGAGCTGATTTCAGGGCAGGTGAGTCAGAGAGACACGCCATGCCCCATCATCTCCAACCTACCACCAGGCCAATTTCAGCCTGTGGGCTCAACACTGCTCAGAACAGTGGTGGCAACGGGTCTCCCTCCAAGTTCGGATGTAATTCTAGGTTACTTCCGAAGCCTGTAACTCATCCGTTCGAAGTCTGGCCCATTCAATTAGCAGCAGTATGCAACTTCTGGGTTAGACCTCACTGTCACAATGAGATCTGAATGGAACCAGTCCTTGATGCTAATGAATGGCCCACAGAGGAGGCACCTGTACAGCAGTTCCCAGAGTCTCTCTGCTCTAGAGGCCTCTGGTAATAGCTGCGAGTTCAATGGGAATGTGCTAGAATCCCTAAACTCTAGTCTGAGCATGCTCCCATGGTTGAGGGAATGGGGACCATGAGGAGTCTAGGTTCCTGTCTCCATCAAACAGCAGAATTGAGTGAGAAACACTCACAGCCTCAACCCCGCAGACAAGGGAATACCTACCATTCTCCATATGGTTCCTCTCAATGAAGTTGCGGCTCAAATCGGCCTTGCACATCTTCTCAACATGGCGCATGCACACATTGAGCAGGTCATCCTTGAAGTTGCCAAGTGACTGTCCCAGACCCTCTCCCTCCAGCAGGACATGGTAGGTGGGCAGAGGTGGGGGAAGGGAGTAATTGCTCATCAGTGCACCAAATTCCTACCAAGAAAGAAAAGCAGCCATTCACTTTGCCAGTCTTTGTGAGTTATGGGGACCTGGGTCTACAAGGGAGCTCTTGGTTTAGCTGGAGACTCTGCTGAGAGCCGGAGGGCTGAGCTCTAGGATCAGCTCACTAGCTAGCCTTACTTGTCCTCACTTGGACAGACGGGTCAGCTAAAGTCAGCCTTATTGAATTAGCATTCAGATGAGTGACTCCATGGCTCCCCCCACTGGTGGAAGTTGTGAAAGTGGTACAAGCTGTGTAGGCTTTGGGGACTTTTGTAGACTAAAGAGGTATGTGAAAATACTAGAAAAGTGTGGGTATTTCCATCTTTACAGTCCTACTCAATCCTGCCTCCACACCTCCCTTCTCCTTCGCTGGAGCCTCCCTCCTCCTTCTCAAGTCCTAAGCAGCCTGCAAGACCCTATCCAAACTCCACCGCCTCCACAAAGTTGTCCTTAGATTGCTCCAGCCCACGGCCCTTCTCTGAATTTCCATAGGCACTTATCTCCTGAGCCACATGCTTTATCATTTAATTACACACTTTTCCATATTGTTCTCTAATTGTACATGTCTTATCTTCCCAGCTGGATTGCAGCTGCTTGGGGGCAGAAACCATGTCTTATACTTCTCTATTCACCATGGCACCTGAGAGAGTCCTGCATGCCCAGGAGTACCAAAACATTCTAGCAGACAGAAAGATGGATGCATGAATACACAAACAGACTAGATCAAAGATAAAAGAAATTTGCAACACTCTTATGCCATCCCTCCCTTACCCAAAGCAGGCATTACTAATTAATCACAGAACTCTTTCTTATCAAGCCTGGAGCACTGCTGGTACATAGCAATTGAACTTGGTACAAGGTGACATTTGTGTGCTGTCCTTAGAGTAGTGAGAGTAGACTGGATAGAAAATTAAACAGATGGAAGGATTAATGTTGAACAGATGGATAAATGGTGGGTGGATGGGTAGTGAGTATTGGTAATGAGCAGATGGATGGTGGGTGGGCGGGTAGGTGAGCAATGAGTGAATGGGTGATAGGTGGGTGGATTAGTAATGACTAAAGGGGTAATAGATGGATGGATAGATGGATGGATGGTGGGTGGATCGATGCTAGGTGGATGAATAGTCAGCCTACAGGTGAGTGGATGGATGAATGAATGAATGGTGAGCAAATAGATAACGGGTGGGTGGATTGGTGAGTGGATGAGTAGTGAATGGATGGGTAGTGAATGGGTAGATGAATGGATGGATTGATAGTGGGTGGATGGGTAGTAAGCAGGTAGTGAATGGGTAAGTAATGAGCAGATGGATGGATAAATGGATGGATAGTGGGTCAATGAGTAGTGGGTCAATGGGTAATACATGCATGGATGAATAATGAATGAGAGCCTGAGAACTGGATGAGGTGAGTGAGAGGACTGAGATCTGAATGGTGGAGTCTGCTACCTGCAGAAACAGCACCGAGTCACTGATGCTGTGCAGCTGCTCCCGGGTCTGCTTGTCATCATGCAGCACCTTGGCCCTCTCATCCAAAGCATCCACGATCACTTTCACTTGGTCCACAGCATCCTGCTCCCGCTGCTCCAGCGCGGCTCTCACTTCCTCCTTTTGCTTCTCCAGGTCCCTCACCAGGTCCCTGAAATTCTGCTCCAGGATAGCCTTCTCATTGGTGGTAAAGCTCTAGGTCCAGAATTGGGAGAGGAAGGAGAGTTGCATTAAAGAAAAAAAAAAAAAAAAAAAAAAAAAGCCTAGGTTTCCAACAGACTCAAAGAACCCCCAGGGCCCTAACTTTGCAAGCCTTCTTGTCCACAAATCTCATTCAAAGGCACCATCGAGGGATGCCACTTACTGATCGCAATGCCAGTGAGCAGATGGTTGATTTGGGTGGATTGCTTTGTTAATGCTGTTGTTTGAGACAGGATCTCAAGGATACCAGGCTAGCCTCAGACTTATTACGTAGTCAAGGCTTTGAATTACCAGTCCTTCTGCCTCTACCCATTAAGTGCTGGGATTACAGCTGTGTGTCACCACATCTGTCTGCAGGTGTTTCTTATTGTCTACTCTTCCTTACCTACTGTGACTCTTTCCCCTGGGTGGATCAACATGAGCCACTATTCCATGCTCAAGTGACTCTCTACAGGCCCAGACAATCTCCTTCAAGTCAGGGTATGCTTGCTGAAACCCCAACCAGAGCAAACATTATTTGCAAAGTAAATCAGTTGGCTGTTCCTGTGGCCAGGCTCCACAGTCAGTAACTTCATATTAGTTTGCATTTATCCAAGCCACAGCAGACATACCTCTTACCATGCTGGCCCAAATAGAAGAGAAATGGTATGTATTTAGTAGCTGGGTAGTCTGGTGGGTAAAGCAGGTATTAGAGGACATTGGAAGACTCATTGAAGAACGGGTCTGGGACCTTTGTTTGCTGGTTCAGTTAACGGGCAAAATCCCACCCAAATGCCTGACCTAGGCTGAGAAAGGAGGTGGGTGGGAATGTTAGAGGTCTGGGGAGATCCCAAACGAGGAAGTTTGAGTAGCACTGTGGGCCAAAGCCTGGAGGTCTGCCTTCCCCCTAGCCATACCGGCAAGTGGGGGTGCAGCAGGGGAGCCTGAGGCTGCTGCTCACCTTGATCCGGTCCTTCTCCTTCTGCCACTTCTCAGCCTCATCTTCAATCTCAATGATTTTCAGCTGCAGCTGTTCCTTCTGCAGTGACAGCTCGGTCTGCGGGGAAATGTGGAGGGTGACGTTGTCAGGAGCAGGGAGAGAGGGGAACAGAACCAGAGACCCAGACAGGTGACTCACCAAAAGAGCAAACTCGGGAAGATTCAACACTCATCCTCATAACCCTTCACTCAGCAAATGGTATCAGTGCCCCAGATCTGCTGGGCTCTGTGCCAATGGCCAAGAATCCAGCAATGCGTCCAACACCATACTTGTGTACTCTTGGACCACTAGAGCTGAGCGGCTTGGCCAGGTTGTTATAGGGACTAAGCCTCCTAGATCCTTCCCACCTAATGAAGGGTGGGAGGCTCTTGCTCCTTTCCGTGGGCCTGGGGCCATGGGTGAAAGAGAGGATCTGGACCCAATCCAGTCCAGCAGAGTCCTGCCAGGGAGTGGCTTGCAGCAGTAACCCAATGCAACGTTTCTGTAGCATGACACAGGCCTTGTGTTGCAAGCAAGAGCTGGCATTGCCGCCGGCACAGACTCGGTCTAGGCAGGCACAGCTGTAAACTTGTTCATAAGAACGGGAACGTATCTGCAGTGTAGGCAAGACGGGGACTCTTCCCCAGGCTCTCTGAAGGAAAGAATACAGCGTGAGGGTAGGCAGGGGAGGAGAGGACCCCTGTTTAGAGGCACACAGACTGTTGGATCCTGGGGCATCGGGGAAGTGGCTCTATCAGGGCACTGAGACATCAGCATTACATCCATGCTTGGCTTCCATGTGGGGGAAGGTCCTTCTCTGAAAACCCAACTGTAACTGGGGCAGATGGGAAGGCATGAAACTACAGCTAAAATCAATGGTATCTCTTTTTTTTCTATTGGGCCCCACTGGAACTCCTAAAGCCCTGTCTAAAGCTTGGAAGATAAGGGGGTGATCATTCAAAGAAGTCTTGCATGACTCAGAGCTCCCCACAATCACTGCAGACTCTCTCCCCTTTTCTAGCCATCTCCCTAAGGAACCTGTAAGAACAGCCAAGGTGAAGAAATCACAAAACCATGAGGATGATGAGCTTCCTGTCAAGGAGGTGTGAGCAGCTGGGCCTGGAGCAACATCAGCTGCCTTTGAACAACTCACCAAACAGAGGGGCCGTCCTCAGCATAAACTGGGCATGGTGGTATATACCTGTAATCCCAGAACTCAGGAGGTGGAAGAGGAAGCATCAGAAGTTCAAGGTCTTTCTCAGCTACTTGGGGAGTTCAAGGCTAGCCTGGACTATGTGAAGCTCCCACACTGAGGTGACGGAAGGGCTCAGGGGTCCAGAGAAAGGTGACTGACTACTCCTTCACTCTCCCAGGCTTCCCACTGATTCTACATTTGTGCCCACCTCAGGGCTTGACTACACCCAAGCGCCTCTCTTCCTTCTGCAGCCTAGAAAAGGTCATTTCCTCATAGCCCTCAGAACCTATGTGTCACACACAAACTGCGAAAGGCCCCCAAAGGACCAAAGCAAAAAGACCTTTGTATTTTAAAAAGTCTTAAAATTAGAAAGGAAAGGGGCTGGGTGGTGGTGGCGCACACCTTTAATCCCAGCACTTGGGAGGCAGAGGCAGGTGGATCTCTGAGTTCAAGGGCCAGCCTGGTCTCCACAGGGTGAGATCCAGGAAAGGTGCAAAGCTACACAGAGAAACCCTGTCTCAAAAAACAAAAAAGAAAAGAAAAGAAAAAGAAAAAAAGAAAGAAAGAAAGAAGAAAGGAAAGGAAGGAAGGAAAGGGACCAGGGGTGGGCCTCCTCTGTTGTTCATTGCCCATCTTATCATCTTATCCTGTCCTCCCTCTGGTCTAGCTTCAAGCCTATAATACAGTAGAAGTCAATGCTGGACCCTCCCTCCTGGCTTCCAGAAAGGTATCCTTATGGAGCAGGGGTGATTTCTGTGTCTTCCCTTTAGCTGTCTCAGGACAAATGTCAATCTGGCCTGTCTGCCAGCCCCTACAGGGCTGCCTACTCCCACACCCACCTGCAGCTGACCCGGGACTCCTCCCAAAGTCCTTTCAAGAGGAAGTTTGAAGCGGGTCTCCCTCCTGCGCGCCTTGATTCGGTGGATGGAGCTGTCTCCTCAGCCCACTTTTGGTGGCCTGACTGCACCTGACTCAGCCATTAATCCTTCTGTCATGAACTAAGGAAACCCCTTTAAAAGGAAGAGTCTCCTCCACCTTCCTGGGAACCCAGGATGGGAGGGGAGTGGCCACAGGGCCCATCCTCTTGCCTCTGGACAAGACTACCTAGAAAGTCTTTTATGTATGTGTCTCTTAAAGGATGACAGACCCTTAAAATCGTGGGAGGAAAGAAAACCTTGCTGTCTTCCCCAGCCACTCATTCCAGGCTCT